>NW_024070203.1:18425949-18649695 GCF_014754425.2 Oryx dammah | reverse complement strand
GATACACAAATGGCTAGTATATCTGTTATAAATAATTCAAAGTCATTACTCCTCAAGTAAATGAAAATTAAAGCCATGAATTGATACTATTAGATGCATATCTTTTTAAAAATGACTATACTGAATGCTAGCAAAGGACATGGAACAACTGGACCAGAATTCTCAAATACTGTGAAGGCCTGTTTAAAGCAGTACTTGGAAGTAAATTGGCAGTTGACTATCAGTAAAATATACACTGCAACGCTTAATTTTATGTGTCAAACTGGCTAGGTCATGGTTCCCAGATAGTTTTCAAACATTATTCTACATATTCTGTGAAGGTGTTCTTAAGATGAGATTAATCAATAGTAAATAGATTCATTTTCTAATTTCTCTTTTGATTTTTCCTTTGATCCATGGGTTATTTATAAGAGTATGTAAGTTCTAAATACTTGGAATGTTTCTGGAGATTTTTTTTTCTTATTGATTTCTAATTTATTTCAGTTGTGGTCAGATAAATGCTTCATTAGTTTCAATCAGTTTAAATTTATTAAGACTCATTTTGTAACAGAATGTGGGGTTTCTTGTTAAATGTTTGATTACTCTTATTTACCTTGTGCAGTTTCTCTATGCCCCAGTTCATCTTTGGGGTGATGTGGTGAAGGCAGTTGTCATCCTTTATGTACAGAGTGGTTGATACTACAGGAAAAAGTCTCAAACTTACAAAACTTGGAGCTTTTATAGGAGCTGTGATAGCTCAGTTGGTAAATCATCTGCCTGCAATGCAGGAGACCTGGGTTTGATTCTTGGGTCGGGAAGATCCCCTGGAGAAGGAAATGGGAACCCACCCCAGTATTCTTGCCTGGAGAATCCCATGGACAGAGGAGCCCAGAGGGCTACAGTCCATGGGATCGCAAGAGTCAGACATGACTTAGCGACTAAACCACCACCACATATGTACCCCTCCTCACATCTAGAGAAAAGGAAAAACTTTGCCCTTAAGGTAAATAATTCCTCTCTGGAGAAACTAGAGGAAGATCCCTACTTCAGAATGCAAGTGTTTAGCTTTGAGGGATATAAGAAAAATTTCATTACCTTTGGATTGAGAGTAAATGTTGATACTAAACAGGAGACATATGGGTCTAGATTTATCACCCTTGCGATGAAGATAAAATAGTTTTGGGGAGAGAAGAAATCATTCTCTATTCTCACAGCATCCAAGAAAAACATAATCACCCCGAAATAAAAATAGCTGCATTGTTTTATTTATTTATTTTTTGTCATGTTGGTGAGGAGAGCACAATTTTTTGAAGAATATTGTAGTTGTGTTCTCAGCAAGCTAGTAAGAAGTGTCACCTTCTGAACAAATATAAGATTTTCTATTTGATAAGATTCCCCAGGGGTCAGTGGTGATAATAAGATTCCCCAGGGGTCAAATGGTGGCCCCCTAACAACAAAAGAGGGCTTCCCTGGTGGCTCAGCTGGTAAAGAATCTGCCTGCGATGCAGGAGACCCAGTTTTGATCCCTGGGTCGGGAACATCCCCTGGAGAAGGGAGTAGCTATCCACTGCAGTTCTCTTGCCTGGAGAATTGCATGGACAGAGGAGCCTGGTGGGCTACAGGCTGAAAGAGTCGGACACAACTGAGTGACCAAGCACACAACAGCAAGAGAAGGGTGGAAATCATCACTATGACGGGCAGAAGTGACATGACATGGCGATTACCAATGGCTTGACCAGCAGAGGTCTTTGGTATTGGCTAATTGATCCTTGTGTCCCTAGACAAAAATTAGTGGGCAGCCAACTAAAGTTGCAATATTTAGGATAAGCTCAAATACATGAGAAACGCTGGGCTGGAAGAAGCACAAGCTGCAATCAAGACTGCCAGGAGAAATATCAATAACCTCAGATATGCAGATGACACCACCCTTATGGCAGAAAGTGAAGAGGAACTAAAAAGCCTCTTGATGGAAGTGAAAATGGAGAGTGAAAAAGTTGGCTTAAAGCTCAACATTCAGAAAATGAAGATCATGGCATCCGGTCCCACCACTTCATGGGAAATAGATGGGGAAACAGTGGAAACAGTGTCAGACTTTATTTTGGGGGGCTCCAAAATCACTGCAGATGGTGATTGCAGCCATGAAATTAAAAGACACTTACTCCTTGGAAGAAAAGTTATGACCAACCTAGACAGCATATTGAAAAGCAGAGACATTACTTTGCCAACAAAGGTCCATCTAGTCAAGGCTATGGTTTTTCCAGTGGTCATGTATGGATGTGAGAGTTGGACTGTGAAGAAAGCTGAGTGTCGAAGAATTTATTCTTTTGAACTGTGGTGTTGGAGAAGACTCTTGAGAGTCCCTTAGACTGCAAGGAGATCCAACCAGTCCATTCTGAAGGAGATCAGCCCTGGGATTTCTTTGGAAGGAATGAATGTTAAAGCTGAAATTCCAGTACTTTGGCCACCTCATGTGAAGAGTTGACTCATTGGAAAAGACTCTGATGTTGGGAGGGATTGGGGATAGGAGGGGAAGGGGACGGCAGAGGATGAGATGGCTGGATAGCATCACTGACTCCAAGGACTTTGAGTTTGAGTGAACTCCGTGAGTTGGTGATGGACAGGGAGGCCTGGCGAGCTGCGATTCATGGGGTCCCAAAGAGTCGGACATGACTGAGTGACTGAAGTGAACTGGAACTGAAAACTTTAGGTCTGGCAAGCAAGTTTCTTGTTTTTTCTCTTCGGAGAGATGACCAGAAGTGTGGATATACACTGATTCATAGTTAGTGACTAATAGTTTGGCTTAATGTCAACGACTTGGAAAGAATAAAATATGCCTATGAATGCTTACCAAAGAAAAATCTCAGAAGAGAAAATTTTTCATCATCATTGAGCAAATGAGAAAATTCTCCTCATCATTGGGTAAATCAATCCATCTTGTGTATGTCAATCGGCTTCTTTGTTCCCAGTCACGTGTGTTCTTCCGCAACGGGTTTATGGGACAAATGGAACTGACAAGGGCAGCGGAAGACGTGCGTGGGCTCAGCTGCACAGCTTCTTCTCACCAAGGCTCATTTGGCTATAGCGCCGCTGAGGGGCCGCACTGCTAACAGCACAGATGAACATCACTCTCCAGAGGGGTCCGTCAGTCGCCTCAGGGTAGACTGATTCTATTTGACCACGTCTGTTATGGACGGGCAATGGGTTACTCTACTGCTCACTCAGGGCACTGACTATGCCCCAGATTCTGTGTCAACTCACCGTCTTTGGACTTATATAATTCTCTATTTATTATCATTGTAGTCCACATAGGATTCTTTATGGCCAAGGAGCTCGTTTTACAGAATATAAAGTGCAACAATGGCCTTTTGCCCATGTAATTCACTTGTCTTTTGATGTTCCCCATCACCTGAAAGCAGAGAGCCTGAGAGAAAATTGAATAGCCTTTCCGGAGGCTCAATTACAGTGCCAGCTGAGAGGCAATAACTTACAGGCTGATGCAATGTCCTTAGGATGTACATGTGCCCTAAAGCCACAAGCAATATATGGGGCTACATCTCCCCTAGCCAGGACCCATGGGTCTAAAATCGAAAAGAGAAAATGGGAATGAATCCTCTCACTACTAACTCTGAAGATTCAATAGTGACCATTTTCTTCTTATCTCCACAGCCCTGGAATCTGCTGGTTTGAAGATCTTTGTTCCTAAGAAAAAGAAATGTTCTCATCAGGGAACACAGAAGTAGCAGTCTATTGAACTGGAACATGAGGGGGTCATTTGGCCACTTAGTGCTGCTCAGGCCAGTAAGCCCAGGAAAAAAAAGGAACTGTTGTCCTGGCTAGTCTTAACTACCTGGTTGGCCAAAAAGTTCATTTGGGCTTTTCTGTACCATGTTATGGAAAAATCTAGACAGACTTTTTGGCCAAGCCAATACACAGAATAAGAATAAGGAAGAATTTGGTTCCTACATACGATCGTGGTAGAGAAGGTTATATCTGGAATGCAGGAAATCTCCTTGGATGTCTCAATATTTTCATATTTTCCAGTAAAAGTTAGTAGAACTCTACACAATCCAATACACAAGACTGCTAATAGCCCAGAGTCTTTAGAAACAAAGATCTGGAAACACTAGTTAAGGAAACATTAAACAGCAGTTAATGTATGTTTGCTGAGGGCAAAGGAAATATAGAATAGTAGAGACAGAAATTATAACTGTAAACTACAAACATGTGACCAGTTACAGGAATAAGTAGTAGTTATTAGTATTTTTATTTAATTTTAACGTGGATACATTTGTGGTTATATTAACAAATTGTTTTCCTTTTCTATGCCCTAATTGTAGATATGTTAATCACCATTAACATTATATCTCAATGTTTGCATTAAATGACATTTAACAGGTAACATAACACCATTTGAAAAGGAATTAATATTACACAAAGGTGGATAAAAAGATGTATGAGACTTGGTATTTTCTTTAATGGAGAGGTTTAGCAAGTTTTTATTTATAGGAGGGATAGTAACATATGTTGGGCTACCCTGTTACCTCAGCTGGTAAGGAATCAGCCTGCAATTCAAGAGACCCTGATTCAATTCCTGGATTGGGAAGATACCCTGGAGAAGAGATAGGGTTACCCACTCCAGTATTCTTGGGTTTCCCTGGTGGCTTAGATGATAAAAAATTCCACCTGCAATGCAGGAGACCTGGATTTGATCCCTGGGTTGGGAAGATCCCCTGGAGGAGGGCATGGCAACCCACTCCAGTATTCTTGCCTGGAGAATCCCCATGGACAGAGGAGCCTGGCGGGCTAAAGTCCATAAGGTCGCAAAGAGTCGGACACGACTGAGTGAGCGACTAAGCACATTTGCATATGTTAGATGAAAGCACAGAGGGTTTTTAGAGTGGTGTAACAATACTGTACACTATAATAGTGGGTACATTACATTATATTATACATTTATCAAGATTCATAGAACTAGGTGGCACAAGAAGTGAGCTCTGAAATAAATATGGGCTTTGGTTAATAATAATAAATATCGGTTCATCAATTTAGTAAATGTACCACACTAAGAAAGATAATGAAAATAAGTGAAACTTGGGGTGGAGAAAGAGAATATACAGAAATTCTTTATTTTCTGCTCAATTTTCTTTCTATAAACCTAAAACTGCTTTAAAAATAAGTTCTATTAATTAGAAAAAACACCTTAAAGTTGTGATTTCGTAGAAAAAGTAACTGACAAGTGTCCTTTTCTTTCCCTGCCTACCTCCAGCTAGCCATCCTTCCCCAGTTCCACCCTGCTGGTCAGCAGCAACCCCAGAACATCTCCAGGTGCTCAGCCGTGAATTTGCAGAGGGAGGAGCCACGAAGACCCTCGACCGACCCTCACCCTATACCGGCCCTTCATGGCTACACCCCAGTGACTGCTGGCACCCATCATCCCAGAAACGATGGCTCATTCTCCCAAGCAGAACAAAAATGTTCTCAGACATTTTCTGATTCTTCTGAGAACTTTCCTTCCTCAGCTTCTCCTATAGTCGTGTAAGATCTAATCCCTGATATGAAGTTCTTATTCCGTAATACATACACGGCTTCTGCTTCCCTGATTAAACCTTAACTGGACAGGTTTAAAAATAGCCTTTCCATTATATTCTAAAGACTACCCATGGAAGCAGGGCAATCGTGTTTACAGTCACCAAGTAAAATTAAAAGACCATTGTGAAAAAAAGAGAGGAAATTTCTATTGCTTCATTCCCTGGTGATAGGCCTTCAATATTTGTTTCTCATTTGTGGGCCTGTGGATGAAGACTTTATCTGGAATTGCAATACATATTTAAAGTGACTTGCTATTAAGCGTCTTGCAGCACTGGTAACATGCTACAGACCACTTAATTTGTATACCTTATCCAGGCACACATTCTGCAGAATAAATAAACAGTAACTCACTCCTCTGTTTGATAAGTGACTAGGAATTGTATATTTTAAGCAAGTTAGACCACATCTAATTCAAACTGCTTTTAATAGCTTATATTTTTCTCCCAACAGCTGCTCCATACAGGGGAGATAACTCTGAACCAGACCACAAGTGTTCATGTAAAAATCTTGGCCCCGGGTATATTATCTGACATAATTACACCTTTGACAGATGCAAATGTGAAGCCTAAAACCCTGAACATGTTGTGAAATGTTTTCTAATTAACTAATTCCCTGTGTTTCTTGACCATTGTTAGAGATAACATTTTACAATTGATCAGCCCGATGGGAATGTGTGTGCGTGTGCTTGTGTGTGTGCGCATGCATTTGTGTGTTCACATGGCAATGTTTACGCAATGGTTTGTTGTTGTTTAGTCACTAAGCTGTATCTAACTCTTTTGCAACCCCATGGACTGGAGCCCACCAGACTCCTCTGTCCATGGGATTTCCCAGGCAAGAATACTGGAGTGGGTTGCCCTTTCCTTCTCCAGGAGATCTTCCTGAGCCAGGTCTTCTGCAGTGCAGGCAGATTCTTTGCCACTGAGCCACGGGGGAAGGCTTGGGCAATGACACAATATCTGTTAGCTGTCCCTGTAGTTGTCTCCTGGGAGACAGGCAAACCTACAGTTCTACTATCTTCAACCCACCCTGTCCATTTGAATGAGAGCCTGGAGTCATTTTGAAAGAAAACTGACAATAGAATTCCTAACATGGTGTGAGAATTGGACTCTAAAGAAAGCTGAGCACCAAAGAATTGATGCTTTTGAACTATGGTGTTGGAGAAGACTCTTGAGAGACCCTTGGACTGAAAAGAGATCCAACCAGTCCATCCTAAAGGAAATCAGTCCTGAATATTCATTGAAAGCTGATGTTGAAGCTGAAACTCCAATACTTTGGCAACCTGATGTGAAGGACTGGCTGATTGGAAAAGATCCTGATGCTGAGAAAGATTAAAGGCAGGAGGTGAAGGGGGCGACAGGTTAGATGGCATCACTCACTCGATAGACATGAGTTTGAGCAAGCTCCAAGACTTGGCAATGGACAGGAAAGCCTGGCGTGCTACAGTCCATGGGGTCACAAAGAGTTGGGCATGACTGAATGACTGAACTGAAGTGAAAATTTTTCACTGTCCATGAATAAAGCTTGTTCATGTGTGTGTTTGAGATTGTTTTTGTTTATTATGCAGCCACATTAATTACTTTACAAATTGGCTGCTTCTACACTACAGTGACAGGGTGATTGTGACAGAGACCTTGGTGTATTCACTACCTGTCTCTTTACAGAAAACATTTGCCACCACCTTGATTAGAGTATCAACATTTTCTGATTATTATATCTGGAAAAGGTGCAGTCACTACAAAACTGGATCTCTCTATATGTCCATGAATAATCACTTAATATTCAGTAAATCTCAGCTTTTCAACTAAATCTTACAGGAAGAATTTGGTCCATCTCATCAGCCTCATGAAGCCCCAAGGAACAAATAAAATGTAAAAGCAATTGAAATATAATTTCTAAATTTACATGGTAACTGGGAGTGGTGGGGAGATATTAGGGGACATATGACAGCCTACATGTTTCCAAATATCTTCATAGTTCAATGAAAATGTCCAAAGAATTATGTTTCACAACTGAACTTTTCTCTGGCCTTTTCTTTAAAATTATTATTCATTTACTAATTATTGGGTTGGCCACAAACTTTGTTTGGGTTTTCTAAAAAAACCACAAAGAACAGAATGAACTTTTTGACCAACCCAACATTACATAAGCATCAATAAACAGAAACAGAGAGAAAAAGCCCAAGTTTTCAAGAACCATGGACTCCAGTCATCTCATGAACTGTCTTAAGAGTCAAGAGAGTAAAGTAGAAAGATGATGGAAATTTGTTCATAGACTTGAACTGATGTATAAACCTACCTGAGGCTCAGTTTTCCTATCTTTTAAATTGATGAATTAAAAATTATCACATTTTAAATTGTTGAATTACAATTTTCCTTCCCCTCACACTATTGTTTTGAGGTTTACATGAGAGATTACACTGTCAAGGTCTACACATATCTCCCTGGTATCTAGTACAAAATAGGTACACAGTGATTAAATAAAGTCTCATGCTTCTGAAAGGAGGTTTGATTGAGGCTCTAATATGCCAAAAAACAGTGTATGCAGAAGACATGGATTGCTTGGATCCAGCCCCAAAAGTCTTGGACTTATTTCTAGAAGGTAAAGTTCAAGAAGAGTATGCTTAAATTCCACAAAAAACAACTCAAAACCTCCAGAACAGATGCAAGTGTCATCATGATTAACCCACAGAGCACATTTTAATGCTCTTATAATAAACCAGAGTGAGTATATTGCATTCCCATCGGCAGAGTGAGCGGTCTGGATATTGCACATTAATGTGAGTTACAGTGTCTAAGAGCTGTTATTTCCAAAGGTATATTAATAATCCCAACTCTGTCTCCAGGGAGATTGCCATGGAACTCCTCCAAGGTGCTCGTTTTAGAAATCTGGAGTCCAGAGCAGGTCTATGCAAAAATAAAGTAAAATAACATAGACAAGCAAGGCAACCTTTCAGGTAATTAAGTTATCACCTTGTAAACACTTGCAGAGAGTATCTGGACTGGTCAGGACCTCTCAGACTTTGCTTATATCAGAATTATCTGGAAGAACTTAGTAACAACAAAGATACCATTTACAGATCACTGAAGGGAGATGCAATTTGGCGCCACTTTCCTGAAAATTTTCCCCTCTCTGATTGTTCCTTCTCTGTTTTACTGTTTTTTCTTTCACTTCATTCATTCATTAATTCATTGTCTTATTCATATATTGATTCAACAAGTCATTTTCCATGACAGATACTAGATTCTGAGTATATTTATTTTTTTTAATAAAGTAAACATATCTTTTGACATCAGCTGGATCATTGAGAAACCAAGAGAGTTCCAAAAAAACATCTGCTTTATTGACTATGCCAAAGCCTTTGACTGTGTGGATCACAATAAACTGTGGAAAATTCTGAAAGAAATGGCAATACAAGACCACCTGACCTGCCTCTTGAGAAATCTATATGCAGGTCAGGAAGCAACAGTCAGAACTAGACATGGAACAATAGACTGGTTCCAAACAGGAAAAGGAGTACGTCAAGGCTGTATATTGTCACCCTGCTTATTTAACTTATATGCAGAGTACATCATGACAAACACTGGGCTGGAGGAAGCACAAGCTGGAATCAAGACTGCCGGGAGAAATATCAGTAACCTCAAATATGCAGATGACACCACCCTTATGGCAGAAAGTGAAAAGAAACTAAAAAGCCTCTTGATGAAAGTGAAAGTGGAGAGTGAAAAAGCTGGCCTAAAGCTCAACATTCAGAAAACGAAGATCATGGCATCTGGTCCCACCACTTCATGGGAAATAGATGGGGAAACAGTGGAAACAGTGTCAGACTTTATTTTGGGGGGCTCCAAAATCACTGCAGATGGTGCTTGCAGCCATGAAATTAAAAGAAGCTTACTCCTTGGAAGGAAAATTATGACCAACCTAGATAGCATATTGAAAAGCAGAGATATTACTTTGCCAACAAAGGTCCATCTAGTCAAGGCTATGGTTTTTCCAGTGGTCATGTATGGATGTGAGAGTTGGACTGTGAAGAAAGCTGAGTGTCAAATAATTGATGCTTTTGAACTGTGGTGTTGGAGAAGACTCTTGAGAGTCCCTTGGATTGCAAGGAGATCCAACCAGTCCATCCTAAGGGAGGTCAGTCCTGGGTGTTCATCAGAAGGACTGATGCTGAAGCTGAAACTCTGATACTTTGGCCACCTCATGTAAAGAGGTGACTCATTGGAAAAGACTCTGATGCTGGGAGGGATTGGGGGCAGGAGGATGACAGAGGATGAGATGACTGGATGCCATCACTGACTCGATGGACATGAGTTTGAGTGAACTCTGGGAGATGGTGATGGACAGGGAGGCCTTGTGCGCTGCGATTCATGGAGTTGCAAAGAGTCAGACGAAACTGAGCCAGTGAACTGAACTGAACTGAATTCTAGGTAATAAAGATAACACACTGGATATATCTTTAAGGAACTGAAATTCTGATGAGAAAGACTGAGAAGAAATAATACTTATATAGAGTGAACTGATCTGTACAAAAGACAACACGTAATTAAATGTTTATGCTGATGAGGGATTGACTATTGTGTACTGGAGTTGAGTCTTGGAAAATTTCTTTAGAAAGAAGAAATATTAGAGGTAGTGTGCCCTGCAGCACATAGAAGGAGAATGTTATTGGCTATACTGTGTTCCCCTCAAATTCATATGTTGAATCCTTAATACCCAGTACCTCAGAATGTGATTGTGTTTGGAGATAAGTCCCTTCAAGGGGTAATTAAGTTAAAATGTGGGGCTTCCCAGGTGGCGCTAGTGGTAAAGAACCCACCTGCCAATGCAGGAGACATAAAAGATGAGGGTTCAATGCCTGAGTCAGAAAGATCTCCTGGAGAAGGTCACTCCACTATTCTTGGCTGGAGAATCCCATGGACAGAGGAGCCTGGCAGACCATAGTCCATGGGGTTGCAAGGGGTCAGACATGACTGAACTACTCAGCATGTACACACAAATTAAAAGGTGGTCATTTGAGTGGACCCTAATAAAATATGACTGGTGTCTTATAAGAGGAAATTTGGAAACAGACATGCATAGAAGGAAGACCATGTGAAGGCGCCGTGAGAAGATAGACGTTTATAAGCCAAGGAGAGAAGCCTGAGAAGAGACCAGCCCTACTGACACCGTGATCTCGACCCCCAGCCTCCAGAATTGTGAGCAAGTCTGCTGTTAGAGTTGCCCGGTTTGTAATTCTTTTTTGGCAGCCCCAGCAGTCTAACCCATGTGGGGGGACTGAACAGACACTCACCTCTCTTCTGTGAAGCCCTCCAGTCACTCCCACTCTCATTGCTTTTGCTGTAAAACTCTTTCCCCCTTTGTTTTTATTCTTTGGGATTACATTCTTCTTTTCTGCCTTATATAATCTTCACTTTTGCTGTCCTGATACCTAACTGTATTTTGGAATTACTCGTGAAGTAAGGGAAAGAAGCAGAGTCTCAGGACCTCATAAAATTCTAGTTATGCCACTTACTCGTGGCCCTAAATGAATTTCAAGCACCACTATCCGGGCTAGTAGATGGAGACAGTGCATAATTCACCAGCTGGCTGTAAAGCATACATATAAGGCTACAAACCTAAATGCTCAGGAGACTAGCCACCTAATATATTTATACTCTAGTATGTATTGAATTTGAATGTCTTGAGGCAGTTTATTCTAGTTTAATGAAACTAATTTATGGTGGGAAATGTTCATATTGAATCCAAACCTTACTCAGTTACCTTTTACTCTTTAATACAAATTCTACTCTCAGAACCAGAGCACAATATCTCTCTGTAGAGTCAGAAAAGTAAATTAAATATTTTTTTCCTTCCTTGGCATTCAGTTTGTATATTTTTCAGCTAGTTGTTTAATTTGATGCTTCTCTGATTGGTAAAGAGACCAAGTCAGTTTTACTGGATCACAGGGAAGAAGGAAGGGAGAGTAGGAACGACTAGGAGTTTTTACAGGGAAGTTGCTATACTGAAATTCTACTTTTAAAAATCTGGAAGCATCTGTTGGCGGGGGGGAATCAAAGGCCTTATACTGGAACAAATGGAAACTGGAGAGTCCAAGAAAAAGAAAGTGAGAGCTTCAGGTGAGACACTGAGATGGGAGGACAACAGATAAAATCCCTGAGATGTTTGTCAATATTACCATTGAAATTTCCTCTTTAAATAGCCTAATAAAGCAGATAATTTTTCTTAGCCCCAAAGTAACACCCATTTAAAATATTGTAGTAGATTAAAACAAATAAATAGAATAAGTTAAATGTGACTTAAAATCCTATCATATAGAAAGAATCACTATTAGCTTTTTGCAGCCTTTTTAGCCTATATATATATATATATTTTTTAATTCACAAAGTGCAATTTGTTTTCTATAGTCTCATTTGTAGCCCAATTTTTGTACTTCAAAACTGATAAAAATTAAATATCTTTACATGCAGAAACATATTTAACTTTGTAACAGTGTTTGGTGCATATTATCAGCGCCTTTGTAAATGGTACAATCTTTCTAGAAGGTAATTTGTTAGAAGCTTAAAGTGAATTAGCACTTTGATGTCAGTGTGGTATAATTTATGCTTCAATTTGCATTTCTTTGATGAGGCTTTCAAAAATGATATTTTCCATGTTTACACTGGCTATTTCCATATACCTTTTTTGCCTTTTATTTTATTATTTTAATTAATTTGTTTATTTTAATTGGAGGCTAATTACTTTAAAATAATTTTTGCCATACATTAACATGAATTGGCCATGGGTGTGCATGTGTCCCCCATCATGAACACCCCTCCAACATCCCTCACCGTCCCATCCCTCAGGATCATCCCAGTGCACCAGCTTTGAGTGCCCTGTTTCATGCTTCAAACTTGGACTGGTGATCTGTTTCACTTATGGTAATATACATGTTTCAGTGCTATTCGCTCAAATCATCCCCCCTTTGCCTTCTCTCACAGAGTCCAAAAGTCTGTTCTTTATATCTGTGTCTCTTTTGCTGTCTCACATATAGAGTCATTGTTACCATCTTTCTAAATTCCATATATATGCATTAATATACTGTATTGGTTTTTTTTTTTCTGACTTACTTCACTCTGTATATTAGGCTCATTTCATCCACCTCATAAGAACTGATTCAAATGCATTCTTTCTAATAGCTGAGTAACATTCTGTTGTGTATATGTACCACAGCTTTCTTATCCATTCATCTGCCAATGGACATCTAGGTTGCTTCCATGTCCTGGCTATTGTAAACAGTGTTGCGATGAACATTGGGGTACACGTGTCTCTTTCAATTCTGATTTCCTCGGTGTGTATGTCCAGCACTGGGATTGCTGGGTCATAAGGCAGTTCTATTTCCAGTTTTTTAAGGAATCTCCACACTGTTCTCCATAGTGGCTGTACTAGTTTGCATTCCCACCAACAGTGTAAGAGGGTTCCCTTTTCTCCACACCCTCTCCAGTATTTATTGTTTGTAGATTTTTTGATAGCAGCCATTACTATTTCTTGAGTGGAATATTTATACTCTGTACTCATTTTCCTAACTACATATCTACGATTCCTCATTTATTGGTAAGACAGATTTCACCTATTTACTAATCTAGTATCGGTCATGTATTTTGGTGATTTGTAATTTACCTTTTTATTTTCTAAGGTTGGATGATTATAGATTCCAATCACTTCTACTCTGATGAATTAATCTATGTTTTTTCTGTTACCAAAGAACTTAGGTTTGTAGGATTTTGAAAATTAAAGAAGATAGGAAAAAGGAAGGAAGGGAGGAAAAGAGGAAGGAGAGGAGGAAGGAAGGAAAATAGTAAAGAATAGATTTCAAAGCAGTAGTGACCAACAATTTGGCAGACTTTAGTCCATGTGATCACAGAGAAGGGCACAGCTTAGCAACTAAAATCATTACCACCAATGACCAACCATATTTTATGTTATCATTTCTTGAAACTGGCCCCTAAGATGTTGCAATCCAGACAGTTTTCATCATAAGACAAGAAAAAGATAAATTCCTATTCAATCTCTTCCTGAAACCCAATACACACTTGAATGATTTGACTAAACCTTGAGTTCACTAAGTAGGTTAATTGAATTATGTGGTTTCATCCAATGAGAATTTCTATTCACTTGTCTCCAGAGGAGTTTGAATGTATCAGGCCCTTTCACCAGAGGTCAAATGGTGATAGCTTCTGGGATCAATTAGTGAGTTGTCTAATTAGATTTGATTAACCAGCTCTGAACCATGACTGATTCTTGTATGAGCAATGCCTCTTCAGTGTATTAGCTTTGCTGAGTAACTTGGTAACTTCTGATGGGCTGTATACAAAGGAAGGCTTTACCCATTTGCAGAGATTATGTCCCATGAAGAAGATAGAGAAAGCAGCAGCAAGTAAAATCTGTAATTTTCCCTTTTTTCAACATGCCTACAATTCATGGAAATACATTAGGGAACTCTTGTGTTGAGCATGATTTTAATATTAGTACTAAACTCTTGTAAAAGTGAAAGCATTAGTTGCTCATTCGTGTGTGTGTGTATTTGTCATTCAGTTGTGTTCAACTCCTTGTGACCCCATGGACTGCAGCCCTCCAGGCTCCTCTGTTCATGGGATTCTCTAGGCAAGAATACTGGAGTGAATTGAAATTTCCTTCTCCAGCGGATCTTCCCTACCCAGCAATCCTAGGTCTCCTGCACTGCAGGCAGATTCTTTACCATCTGAACCACCATGAAAGTGATGCCCTATAAATCTTTTCTACTCATGAGTTAGTAGAGGTGAAAGACCATAAGTACTGAAATAGTATCAGTCCTGATTCAACCGTCGACTCTATCATTTACCCGTCTACTTTGCCAATCACAGCTCACTGCTCTCCTGAGTCTCACCACCTATAAACAAGCTCTAGAAAGTCCACGTCTCCTAATTCTGTTTCCCTGAATAAGACTAATGTTCAGGTAGTTAATAACAACCAACTTGAAAATGGTGACTGTTGCTCAGGGGTAACTTTGTCCCCTTGAGCATACTACTTCTATCCTCACTGAGCTCACAATGAGCTTGAATGGAGTCACTTGGCTTCAGGGAAACCAACAGAGAATCATTGACACTTGGCCTCTAGAGCCCCAGTTAAATTTACCTCTGATATAGAACCGCCTCTGATTAATTCTATTGCCTTACATCTTGTGTGTGTGTGTTTTCAGCAGAACAGTTGTGTATGACTCTTTGTGACACCATGGACTGCAGTCCACCAGGCTCCTCTGCCCATTGGACTTTCCAGACAAGAATACTGGAGTGTGTTGTAATTTCCTCCTCCAGGGGATCTTCCATACTCAGATCAGACCCGAGTCTCCTGTGTCTCCTACATTGGAAGGCAGATTCTTTTACCACTGAGTCACGTGGGAAGCCCTTATGTCTTCCATGTAACAAATTCAGATGCCTGTCTTTACCTGGTATTCACTCTTTACTCTGGCTCTCCTTCCTCACCCCCTGTGTGCACAGTTTCTAAGTTCTATTGATTCAGTCTCCTAAAATCTCTGGAATCCACTTGTCTCCTTCATATTTCTCAGGACTCCGTCAGTTACAGGTACCGTTAAGCTCACTCATATTACTGAAACAGCCTTTTTCTTCTTCTACTTTAATTTTTATCCCATCACATCCATTTTTATTTATAGAATAGTCAGTGAGATTTCTTCTGAAATAAGTACCCAATGATGTCATTTTCTCTAAAATCCTTTAAGAGTTACCAGTTACACAGAGAGCAGAAATCTTGATAGCCTCACATAGGTGCAGACCTACCGTGTGGTTCAGTGAACTTTAATTTTCCCATAAACCCACCTTCATCTATCACCATATATGAACTCCCATGTCTTAGTGTCCTCTACTGATCTATTGTCTCTAAGCCCTTACACAGAATATCTACTAATCTGTGCAGGATTTTAAGATGATCTTCCAGGAAACGTTCACCAGTTTCCACCACCTACATTAGGCGTCTCTCCCCTGAGCTCCAATAACATGCAGTGCACACCTCTATTTTGTCTTATACTGAAATGCAGTTATCAAAAATGTAATAAAATATCTTTCATCCCTTTGTCTCCAGCTGTATACAGTGTCTGCCTATATTGTGTTCAAAACAGTTCTGCTTGTGACAATTAATGAATGACATTTTATTCCTTTTTTTCCCCTCCATTTCTCAAAGATCCTTAACTTATTCTTGTCTCATGTAGATGATGCTTATCTGTACACATGCTTTATCTCCCCCATAGAGTTGTGAAAACCCAAGGAAAGGAGTCATGTTTGAACTTTTTATATAAATTTTTTGTTTGTAGGAATAATACAAGGAGAATTATTCTTGCATAATTTCCCCAGGTCTCTCTAGTTTTGCAAAACTAGTTTTTATATTCCTTATATTTTTTGGCACAATACATGACTTGTATAGGGACTATGCAAATAATTGCTGACTGAGTCACAGTTTTATTGGACAGCTTCTGCATAGGTACCCCACTCAGGAGTGTCCGTGAAAGCTAGTGCCCAAGGAAAACACCATAGTGGATAGAATTTCAAGGAGCACATTAGATGAGCTGCTTTGTCTGGACTGAGACATGGCCAGAAATACGAATCTGCATTCATCTAAAGCAGCTGATCTGTATAAACTGCTTTACTACATGAGGCCCCATTCACCATGATGTGGGTATGGGGGGGGGGTTCTTTTCTAGAATAGACATGTATTCTGGTTATAGACTTATCATTCCTGGTCATAATGCCTCTTCCAGCAGGGTCATCTGTGGACTCAAAGAATGCCTCATTCACAGTCAAAATTGTGTACATAGCTTTTTTTTTCTTTTTTCTTTTTCTTTTTTTACTTTATTTTACTTTACAATACTGTATTGGTTTTGGCATACATTGACATGAATCTACCACGGGTGTACATGAGCTCCCAAACATGAACCTCCCTCCCACCTCCCACCCCACATCTTCCCTCCGGATCATCCCCATAGCTTTAAGTGAAGTGAAGTCGCTCAGTCGTGTGTGACTCTTTGCGACCCCATGGACAGTAGCCAACTAGGCTCCTCTGTCCATGGGATTTTCCAGGCAAGAATACTGGAATGGGGTTGCCATTGCCTTCTCCAGGGGATCTTCCCAACCCAGGGATCGAACCTGGGTGTCCCGTGTTGTAGGCAGATGCTTTATCGTTTGAACTACCCGGGAAGTTGCTTCACTTCTATTTACATAGCATTACTTCTAATCAAGAAATTCATTTCACAGCAAAGAAAGTACAGCAAAGCTTTTGTCCATAGAATTAAGCATTTTGTGGTTGTTGTTGTTTGTTTTTCACTTCATACCTGGTCATTCAGAAGTATGGGTGTAGCAGGGAGATGAGGTTGACTTACTGAGGACTCAGTTATGTCAGTTTTGAGACAGAACTCTAAAAGATTTAAGTTCTATATTACACAGTGCTTAATATGCTTTGAAACAATTTGAACCATATTATAAGGTGCTTACTTCCTCATTGCTAAAGTAGATGAGATTGGAAAAGGGATGTACTGGAGCGGCTCCTATTGCTATTAGCCCAAAAAGCCCACTCACTTCCCTTGTGGCTTCCCTTGTGGCTCAGCTGGTAAAGAATCCACCTGCCATGTGAGAGACCTGGGTTCAATCCCTGGGTTGGGAAGATCCCCTGGAGAAGGGAAAGGTTACCCATTCCAGTATTCTGGCCTGGAGAATTCCATGGATAGTCCATGGGGTCACAAAAAGTCAGACACAACTGAGTGACTTTCACTTTCAGCCCACTCACAGAATTTTCAGGTCCCATCCTGGCAACTCCGAACTCTGCTGGTTTGAAGACCTTAGCTCAAAAACAAAAAATGCTTCCACTAAGACACATAACAATGATTCCAGTGAATGGAAAGTTGAGACAGACCTAAGGTCATTTGGTGATCTTATGTCATTGAACCAAAAGGCAAAGAAAAAATTAATTATAAGACAAGGAGGGGAGTTATTATTACGGGCTAGAGTGACTGATCCATATTATTGAGAGGAAACTGGACAAATGCTCCACATAGAGACAAGGGGAGCTGTGTCAGAGAGCCAGAGGATATTCCGAAATGATTAATATTTCCATTTCCAATAGTAGAAGT
Organism: Oryx dammah; assembly: GCF_014754425.2. NCBI lineage: Eukaryota > Metazoa > Chordata > Mammalia > Artiodactyla > Bovidae > Oryx > Oryx dammah. The sequence goes on along the minus strand of NW_024070203.1, from coordinate 18,631,979 downwards.
TAATGGAAAACTGCTAGGAACAAAATAAGATGACCATAAAATATTCAGACCCTTCAGAAATAAAGGTCTGGATCATTCTCTCAGTGCAGACCTTTAATCAGATGGGTTCCTGCTGATGGTAGTGGAAATATGGAATGGATAGTGGAAGAAGGAAGCCATAGATATCAACTGTGACCTCAGAGGAAGCTGTAGAAACAGGAAGTGTAGGCAGCTTGCATGTTTTCTTTTTGTGTTGTATGTTTATAATTATTCCTACATATTAATTTTTTCTTTCCCTTTTTACCCTTACAATTTTGTATAAGTTTGTTGCAGATTAAGTTTCATAGCATGACTCATGACTTAGGACCAGAATATTTAATGGGGCTGTGATTAATCTGAGGAGTAAATAATGTAGTCAGCAATTAATAGTTAACACAATGACTGTCAAAAGTGTGTGTCTCCTCCCTCAGGGGAGAATATGAGAGCTTGGACACTTGTTCAGAGGCTGGCAGCCTCTTGTGAGGTAAAAGCAGAGTTGCTTCGCTTTAGTACAGAAGTCCAAGTCTGTGAAGAGGGATATTTATGAATGCAGTGTGTCCCAAATGGTGGACTCTGCAGATAATTAACTTGCTTCCTCTCAGCTCCTAAACCACTCTGCTTTGCAGTGCTTGTGATCTGAAGAACCAGACATTGCACACGGTATTTCTCCGTTGCCAGTTGGTTCTATGTTACGTTAGGGTCTGCCAGCAGCCAGTCCTGGGCATGCACTGCAAGGCTAGAAGGAACCACACGGTCCCGTGCTTCTCTACAGCGGAAGGAGCAACTGCGTGCAGCGGGCCTTGGCACCATCACCAAAGAGGAGGGCTGCCCTTGGGGTCAGCTGATGGGGCCCACTGGGTAGTTTCTTCCAAAAACAGAGAGTGGTTCTCAGTCCCCATTGTTCTACCTCACTGCGCTGGACAATGTGTTCCTGTGTCAGCCACGCCTTCTTGTCATAGGGCTGACTATCAGCCTGGCATGGCCTCCATCTCTGAGCTTTTATTCTTTCTCTTTTCCTTTCCTTATCCCTAGGGGTAGTGGCCACTCCCCATTGTTAATAATTCTTTATTTCTTAGAATTATTTTTGCCCTTTTTAATTGGTTAAATATTGTTTTGAACTGAATGCACGTGTCTGGCCAAAATTCCTATGTGGAAGCCCTAACTTTTAGGGTGGCTGTACTTAGAATAAATTGGGTTTTCCTGGTGGCTCAGTGGTAAAGAATCCATCTGCCAGTGCAGGAGATGGGGGTTCGATCACTGGGTCAGGAAGATTCCCTGAAAGAGGAAATGGCAGTCCACTCCAGTATTCTTACCTGGGAAATCCAGAGGAGCCTGGTGGGCTACAGTCCACAGTGTTGCAAAGAGTCAGACATGACTGAAGTGACTTAGAACACACTGCCTAATGTCTGTGAGTTGTCTCCTAATCCTTACAGGCGACTTGGGGTGAATTACATTACCCACGTCTAGTGGTGGTGGGAAGAGTTAGAATCTCAGGAGGCAGAACTCCATGGTTTTATCAGCTGGGATAAGTACCATGTACAGTTGGTAGCCCCCTGATGACTAAATGACTTTATCATGGAATTGGTTGGTGATGGTTGTGTGATAGTGGCAATATTTCAAACAGGATCTTGAATGGGAGAAGACAAGGAGATGGACTTTGATTTGAATGAAGAGCACAAAGCCATGCTGTGTACAGTGTCTGAAACTTTCATGAAAAAAGTGAAAATATTAATAGTTCTTTTTTCCTTGCGGTCTACCCTTTTGCGATGTCTGGTCTGCTGAATGTCTGTGTGCTTTTCTTTCTTCATTCCATTCTGACACCAGTTATGTAGATTTTTCCTGGTCAGGTGATCCTAATGTCTGTTTGAAAGACATCCCCAATTAGAATAGTGGATCAAAGTATGAATAGAATGGAAGTAGGATCCATAGACCAGATTGCTCTAGGTTTTAAAAATTTTGTCTCCTCTTATTGACTACCACCTCGAGAAACTAGAATTCTGAATCTATCTGTTCAAGATTGAAATGTAAATCTAGTGGAATATGTCCAGGGATCAGGTTACTTAACACAATTCCAGTTAGGATAAATGGAGGCTGCTGTTTCACCCATCTCTGTAGGGCTATAGAACACATAGAAATACAGAGTTTGATCCAAAGGTGTTAAAAATCAGAAAAAATAGGAATCATACACGTGCCCCTTCTGAATCAGAGATTGGGACTCCTAATAAACTCTCTTTAAAAAGTAGATATACCAATGGCCTACTTAAGAGTCACACACGGTGCTAGGGATACTGATATGACAAGATACAATCCATTGTCCTTGTGCTCAAGAAAATAATACAACAGTGTATAATTCAGAATAAAATACTTGATTACAACAGCTTGAAAAGGGATATAATAGCATGTTGCAGAAAAGCAGATGTAGAATATATCATTTGTTGTAGACATCTGTTATTTTTTGCCTGTCCAGTCTCTGTTTTTTGTGGGTTTTTTTTTCCCCTTTCCTTCTTTTGGTAATAGCGCTCTGATTTCCTTTTGGGAATGCACACCTCGTCCGTTCTACTCCACATCTGTTGAATGCACTCATCCAAGCTCTTGGGAGGACGTATGACACAAGTTGTGCCAGTGAGAATTCATGGTAGACTTTATCTGCGTGTCAGAAAAAGAGAAGCTTTCTTTCTGTGTGTCTGTCTCTGTCTCCCTCTTTTCTCTTTTGTTGTACTTAATATAGTTCTAAGGCCACTTTATTGAGTGCTGATGGCCACTTTCACCACCATACACAAAGACCCTACATTCGCAGTGTGACTTCCACAGCCGAAAGCTGAGGAAATAGTTGAAGAAAAGAAGAACAAAGACTACATCTTTGGAACGCGTGGATCCAGCCATGACAAAAATCATATTTATCCCTGAAAATTTCAGTTGTGAGAGGTAATAGAGACATTTTTTTTAATTGGTTGTTTTACTTTCTGTTTGGCTTATTTATAACATTTTAATAAAAATGTATTATGGTCAATACACAATACAAACAGCAAAGACACTGTCTTCAAACCTGTTTGAGCATCATAGCTAGCTAATAATAAACTATTCATCTGAATCTCATTCACACAGACTGACCTGAACATAGAACATCAGGGTCTCTCAGTTACCAAGTCTACACCTCAATAGACCTCGTGAATTTCTTTTCTCTCCATTGTTCCCTCTGACTTCTCTGGAAGAACATGTACCAGTTAGCTTTCAGAAGAGATAAGACCTCTGGAACAGACCTGTGTAGCCTGGTTATCCCAGTTGAGACCTCAAGCTTTGGAGAAAGTCATAGCAGGATTAGAAAAGCTGCTTGGTTGATCTGCATCTGCCCAAAAATAGATGAATGAGCTTTGCCAAGCTTAATTTAGATCTGTAGAACTGCAATACTAACCCACAGATTCCTGAGGTGGGAGGAAAAGACTTAATTTAAGCCCTAAATTCTGAGATGTTCTGTTATGCGGCAATAGCTAACTGGTACACTCACACGTAGTTCCACACTTTGTATGAGTGACGTTATCTGGGACTTACAGTCCAGTCCTATGTCACCAGAGCCCATGGTCTTTTCTGACTACTGCCTTGGTTCTTCTCTGCTGAACTTTTTTATTCATGGGTTTTATAAATATAATCCTCTGAGGAGTATAGAAACCTGAGGTTTACTTTCATTTGCAGTGGAGATTACTTGATTTCTTTTCAAATCATTTTCTTAACCTCATCAGCACTTGTCATTCGTGCTTAGCATACCGAATGGTTCTGAGTTACCTTTGCAATTCAACTGCTCAGACCAGGGGCTGGCTTCTCTGAAATAAACACACCTCCAGGAGAGTTTATCTGTCAGTAGAGGTTTACTACAAGTTTCTGAAATACAAGGAGACATCCCTCTTCATAAACAACAGGGATGCTGCCTGCCCATGCTCAATGAACCCATGGTCCACTCAGAGTGCTCTTTAGGTTACCCACTATTCTTTGTAACTATTTGTGATTTAGAAGAAGATATGGGAAGAAGAGCAAAGAATGAAAAGTTTTGGAGTTCTTTTATTGTGCTAGAAATATGGCATAATCAATCTATTTAAATATCACAGAAATGGTATGAGGTATGAGTTATAGCTTGAAGATAAGCTAACAGTTTAATAGAAGGTAAATATCTTATGTAAAATGCTCAGCTTGTACATACATGAAGCTGGAATTTGAACCACAGTTTTTGAGTTTTTTTTTTTTTTCACACTGTACTGCGGTATAATAATCCAATTTCTGGTATGATGAAATGTAACAGAACGAGCAGCTCACACTTCAAGGAGGTGTGTATTCTTTTCTCAGTCTAACAGCTAACAGTATTACGACTTAGGAATAACGCGATCTAGTCATTTTTATCATTTAAGAGCAGAGGAACTGGCCCCCAACTTTTAGGTTCAAAACTAGATTATTTTAATAATCATAACAATAATTTTAAAAGGTATACTTTCACTAGATTTCCAAATTTTATATAATTTATTTATTACCATTGCGGGGGTCAGCACTGTTTAATTTTCCTTAGTGGTATTTTGCCACTGTTGTTCAAACCAATGTGGAATGATTATCCAGTGTTTCCCCAACAGATATAATCAGAAGGAAAAGAGGAGCATAGAGTCAAGATATCTTTCTCCAAATGCTTTTATTATTTGAAACATAATCTGTATCCCTAACTGGTGAGAATACCTGATGCCTGCTAGAAGATAAGCACTGATCCTGAGAATACTTTTGAGAAGTTTTTCTTCTGATATAATGAGATATTTTCCCAGGTTTTATTATTACTTAACATTGCAAAATGTCATGCTATATAAGAAGAAATTACAAAACCGTTTTTATGTGCACTCAGCTAGATGAATGCAGATTGACTTTCATTGTGATGTTAGCAGTTCTCTTTCTTTATTTTCTGTATTTGCTCTGCACTGCATGTGGAGCATGGGTTCAGGACTCCAACATGTGGGTTGAGAGCCAAGGCTCTCAGATCAGCTTCCATGACCCAGAGCAATTTCCTGCTCAGTAGAATGGGGCCAACAGTAAGACCTACTTGGAGGTGTTACAGCTAATGAGGTAGTCAAATATCAAAGACTTGGTATACAGCAGATAGTACATGCTCTATTAAGTGTCCTTGTTTGTGCTTTTCTGGGGGCAAGAGTCAGGTGAACATGAATTTTAAACCCAAACTCTACCTTCTAGTTTTCAGAGCATCCACCATAACTCATGTCTCTGCTTTGAGTTCGCTGTCTTAATGTGCAATATGGTGTTAAGCTCTCTTCTACAGTCTTTCTGAGGATGAGTAACAATACATTATCATTCTGAATCTTAGCACTTGGCAGGCCCAAAGTACGTGCTTGGGAAAAAAAAAAAAAAAGATGTAGCTCTTATAATTAGATCCCCTGGTGTGGCTATACCTTCATTTCTGAGTCTCTAGGCTACAAACCTAGAAGTTCCTCCTGCAGAGAAGTCTCACAAAGCAGATTAGTGCAGCGTTTAATTTTAAAATATAACTACACAAAGCGGCACGCTGAGATGACTCCCTTACATTAGTCTTCAGAACAATTAAGCATAATGCTAAATCAGGGTAAACTATGTTTCTGAATTGATCTACAGTGTCATGAATAACATCTGCATCTCCAGGGGAACAATTTACACTCTTCAGTAAAGTGTGACACATTAGTGAATAGATTCTCTCTCTCTCCTCACCTAACATTTCTTTGTTATTTGGCAAATCTTTCTTTTTTAGACTCATGCCAGGGCTGGCAGGAATCGGTTTAGTCATTAAGTTGGTTCTCGAGAAGGCGATGGCACCCCACTCCAGCACTCTTGCCTGGAAAATCCCGTGGATGGAGGAGCCTGGTGGGCTGCAGTCCATGGGGTTGCTAAGAGTCGGACAAGACTGAGCAACTTCACTTTCACTTTTCACTTTCATGCATTGGAGAAGGAAATGGCAACCCACTCCAGTGTTCTTGCCTGGAGAATCCCAGGGACGGGGGAGCCTGGTGGGCTGCCTTCTCTGGGGTCACACAGAGTTGGACACGACTGACGTGACTTAGCAGCAGCAGCAGCTGGTGTCCCCATGGACTGTAGCGTGCCAGCCATCTCCTTCTCCAGAGGAATCGTCCCAACCCAGGGATCAAACCCGGGTCTCCTGTATCTCAGGTGGATTCTTTACTGGCTGAGCCACCAGGGAAGCCCCAGGACCTAAGTAATTTCTTTCAAAAAGAAAGACTCTGGGGAACAGAGACACCAAATCATCACCTGAGGGTTTCCTACGTGGAAATAGCAGGACTCAGCTCAGAACACAGGCGGCAGCACCCTGAGCAATGTCCCCACCAGTACAGCACAGACTCCCCTGAAAACTGGGACCTCTGGGTTGGACAGGAGCCAGGGAAGTGCTGCTTTCCTCCAGTCAATTCATGCATCCCCTCTGGGTTACCAACAACGACCATTAGTCCTTTTTAAAAACTATCTGCATTGACCATAAATGTGCCTCTCTGAGTGCTAAATTTCTAATATTTAGAGAAATGGGTGAGTGTGTGTTGGGATCAGAAAGTTAACATGTACAGGAATAAATAGATCAAATTTCCTAAAATCACCTTCAGATGTCCAGGTTTTCATTTCCTAACTCTTGTTGTTAGCAGACTTGATGCGTGCATGCTGAGTCATTCAGGCCTGTCTGACTCTTTGCAACTCTGTGGACCATAGCCCACCAGGCTCCTCTGTCCATTGGGATTCTCCAGGCAAGAATACAGGAGTGGGTTGCCATGCAGTCCTCCAGGAGATTCTTCCTGACCCTGGGATTCAACCCATATCTCTTATGCTTCTTGCATTGGCAGTTGAGTCCTTTACCAATAGCACCACCTGGGTAGCAGGCTTTATAAGAAATCTTAAAAACAAATAGTTTTAGGTATGCAATATTTCTAAATTAGTTGAAGCCATGAAAAGTTTTATTTAAAAAAAAATGAATCAAAATACATAAAATACATACATTCATTATAAATTCAAACTACAGCTTTTTTCAGTGTAAGAATATTAAAACATCTTTGGTGAGGTTTGTTTGACTTTTTTGAATTATTAGGTTCATCATATTTCAATTAGAGTCATTAAGAATCTAATATATATATACCTGGTACACTGCTAAGGACTTTATAAATGGTATCTTATTTAAATTATTTATCTCATCCAAAATGAGAAAAAAAATATTTTTTAATTGTCCTTCTTATATCCTTGAGTGCTAAGTCGATTCAGTCATGTCTGACTCTTTGTGACACCATGAATTCTAGCCTGCCAAGCTCCTCTGTCTATGTGATTTCCCAGGTAAGAATACTGGAGTAGTTTGCCATGCCCTCTTCCAGGGAATCTTTCCCACTCAGGGATCAAACTTGTGTCTCTTAAGTCTCCTATATTGACAGACAGGTCCTTTACCACAGTACCACCCAGGAAGCCCACTCCAGTATTCTTGCCTGGAGAATCCCATGAACAGAGTAACTTGGTAGACTCTATTCCATAGGGTTGCAAAGAGTCAGACATGACTGAAGTGACTTAGCTTGCACCCACATAGTCAGTTCAGTCAGTTCAGTCACTCGGTCGTGTCCGACTCTTTGTGACCCCATAGACTGCAGTACACCAGGCCTCCCTGTCCATCACCAACTCCCGGAGTTTACTCAAACTCATGTCCATCATGTTGATGATGCCATCCAGCCATCTCATCCTCTGTCATCCCCTTCTCCTCCTGCCCCCAATCCCTCCCAGCATCAGAGTCTTTTCCAATGAGTCAACTCTTTGCATGAGGTGGCCAAAGTATTGGAGTTTCAGCTTTAGCATCAGTCTTTCCAAAGAACACCCAGGACTGATCTTCTTTAGGATGGACTGGTTGGATATCCTTGCAGTCCAAGGGACTCTCAAGAGTCTTTTCCAACACCACAGTTCAAAAGCATCAATTCTTCAGCTCTCAGCTTTCTTTATAGTCCAACTCTCACATCCATACATGACTGCTGGAAAAATGCACATAATGGTTCTACATAAATTTGATAAAAAGCCAGTGGTTTTCAAGCTTGAGCATGAATTAGAATCACCTGGAGGGCTGTTAAAAACAAAGATTTGGTGACCCCACCCAGAGTCTTTGATTCTGTGGTATGTGGGTGCAGCCAGGTAATTTGCATTTCTAAGGACATTCTGGTAGTGCTGATCCTGCTGGCCCTGGGCCCACACTTTCAGAACCACCGCAATAAGCCATAAGCTCTTCAAACTTAACAACAAATGAGAGAAAAGCTCATCTAATTCAGTTTACCAGCTAATATCAAGCATATTAATCTCTCAGAAACACATTTTCATCATCTGTAAAATAATATTTCACTTTGAATTTGTTCTAGATGGTTACCACATACTGCCACTTCCGAAACAACTATTAAATATTCGTTATCTTTTCCTCTTCTGAAATCAAAAAGGCATATTTATGCCATGGACCATGTATGTATAAAGTCTTCTTCGCAGTATGAAGTACTGGAAAAATCAAGGACTTGGAATCAGATTTAGGTGTAAATACTGTTTCTGTCTTTATTATTTTGGTCACATTACACACTGTCCTTAAATACTTTCCCCTCCTGTGAACTGGCTCATTTAACACTTTTGTCAGCTTCAGCCAAATGGGTCTTTCCACCAGAACATCCCAGAGGTATCTCAAACTCAGTGCAAATAACTTCATTACCTCTCTATACATACACACTCTTTCTCTCTTAAAGTCTTTTTTAAAAACTTTTTATTTTGTGTTGGAGAGTAGCCGATTAACAATGTTAGTTTCAGGTGAACAGTGAGGAGACTCAGCCATTCATGTATATCCATTCTCCCTCAAACTCCCCTCCCATCCAGGCTGCCACATAACATTGAGCAGAATTCCCTGTGCTATACAGTAGGGCCTTGTTGGTTATCCATTTTAAATATAGCAGTGTGTACATGTCCGTCCCACTAAAGTCTTGATTTTAGTCAGTTCAGTTCAGTCGCTCAGTCGTGTCCCACTCTTCGCCACCCCATGGACTGAAGCACACCAGGCCTCCCTGTCCAACACTGACTCCCGGAGTTTACTCAAACTCATGTCCATTGAGTCGGTGATGCCATCCAACCATCTCATCCTCTGTCATCCCCTTCTCCTCCCACCTTCAATCTTTCCCTGTATCAGTTCAGTTCAGTTCAGTTCAGTCTCTCACTCATGTCTGACTCTTTGCAACCCCATGAATTACAGCACGCCAGGCCTCCCTGTATCAGGGTCTTTTCAAATGAGTCCATTCTTCACATCAGGTAGACTGCAACAAAATCCTTCAAAGCACCCAATCTAGAAATCTTGGGGTAACAATTGGTTCTTTGTCTTTGGCTATGTACATCCAGCTGAGCTTACAAAATTCTTTCTAAACCAATCAACTTATATTCTTTCCATTTTTGTTCATCTTCCACTGACTTTCTCTGAGTCCACTGCAAAAGCTGACAGAGTTGAGCATTGTCACTGTTTTAGGGAAATGCAACATTTGACCTCTTTCATGTTTGGAGAGTCCTCTTAGTCCTAAACTGAAAGTTCCAATAAGTCCTTCTCAGGATCTACTAGATGATGGTATGTGCGTGCTCAGTCATATCCCACTCTTTGCAACCCCATGGACTGTAGCCTGCCAGCCTCCTCTCTCCATGGGGTTTTCCCTGTAAGAATAGTGGAGTGGGTTGCCATTTCCTCCTCCAGGGATTAGATGATCAGGAGCTAGGAACACCAGAAATCAGGGACCCATCAACACTAACTCTGGTGATGACACGGCTGCAAAGGAATTGATTGTGGCCTAGAAGAATGACTATCCAGGTTCTAGTAGCAGATTTTATGCCCAGTATCAGAGATGGGCAAACTATAATGTATGTCCCCATTAATCATGGTAGTGGTGTCTTTGTAGGCCCAGTTCTGCCAGGAGAATAGGATGAGCAACTCTAATCAGTTTGCCTGGAAGAAAAGGTGTCCCAGGACAGGAGACCCTCAGCTTTAAATTTAGAACAATGGTGGGTAAGTCAGGATGAAATCCTGAGTGTCCATGAGGAAATCTTTGTTTCTGACTGCATAGACTCCAGTCTAAGTCTCTGAACCTCCACAAATAAGTTAGATCCTTCAGTTTCCTTTAATAAAAAGTGCCTCTCATTCTTAAGCTGAAGCTCCAATACTTGGGCCACCTGATGCGAAGAACTGACTCATTGGGAAAGACCCTGATGCTGGGAAAGATTGAAGGCAGGAGCAGAAGGGGATGACAGAGGATGAGATGGTTGGATGGCATCACCAACTCAATGGACATGAGCCTGAGCAAACTTTGGGAGATGGTGACAGACAGGGAAGCCTGGCGGGCTCAAAGAGTCAGACATGATGGAGCGACTGAACAACAGCAAATCCAGGCTGATATCACTTCTTAAATGATGTCTCAGCCTCCAGTCTTACTCAGCTGAAGTCCTTTCTGCTATCAGCACACACACACACACACACACACACACACACATCCAGGTTGCCCCATGTGTCTAAATCCATCAGACACCCTTCCCTACTTTACGGATTCCCATAAGCTCCTCATGGGCTTCCCAAGTGGTGCCAGTGGTAAAGAATCTTCTTGTCAGGAGATGCAAGAAGTTTAGATTTGGGTCCTGGGTCAGGAAGATTCCCCTGGAGGAGGAAATGGCAATCCACTCCAGTATTCTTGCCTGGAGAACCTCATGGGCAGAGGAGCTTGACCGGCTACAGTCTATGGGGTGGCCAAGATAGGACGAAACAGCCTCTGAGCATGCAGAAGCGCCTCCTCATAGCATCACCCAGGTGAGGATGGATATCTGAGGCTTGCCTTTACGTTCCCATCTCTGAGCATAGGATGTTCCTCCTTTGTATGTATCTTAAAGTCTTGGTGATTGAAGAAGCTTGGTAAGATTTTCTGTTAAAGGGTGGAAAATGCTGCAACCAGATGTTTTTTTGTTTCAGCTATTCATGAAGTTTTTCTGCCCCTGAATTTTACTAGTTTTGCTTGCATGCCTATTAAAATTTGAGAAGTTCCTACTCTAGCAATGTAACAAGTATACTCATTTTTACACCTGGACTCCTATTTCTGGCAGCACAGCAAGTGCTTGTAGTCTTAGCCTTAAATAAATAAATAACAAAGTAAAACAGGGCCCATCCAGGACTTTGTGTTGCTAGCTACAGGTTCACTTAGCAGCTCTTTCCTTGTAGGGTGCATTCTTCTATGGAAGACACACAATGCAAGAAATAGAGAAGGAGAGGAGAGCTTATTTGAAACTAAAAGAAGACAGATTCCTAAATAAATAAAAACAAGAAGACCAGAGCCTGGGAGCCAAATGATTCCTTAGATGAGAAAGAACCCTGCCGATGAGAGATATTCATGTCACAATAGTGCCCTAGGGTTTTGAGCGGTTTGATAGAATTACCATTTGGAGCATGGTGATTCCATAGTCACACAACCCTTCCACACATTTCTAAGTCCAGGCTGACAATAACTTAATCAATAACAACATTTCTGGAAACACCAGGCCCTCCTTTGTGCTTTCAGGTCCAAGTTAATGGGTTTGCTGGGTGGTTTCTTGACTATTAATTGGTTAATCAATACAATTGCTGAAGTAGATGGCCATATTTTATCTCTGTTGGGTATGCTTAAAATGTCTGAGATAGATTTTCAGTTCTTAAGTTTCACTTTTCTTTAAAGGAGCTATCATTCTTCTAATGTAAAATGCAGCATTATGAAAGAAATCACACTTTGGAGTCTAGACCCAGATTCTAAACGTATTCTAAAAGTATTCTAAACCCAGATTCTATGACTTACAAGGATTAATCTATGGGCAACTTTCTTAGTTTCATTAAGCTTCATTTTTTTCACATTTGTAAGTTGCTGATTATAGAAGAAGACTCAATAAAACAAACTTATTTAGATAAAGTTTACACAGTTGTATCGACTCTAGTCTATGCACAGTAGCTATCTTTCCAGTATCCCTGATATATAAAGAATAAACTATGATTACAGTGGACTTTATTGAACAACTGCTATACAATTTGATTCCTTTTTCACCCCTTTAACTATCTAATGAGGTCACATGGTTGGAGGTATAGACTGTGATGACCAGGGAGAAGACAGTGGGGAAATTTGATAGAACCCATCTTCAGTAGATGCTTAATATTATGAACTCTCTTCCTGTGTGTGCCCATCTTATGAATCCGCCCATTGCATGCATACATGCAGTCAGCTTTCATGTTAGCAGGATTCTGTATTATTAGAAACTCATGCCCAGGGAGCTGTGTCCTTGATTTGCACCTTTCAAGCAGTGACAGGGGATTCTGTAACAGGACACAGTTCTGTATGTACAAGTTTCTGTTTACACAGAGGCATGCAAAGCCAGAATTTCTTCTCTGTGTGTATGTGTGTGTGTGTGTGTGTGTGTGTTATATTCCTCAGATTCACGTGCTGCTTGGCTACAGCCACGAGACTCAGGTTGTCCTAGTTAATCTTATCCATGAGTCTTTGACTTGGAAGTGAGCAATATGAGGATGTAGCCTGGGCATAGGCCTCTGATTCCTCTGACATTGCAGCAATCCTGACATGAAGTGGAGGGTCTCTGGGACCAGAGGTGGTGGGTGACATTGCTCACATTTCTTGTATAGCAAAGGGGTCCTATGCTGGAGTTTTGGCAGTAATAAGCCCCATACAGATCACATCATGGCAGGTGTTGTGCTTGGAAGCCCAGGTTAGGTATATCCCTAAGGCCATCTCAGGCATTCTGAGAACCATCAAATATCTCTTAATAGCATCAGACCTACTGAGGCAGGAGGTAGATTCCCACTCCCCCAAACCCAGGGTAAAGCGATTGGAGATTTATTCCCTGTGAATCAAAACTCCAAGATAAGAACAGCAGGACAATTATGGGAAGAGGCTGGGCACTGCCCAGACCACATATTTTTTCCTTCTAAGTCAGGAGACCTCCCTGACTACACATAGGCAGAAAAAGCTCCTTGGAGGCCAAAGGGGAGTAATGCCAAGGGATGCCCTACCCAGACGCCTTGTTGGTAGAAACCATCTTGGTTAAGTGATGCGTGGGCACTCATAGCAGGATCCTGAGATATGCCAAATATGGACTATGAACCAGGCAAATCAGAATAACTGGACAAAGGAAAATTGGAAGAAAGACCCCAGGAAAGTAATTCAAATTGCCACGAGGGCACAACTCAGGGAGTCTCCCTCTGAGTCTGCCCGTGTGCCTATCCACGTGTACTGTACTCTTTTCCTCTTAATAAATACTTGCTTCACGATTTTGTCTTCGTGGAGATTCTTTTCTACAAAGCCGAAGGGCCAGGGCCCTTGTCACTGACTACTGGCCCAGTGCTTTCACTGCTGAGAGCCAGCCTCAGTCTCCGACTGGGAACCCAAGCCCTGCCCCAAGCCATTGCAGATCTAGGCCACAGGAGAGCACTACCTTGGGTGGAGAGGTGGGGGCGGTCCGCACCAGGCAGAGGTGATGAGGAGGTGCGTTGTGTGCAGATAATTAAGATTCAGTAATAAGAGTAACACGAAGTGACTCTGCTTCCTTTTATCACCATGGGCCAGTAATTCTAAATCGTCTTGGTGATAACACACTCCTCCTCTCTGGAGCAGACTATTCCCACAAGGCTCTCAGCCATATTATGTCACCTGATCTACAACCACGGACTTTGACCAAGAGAGAGAAAGGGTGTTAAGAAACCTTAGCTGTCAAGTCTGAGCAGCGGGGAAAATGATTACAGCATTAGCTAGTTGCAAAAGGCTGACTTGGAAGAATGGTGATGAGTGTAGTTTTGGACATGTTAAATTTGAGGTGCTTGTAAATTATGCAGAGAAATGAAGACATAGAGATTAAGAGAGAGCTTAGTTTTTCTTCACTTTCTGCCATAAGGGTGGTGTCATCTGCATGTCTGAGGTTATCGATATTTCTCCCAGCAATCTTGATTCCAGCTTGTGATTCATTCAGCCCAGCGTTTCTCATGAGGTACTCTGCATATAAGTTAAATAAGCAAGGTGACAATATACAGCCTTGACACACTCCTTTCCCGATTTGGAACCAGTTTGTTGTTCCATGTCCAGTTCTAAGTGTTGCTTCCTGACCTGCATACAGATTTCTCAAGAGGCAGGTAAGGTGGTCTGATATTCCCATCTCTTTCAGAATTTCCCACACTTTGTTGTGATCCACACAGTCAAAGGCTTTGGCATAGTCAATAAAGCAGAAATAGATGTTTTTCTGGACTCTCTTGCTTTTTCGATGATCCAGCGGATGTTGGCAATTTGATCTCTGGTTCCTCTGACTTTCTAAATCCAGGTTGGAAGTTCACGGTTTATGTATTGTTGAAGGTTGGCTTGGAGAATTTTGAGCATTACTTTGCTAGCATGTGAGATGAGTGCAATTGTGTGGTAGTTTGAGCATTCTTTGGCATTGCCTTTCCTTGGAATTAGAAAGAAAACCGACCTTTTCCAGTCCTGTGGCCACTGCTGAGTTTTCCAAATTTGCTGGCATATTGAGTGCAGCGCTTTCACAGCATCATCTTTTAGGATTTGAAATAGCTCAACTGGAATTCCATCACCTCCACTAGCTTCATTTGTAGTGATGCTTCCTAAGGCCCACTTGACTTCACATTCCAGGATATCTGGATCTAGGTGAGTGATCATACCCTCATGGTTTTCTGGGTCATGAAGATCTTTTTTGTATAGTTCTTCTGTGTATTCTTGCCACCAGTTCTTAATATCTCCTGCTTCTGTTAGGTCTGCACCATTTCTGTCCTTTATTGAGCCCATCTTTGCATGAAATGTTCCCTTGGTATCTCTAATTTTCTTGAAGAGATCTCTATCTCTAGTCTTTCCCATTCTATTGTTTTCCTTTATTTCTTTGCATTGATCACTGATGAAAACTTTCTTATCTCTCCTTGTTATTTCTTTGGACCTCTGCATTCAGATAAAGGTATCTTTCCTTTTCTCCTTTTCCTTTAGCTTCTCTTCTTTTCTCAGCTATTTGTAAGGCCTCCTCAGACAATCATTTTGTTCTTTTGTATTTCTTTTTCTTGGGGATGGTCTCAATCACTTCCTCCTGTACAATGTCACTGTACAGTGTCTTGTACAGTAAATGTCTCCTGTACAATGTCTCATGTATATAATGTCTCCTGTACAATAAATGTCTTCTGTACAATGTCCTGTACTATGTCCTATACAATGTCCTGTACAGTGAAGAGCCAGTTGATGAAAGTGAAAGAGGAGAATGAAAACGTTGGCTTAAAATTCAACATTCAGAAAACTAAGATCATGGCATCCAGTCCAATCACTTCATGGCAAATGGGGAAACAATGGAAATAGTGACAGACTTTATTTTGGGGGGCTCCAAAATCACTGCAGATGGTGACTGTATCAGTGAAATTAAAAGATGCTTGCTCCTTGGAAGGAAAACTATAACCAACTTAGACAGCATATTAAAAAGCACAGATATTACTTTGCCAACAAAGGTCCATCTAGTCAAAGCTATGGTTTTTCCAGTGGTCATGTATGGATGTGAGAGTTGGACTATAAAGAAAGCTGAGAGCTAAAGAATTGATGCTTTTGAACTGTGGTGTTGGAGAAGACTCTTGAGAGTCCCTTGGACTGCAAAGAGATCCAAGCAGTCCATCCTAAAGGAAATCAGTCCTGAATATTCACCAGACGGATTGATGCTGAAGCTGAAACTCCAATCCTTTGGCCACCTGATACGAAGAACCGACTCACTGGAAAACACCCTGATGCTGGGAAAGATTGAAGGCAGGGGGAGAAGGGGATGACAGAGGATGAGATGGTTGACTCAATGGACTTGAGTTTGAGAAAGCTCCAGGAGTTGGTGATGGACTAGGAAGCCTGGCATTCTGCAGTCCATGGGGTCACAAAGAGTTGGACACGACTGAGCGACTGAACTGAACTGAGACCTTACTGCTGTACCGCTGCCATGGGAACCCATTGGTAGATGAATGGTTTCAGCAGCGGATTTCAATTGTTGCTTGAATACCTGCTCTGTGATGGACATGGTACTCCTGCTAATTTCATACTTATAAATATTTGTGTTCCTTACATGATATAGACATACCTTTTCCTTTTTAAACATTTTCTTTTCCTTTTTTAATTAAAATTTAAGTAATAGTTAATTTGCAATGTGCCAGTTTCAAGTGTACAGCAAACTGTACATACAAATGAGCTTATTTATAAGAAAGAAACAGGCTCACAGACATAGAAAACAAACCTCTGGTTACCAAAGGGGAAGTGGGGGGGGGTGGAGGGGAAAGATAAATTAAGAGTGTGGTATTAACAGATATACTCTACTGTATTACTATATATAAAACAGGTAAACAATGAGGACCTTCCTTCTGTATAGTCCAGGGAACTATACTCAATGTCTTGCAATAACCCATTTTGGAAAAGAATCTGAAAAAAATGAGATATATTATATATATATATATATATACACACACATATATGTATATACATTATCTTTTCCTTTCTTTCCTTCTGATTTTTCCCCATTTAGAAAAACAGGAAAGAGAGAGGAGGTTGAGAAGTTCTGTCTAAGGCTACTCAGCAAGAACAGACCAGACCAGATTTTAATTACTATCTGCTGGCCTGTCTTCATAATGAGATTGACTATGGACTGAATTTCTAAGGAAAGGCTGGGTTTTGAAAGGAAAAGGGGAGGTGCAAAAGAGTATTGCACTCTAGGCTGAAAAATCAGCTGAGAAAAAGACACAAATAAAATTACTAAGCTTGGAGGAGCGAGAGGTCAGCCTGCTCTGAAGTAAGATTCAGGCATCATGTCAACATTCACAGATGACAAACTGCTTCATATCAGTCTGGTGCTAGTTTCTGAGGTTGTGAAAGTGGCAAAACTGTGTTTCTGACCTTGAAGAGATTACAGCCCATGGGTGGACAAGGAATCTCAGAGATGCCATTACAATCTGCGTGGTGAATGTTGCAAAAGCAAAAGCTTGCAAGTGCTGGCATTCAAGCTCCTGCTTAGTCGTGTCTGACTTTGCGACCCTGTGGGCTGTAGCTCTCCAGGGTCCTCTGTCCACGGGGTTCTCCAGACAAGAATACTGGAGTGGGCTGCCGTTTCCTCCTCCAGGGGAGCTTCCCCACCCAGGGATCGAACTCGAGTCTCCTGAGACTCCTGCATTGGCAGGTTCTTTACCACTGAGCCACCAGGAAGCCCATGAAGCCATTGAAAGAGGACCACCTGAAGGTTTGCTGGGTGATGTTCTCATTGAGTCTTAAGAGCCAGAAGGGATTTGCCTCTAGATCAGGGAACGTGAGAAGCTCTGAGGGGGACAGAAGAGCCTGAGCAAACACATGGAAGGAAGAAGCACTACAGGATGTACGATGGGAATACAAAGTGCATTAAACGCAAGGTATAGACAGTCAGGAAAGTTAATGCTCAAAACTAAAGAAGGGAAATTGGCATTTAAGCAGCTCCTATTATGTCTGTGTCAGAGACAACTTCCCTTGTCTGATTTACGTAGAAATAATAGCACTTCCTGACCACTTAATATTTGCAGTTTTGTACCTAGACTTGTCCTATGCTTAACTTGGAATTACATTTGTGAGTTCCTTTAACCTGTAATATTTCTGAGGTACCCGGCGTGGCTGAATTATGTTCCACTGAATGAATGGATGTTTGTTAGCATAACAACTATGTATTAAGTGCTTACCCTCTGCCAGGGACTATTCTAAGTGATTTATGTAAATGTGCTTCTTTAATATTCAGAAAAGGTCCTATGAAATAGGCTTGCTTTTATTCCTATTTTTCAAGCAAGGATGCTTCGACAAAGTAAAGCCACTTGGCTCTGGACACTTAGCAAGAAGAATCTGAGCCATCTTTCAAGGCTAAGAGCATGATTCAGAATCTTCGCTCTGTGCCTCTGCTCCGCAATGCCTCCTCACTCTCCCAGCAGTCTGCACGGACCCCCATCCATCACTTCTCAAGCTCAAGCTCCTGGGGGCAAGGGCTCAGCTGTACCTAGGACACTGCTGGTACATACCACTAGGCTTGACACCAGTGTTCACAGGAGTTTGCATTGAGACCACTGACAGAAAACATTAAGACCAAGCAGCTGAGCACCCCCGCCTGTGTAGCTTGTCTAAACTTCTTAGACCCCCTTGTGACGCTTGCCAGCACTTTTGTGACTTAGAACAATGGCCAGTCCCAGGATCATCCCTCACAATCCTCTCCCCTTACCCAATCAGAACTTCATGCCTGGAATCCTCCTTGCTCCCTCGTTTACTTCTAGATCTAGTGCTCTGCTTTCAGCTGCAGAGGCCTGATGAAACTTGTTTTTTGAGTGACCCTTTCTCCCTTGATGGGAAAAATAAATTCAGCTTTGTTTTTAGATCTTTATTTTATTCTCTAACAGGACTTTTGGCCTCCTCATGCGAAGAGCCGACTCATTGGAAAAGACCCTGATGCTGGAAAGGACTGAAGGCAGGAGGAGAAAGGGATGACAGAAGATGAGATGGTTGGATGGCATCACTAACTTGATGGACAAGAGTTTGAACAAGCTCCGGGAGAGGGTGATGGAGAGGGGAGCCAGGCATGCTGCAGTCCATGGGGTTGCAGAGAGCTGGACACGACTTAGGGACTGAACAACAATAACATAGATATACACCACATCTTTTCACTAAAATGATGCGGCTTGCATGTGCTTTCAAACACTGAAGCAGTCCCCGTCAGGAGTGCTCTCAGTGGATTCTCTCTACTCTGACCATCTTCCTGAACTCAAGGGACAGACCACAGTGATCCTGAGACACAGACCCTGTCTACACCACCACCCTCATCTGATAGGGCCTTTGAAGCCTGCTCCGACCTTGGTCTGTTTGTACATTCCTAGACCCCAGCCTCTTTGTTTGTGCCTTTTGTAGTGGATTCAAGCTAGCAATTAAAGAGTTTCATAAACAAAATCTCAGGATGAAACATAATAAACGCATAAATTCATATGAAGAAGCCTGGGCTAAAGTGGGGAGGGCCACAGACCCCAACCTGCTCATACACCTCATCCTGAAGTACCTGACTAGGGGGTTAAGCAGGTTGGGGTTGGTGGCTCTCCCCACTGTGTCTTCAGCACCTCAAGCTCAATCAGGTTCTGTGTGCAAAACAATTCATTTCTCCTGCTGGCTCTAAGGATAACAGACTGGAACAATCTTTCATAGCCTCCTAATAGATACCTTGCTTGAAACTGCTGTTTAAGTCAAAACCACTGGTTTCCTCTCAATGAATTGGAAGGTAATGCAGTTTTAATTTTAAGTCCAATTATATCTTGAGAGATGAATGGTATAGGGCAAATCCTTGCTTAGGGCCAAACGGGAGTGATAAATCATTCACTTACATGATCAGATTGCTTCCAAGCTCCTCTGGGCCTCTCAGTAAACAGGAGAAAAAAAAAAAAGTTACAATCAGCCTCTTGGGTGAAAATAAAACGGAAGGGAAGGTCAAGGTAGACTTTGCCTGTAGTAGTCTGGATATTTAAGTTATATTGTGGTTGAATAAAATCTCAGTGGCTTATCACAACAAAAGCATTATTCTCGCTCACAGCTCATGTCAGTCCAGCTCATCGAGGGATCCTGCCCACTGCAGTTATTCAAGCATTCATGTCAGAGCCTCCAGTTTGATAGACACTGCAAAGTCACTGCCTGTTAGGAAAGGGGATATGGTGAAACTGGTGTAGTGCTTCCACTGGGAATCCATAGAATTGATAAGCCACCACCAGCCACATGGCCAAGGTGAACATCCAAAGACAGAGAAGAGTCATACACCCGGGAAGAAAACTGGAAACAAGAAGACATAATCACCGGTAGCTCCAATGCCTCTCCCATGGCTTAAAAAAATTCTCTGTTCACGATATCCAGGTTGGGATGAAGCTGAGAGTAGAAGGAACACATATTAACTGCTCACTACCTACCAAATTTTGGGCAGGTACTTTAGCATTTGAAATTCTCAAAAATATGATGGGATTGATATGATTTCCCACTTTAAGTCTGCTACAGCCCAGAGAGGTCCAAAGTTTCTCCTAAGATCAGACAGCTGGAGAATGGAGTCAGGAGGCTCACTGAGAATAGCCTGGCCCACAGCCCGCAGCCTCCTCACCACCTGGGGCCACCCACTACACTTGGAGACGTCCACACTGCATTTAATAAACCACAGTCCTTTTAGCTGGAGATGCCTGGAGGTTGAGTCCAGAAAGAAAGTGTAGGGAATAACCAGGCAAGAGGGATACAACAACAACTTTAGAAGAATTAATTAAAGTAGCTTAAATAAGCATGCCTATAAGAATAATACTGGTCAGTTATTGAGTTCCTAGAGAGGAAAATGGCAACCCACTCCAGTATTCTTGCCTAGAGAATTATATGGACAGAGAAGCCTGGCAGGTACCAGTCCATGGGATCACAAGAGTCAGACATGACTTAGTGACTAAACCACCCATTGAATTCCTACTATGGTGTCTAGCTAACAAAATGTGTCTAGGATGCACTGCCTCAGTTAATCTTCTCTAAAACCCTATGAGGTAAACTCAAATTTTAGTTCTGACATCTGTTAATTCTATGACCTGGATATATTCATTGAATTCTTGAAAATATATTCCCCATCCCTATAAAATGGAAAGTTTTAATATTTCCTGCATATTTTTATTTTGGAAATAAAATTAAAGAGTGAACCAGATGTTATATCTAAACTCCTTAGGGCATACTAGGTGCCAGCATCAATATTTCCCCATCTTCCACTTCCCTCCCTTTCACTTCGGCACATCTATATACTTAGCATCTCTGCCTGATTTGGGTTGAGAAGCTGATTCGGGAACTAGGTTACCACTTCTCCATTCTTTGGTCACTGAATGAAGTGTGTACTATTCCAGTCTCAGCAAAGTTTTCCTTATTGGCTGTGCGAATCCAGTTGAAAAAAGAACCTCCCTGGTTGGGGCAGGGGGTCTTGGACTGGGTTGGGACTCCAGCGTGGGTCAGGTTGACCAATTCGGTAACAATTATGGAATCATACTTTTCTTCCAAATTCCCTGGAAGTTGTTAAGAGTGGCTCCTATCTTATGACAGAAAATACCTGGTATCTTACCATGTTGCTCATGACTTCTGCATCAACATTTATCCAACTGAGCAAAGCCTGATTCTACCTGGCTAAGTATCTGTCTTTAAACTTTGTTTCCTGAGCTCAGCTATTACTTCTTTGAGTGAGTCGGTCCCTGAGGTTCTCCTGTGTCGTAGCCGATCTCTTTCCTCCTTTGAACATCTTCCACTAAATCACTGCTGGGCATTGAGGCTGCCCCTCCTGGGAGTCTGTAACAGTCCTGCCATTTTGGTGGGGATGGCTGTGAGAGCTGGAGTGCTCCTCCACTTCAGGGTCCTGTGCAACTTCAGCTTTATGAAGAGGGATTTTCCAGTGGGTAGAAAGAAGAAAAGGAGCAGAAAAGACCTCAGTCCAGGGCAGTGATGGAGGAGGGAAGCAGTGGGCAAGCCCCTGACGATCCCAGAGCCCACGGTGAGGGCTGACTGCTCCAGAAGAGAGTGCAGCAGGAGAGAGCACTGTGATAGGGAAAAGTAGGAAAGCGGAAGCAAGGCCCTGTGGCCAGAGAGAGACTCATTCCTATGGAAATGAGCTTCTAGAGATGGAAGGGTCATAGAGCCTGAACTGTTATTGTGTTGAAGGGATTCACCACAGACGAGTATGCTCCTATTCCTGCAGACAGTGGCTACAATAGAACAGAATATTCAGAAGAGGAGGGAGAATAAAACCTCTAGAAGCCTTTCCAGTAATGGAAAGACAGGTTCTCAACTTGCAATGATTTCCCCATCTTTCCCCACAGGGCCAGCTCTTCTCCCTGGTGGCTCAACATGTAGGGTTGATGACCTGTGTCACTGAAGTGTTCAGACTCTGAGATACTTTGGTGCCAGCAAATTAATGTTAGGATGGACACATTTGGTGGGAATAAGAAATCCATAGGCCAATATTCAGTCTCATTTGGGACTTGTAGCCTATCCACAGAAGGGAAATGCATCATTCTAACTTAAAAAACTTTGAAGGTTTTTCTTATATTGGCTTTATCTGTATAATATGTGTGTGCTGGACTTCAGGAGTTTACATCAAGTTCTTCTCTTAGATGCATTCTTCCCTGGAACGTAAGTAAATAAGGATAAGAACCGTTATGTCTATCGTTTCTACCATTGTGTCCAACACCTATACTCCACTGGCACATTAGTGATGTTTAACTGTTTTATATCAACTAAACAGCTGAAAGATAGGCATCCTGAATGAATGAATAATGACGGAATCAGTGAATGATGAATGAATCAGTGAGCACAGAAGGATAGTAGGTCCGGAGAGGAATGTTCTAGCATTTTTTTTTTTCAGTTGTAAAAATTTGAAGACCAGTAGCCCATTGTCTGTCATCAAAGCCAATCAAAACAAAATATGACTTAGTCCTAGCTGATGGAAGCCGGGGCCGCTCTCATCTCTCACTCCTGGAATCCGCAGCAGCGCCTCTTTTCAGGCACTGCACACCACTCCTTCTCTCACTAGGTCAACGATCTTGTTACCCTTCCACCCTCTCTAGCATTACCTGGCTCCCCATCCCTGAGGGATGCAGACTGATCAGCAACCCAGAAGTCCCGCAGAGGCCCTGATCATGGATACAGCAGGTTGCAGATGGCGCTTAAGCTGGAGGATGGGTCCTCGGTACCTGAATAATTGAAGGTCTGTAGTGATAAAATTGCAGGTGGCTTTTTAAAATTTCTTCCTCTGGATCATGGCTCATTCCCCACCCTACTCCCCAACAAGAAATGAGACAAGGCAATCACTCACCATGCCTCCCTGGGTGGTTCAGAATCCCAGGATATCAGTGCCTCCTCAGCATGATACACCCTTGTACATCAAATTACCAGGAGCTGGAGAGAATTGCCTCCAAGCTCAAGTCTGATGGACACGGGGTATGATTTATGTAGAAATGGAGTAATAGTCAGGGATTTTAAAATTTGATGGAGAGCTGCAGAAATTCAATAAATGTGGGCCTAGGGAGGCAAGTTTTACTGTGTGAGTGTTTTCATAAACACCTCTGAAGAGAATACTATACAGGTGAGCTTAATAAAAAAGGAGATTTTCCTTTTCACTCCTGCCAATCCAGCCCTTTCACACACACTCCGATCAGAGAGAAATATGGGCTTATTGGGACTCTTCTTCCTTAGTTATCTAGTTTCCTTTTCAATCTCTCTAATCTTGCTCCCTCATCTCTCAGTATTTATTGAATTTTTTCAAGCGGAATGAATTTTGCTAGAAAGGGTTTTACTAGAAAGAGCGAGTTAACCTGGACTGCTGACAAATGTGCAGGACTCAAATGCCTAACGAGTCACCTGAGATAAAGATCCAGCATCCTAATGAACCCAAGTATTCCTGGTGAGGCCAGAAGGGAGGGCAAGCAAAACACAGTGTGTCTTAGAAGAAGCAGTTACCCAGGAAAAGCTTTCACCATGAAGAGTCTTCATCCACAAACCAGCTTTGGTGCTGAGAATGTGTGTGTATGTGCTTAGTCACTCAGTCATATTTGACTCTTTGTGACCCCAAGGACTGTGGCCTGCCAGGCTCCTCTAACCATGGAATTTTCCAGGCAAGAATAATGGATGAGATGGCATGCCCTCCTCCAGGGGCTCTTCCCAACCCAGGGACCGAACCCAGGTCTCCCGTATTGCAGGCAGATTCTTTACCATCTGAGCCACCAGGGAAGCCCATGAATACTGTGATGGGTAGCCTATCCCTTCTCCAGGGGGTCTTCCCAGCCCAGGAATTGAACAGGGGTCTCTTGCATTGCAGGTGGATTCTTTACCAACTGAGCCACCAGGGAAGCCTTGTTGCCTAGAGGACTTGGTTTTAAATCTTGACTCAGTTTCTTACAATTTCTGTGATCCCTAACAAGTTGCTAAATTCCTCTGAGTCTGAATTTCATCTTTTTTGAATATGAGATAATTTTTCTTCCCTGGAGGGACAAATTATATGATATACACAAGCTGTTATGCCTAGAGCCTGCACACAATACTTTCCTACAAGTTCACAAAGTTCCAGTTCCCTCCCTTTTTTCAGAATTAGAAGCTAGAAGGAAATGGGAGCAACAAGTCCATTGGCTCCAGCTTTGTTTTTGGACGAGGGGGGAAACTATTAACCGCAAGTGAATGGAAAGCCTGCTGTTTCATGAACTTGAACTTTGTTCCTTTTGTGCATGAGTCACTTGGCCCCAAAGAGCATAATGCCAGGAGAAAGATTCTGATTTCCCAGGCTTGCCTTCTCCCTGAGGCTCTGCTGGGGAATGAGAGGGAACCATTGAGGTGGGAGAGGAAGAGAGGAAAAGCTTCAGGTGCTGGAGGGGTCTGCCTGGGGAGCCGTGCAGGCTGATGCCCGTAGCCAACTGGACACCTAGGGGAGAAGCGAAGTTCACTGAACGTCAATGAGTTTCAGTTCAGTCAGGTTGAGTGCCCACCCTGCTTAACTCATGTCTTTGGAGTGTCAGCTTTATCTGTTGCCTTTTCTCCACTGTCAAGGTCATTCCTGACTGTAGCAAAGTAGCACACGTAGCTTGTTTATGAAAGCAGCTCCTCAGCTGCCATGTGGTGGGCCCACAACGCAGCATCAGACTCCCTGCCCCTCTGTACATCCCCTTACTTTTTCAGATGACTGTCTACTTGTCCTCCAAGTTGGTGATCATTTGTCTCATCCCTGAAAGTGAAAGTGAAGTCGCTCAGTCATGTCCGACTCTTTGTGACCCCATGAACTGTAGCCTATCAGGCTCCTCCATCCATGGGTTTTTCTAGGCAAGAGTACTACTGGAGTGGTTGCCATGCCCTTCTCCAGGAGATCTTCCCAACCCAGGGATTGAACCTGGGTCTCACACATTGTAGGCAGACCCTTTGCCATCTAAGTCACCAGGGAAGATATCTCATCCCTGAGTTGACTCTCTTTCCTTCATTCCAGAGTCAATACTTTGTTGTGTTGGACACATTTTCTCAGTGGATTATCCAAGAACAAGTTTGCTAACCAATAGTATCCCCCATAAGGGAAAAAAATGCATCGGACTGTTAGACAAGGGACACTTTATTCAAGTCTACTGCAGTAGGGAAGAGGGATTGGACTTGACTCCACTGAAATGGAAGGAAAAGGGTTTTTAAGCACTGGTGTGAGCTAGTGGAAAAGTACTGGAGAATTTTAGAAAAAGGTTGGTCTATGTGGTTAGGTCATCTGTGTTTGTTAATTGGGACCATCAAATTCAGGTTCCTATCTTCCCACAGAGATCTGAAAGAGGCAGGCACTATTCAGGTAACACAGTGGTAAAATAATATGCCTGCCAATGCAGGAGACTAGTGTTCAATCTCTGGGTGGGGAAGATCTTTTGGAAGAAGAAATGGCAACCCACTCCAGTATTATTGCCTGGAAAATCCCATGGACAGAGGAGTCTGACAAAGAGTCTGACACAACTGAGTCACTGAGCAAGCGCATTCCCTGCAATGATTACATTTCAAAGAGATGGACCCCAGAACCTTACAAAAGACATTTCTGAGCAGTAAAACTGGCAAGAGGTGGGGAGAAGATTTACATCCAAAGGATCAGGGAGGAATTTACAGTGGAAAGCTACCTAAGGTAAATGCTCCAGGAAAAGGAAAGTAAAAAGACTAGAATCAGGAAGAAGCCTGGTGAAGTTCAATCAAGCTAAGAACTTGAACACTGGGGTGATCTTCCGCCCTTGCCAAGCAGGAAACTGCCCACATGAGTGGCCCACAGGTATACTCGGGAGCCCTGAGCCTTCCCAGGTCTTTGATCCAGCACAGGGTCTACTGAACAGAACTGAAAATGCAGATACACATGGTAAAACCAAATGGCTGTGATAACTCTGTTTTTCCCTTACTGGATTCTTACCACTCTTTACAGGCTTCCCTGGTGGGGCCAATTCATTTGATGGCTGATGCTGGGAAAGACTGAGAGCAGGAGGAGAAGGGGGAAACAGGATGAGATGGTTGGATGGCATCACTAACTCAGTGGACATGAGTTTTAGCAAACTCTGGGAGATAGTGAAGGACAGGGAAGCCTGGCATGCTGCTATCTATCAGGTCACAAAGAGTTGGACAAAACTTAGTGACTGAACAACAACAACAACCCCTCCTCATGACATACTATTTTTTTCATCCTTTCTGCCCAGAAATTCCCTAATTCCTGATAAGCGTCCTCCTGCTTCCCTCGATAGACACTTCTGATCCCCACCGTTCAAACCCCCAAGTGCAATCTCTCAAAATTGAACAAAGAGAATATATGTAAAAATATTTAGTCAAGGACATTTTTTAAACATCATGGAGCTTCTTGGTTGAGGGGAGAGGAAATGCCAAGCAGAATTCCCAGGTTTCCATTTGGGAAACTAACTACTCCTCCATCTAGCATATTGCTGCTGCTGCTGCTGCTGCTGCTAAGTCGCTTCAGTTGTGTCCGACTCTGTGCGACCCCATAGACAGCAGCCCGCCAGGCTCCCCCGTCCCTGGGATTCTCCAGGTAAGAACACTGGAGTGGGTTGCCATTTCCTTCTCCAATGCATGAAAGTGAAAAGTGAAAATGAAGTCGCTTAGTCGTGTCTGACTATTCGCGACCCCATGGACTGCCAGGCTCCTCTGTCCATGAGATTTTCCAGGCAAGAGTACTGGAGTGGGGTGCCATTGCCTTCTAGCATATTACCATGAGTTAAAGAATACAGGAAAGGAGGTGAGTTTTAAATAATGTACATAGAATTTCATTCACAACAAGATGCATCTGAGTTCTCAAATTGTACATTTTTACTTTTTTTCGCCCTGACCAGAAAAATATTTCTTGTTATATCCTACTTCATAATGTAACTACAGTTGGTAAAGTCTTGTTACAGTCCTTCTCCTTTCTCCAAGTTCTCAACTTTTCTCCCACACTGATGTTGTTAATGAAAAAACAACCCCCTTTCTCTTCTTTAACTGTTTCTTGAGGGTGTAACCTTTGCTGTTTAGTTGCTAAGTCATGTCCAACTCTTTGAGACCCCATGGACTGCAGCACACCAGGCTTCCCTGTCCTTCACTGTCTCCTGGAGTTTGCTCAAATTCATGTCCATTGAGTCAGTGATGCCATCCATCCATCTCATCCTCTGCTGCCCTCTTCTCCTTTGCCTTCAATCTTTCCCGGCATCAGGGTCTTTCTCAATGAGTCAGTTCTTCACATCCCCATTAAGTCTGTGTTTCCTAGGAAAGGGTGTTTATCTTCCATATTCCATAAAAGTTTTAACAATGATCAGTAAAAGGAGACACAGCACACTATGAATGTTGTAAAAAGTTAGATTTCTGAAGGCGTAAATTTCCCTTTAATATTTTGGATCCCTTGCCAACCAGTCGAAAGAGGTGTAATTTTCCTTAGTGAAGTTTTCATTTAATATTACACAATCTACTTCTGATGCTTCTGATTATCCAGCTAATGTATTATTCGGATCCCTTCTTAGACTAGTCAAACTCACAGGTGGTTGTAATTACCAATTAGGACCTATATCAATTGGAAAAATTATATTGCTCAGTTTTATCCAGTATTGTTGCTCATTAGCCACGTTAAAAGAAAAGCTGCTTAGGAAAGGATTGGAAGTCTTTAGTAAATTGATTTTTGATTCATTTTCTCAATAAATAGATATGTCAAACAATAGGACTGCAACAGTAGGTAAAGGCTCAGTTTCTACACTTAATGAAATTCTAATTAGGAGGTTAATTAGTTTTAGCATAATTTATTAATCTACTCATTTTCCTATCAGGTTAAGGATAACAGCATTTAAATTTATATGATGTCATTCTTAGGAAAGGGGTAAAGTTTAGACACTTTCAAGTGATAAAGTCATTGACAATTAGTAATACCTGAACCTCACCTGTGGTGGATTATCTTATTGTTTCCAATACTTCACTTCTCCTAACTTTATACCTTACGGCTTTGCAACTCCTTTTACCAGAGGCCACCTCATTGATGTTGGCTTGCATGAGATTTGGGTCATCATTTCCAAGACTAGGCCTGAAGAAGCATCTAGTGGCTTTGTCCATCTTTCTTTCACTCCTCTTGATGTGAGAACATTTGCCTAGGGTAGCTACTGGCTCAAGGAGGACAGAAGACATGGGATAGACTTGGGCTGAACCTGAAACTGGGGACCAAGCTGACCAGCAAACACATGATCAAAAATATCTCGTTTTTGTTCTATGCCATTGAGTGTCATCTGTCGTGTTATAGAACATCATTGTGGCAACAACGCACTAATAACCTCCCTCTTAGAGGCTTCCTGAGGGAGTTATGGACAGAAGAAGTGGTAGCAAGATGGAAATTAAAGAATTTGCTGCAACACCAAGGAGTGTATCTCCAATACCGTCCTGTCTCCTTCCTTGCCCTTCACCCCCTCATACCCCACTCCTTATCTTTCTTCTCTTCTTTTTCTCCTCCTCTTCTTTCTTCTTCTCCCTTTCCCCCTTCCCCTTCTCTTCCTCTCTCTCTTACTGGCAGCTGCCATGGCAGAATTAACAAAACAAAATATAAAAATATCCACTTATTAGACGTGCCCACACCTTAGAGAGCAATTTGAGAGTCCCAAAACAAGCCATCCTTGAATTCTATTCTTACTAGCAAATGATGATTGCAAACGGGGTTTATCCTCAAAGTAGGAAGTAAGTGACCCATCCCTCAAGCCAGAGTCAGTGGGGGGTGGTATCGCTCCACATATCAGTGGAGACAGCTGTGCTCATCACAGCAGCCAAGCCATGAGGGCACTTAACTTCTGCAGCAGAGCAGTGGGATAAGATACATGCAGCCAGAAGACTGTCTTCTTTCTCCCAGAAGACTTAAGGTTGTGTGCCCTGACACTCTCAGGAAGAGGAGGACATATTCCAGTGCACTGAATGACAGTTAATTATGATCAAGTGCCCCCAAAGAGTGTGTGCATCCTAATAAAATGAGAATAACAAGAAAACACAATTTATTTTGTAATCAAAGGGCAGTAAAGTTATACAGTGACATGAAATTTGCATCACTTATAACCTCTAAGCTGCTGTCAGAAATCTATCTGGACTGATCAGATGACAAAATTATTCTCTTATTTGCAAGAAGCCCTTTCAGTTCATAAAGATATCTTTCTTATAGCCCTTTTTCTTGGCTTTAAATAAAAATTCCATTTTCTCGTTAGAAAAATTTATTAAGCATCCAATGAATGGCACTTTATTAAGTGTCCAGTGAATGCCTATGCTTTCAACTCTTTGACGAAGGTCAATGATTGACCTATGGGGAAATGGTTTCCATGTTTCAATATGTATTACTGGAAATGAAAGAATGGGCATGGCTTGGCTGATGGAGAACTTTCTGTCCACAGTCCGTTTTCTTCTGACCTTTTTAAAGCATTTACTTATCCTGATAACTATCATCTCTCTCTGTAAATAAGAGAATCAGGGTTGAAAGATTTTTCACCTGCCATGAGATACGTGTTAACCTAATGAGGCTTAGAGAGCTCTACTTTTTTCCCATCTGAGGCTAAAGGCAAGAACAACAGGTAAAGACAACATCAAGACTTGTCAACCATGACCTTTCAAGTTGTTCTCAGATAGGGACACAGTGTTCCTTGCCTCTGGCTTCAGGCAAGCAGATTCTTGAATTAATTTTTATAAGGAAAATAGCCTAATAAGATGCAGGCTCTATTTTGAGTCTTTTTGCCATAACACTCCCTTGGTTTACTCCGCATGCTCTGAGCAACCTACTTGGAGGCCCTGCTCCACTCCTACCAAAGCTTCTGACTGTGCGCCTTTGTCAGTACTTGCCAGTGAGGGGCACTCAATAAATGTGTGTTGCATATGAAATGGAAGGGATTCCCCATTTTAACCATCACTGCAGAGGTAAATATCAGACAGATCCTGGGGTCTCCAGAGAAGAACCTTTGGTTGAGGTGAGAGTCTATCTGCTTAGGGCTCTGTGAATTCTGGACACACAGAATTCAGGTGGAGACAGGGGAGATGCTGGGTGGAAAGCCGTAGGGGGACAGTGACAGGAAGCTTGGCCAGGAACTGGATAGAGAAGCGCTACACCTTGAGCAGAGTCTTCAGTCTGAGACTTTGGGCTCCGAGTGAGGCTCCACGCGGCTGCAAGTGTTAGGAAGTGTGCCATGGTGGTTAGAGCCCAGGTCCAAAAACCCACATGGGCCTAAGTTCAAGTCTCCCTTTGGTGGTCCACTGCCACTTGGTATGTACATTTGTCTAATCCTATAGTTCGGTATAAGAAAGTCCCCATTCATGCAGAAATAAGCATTTTTTCAAGACCTCATTTGTTAGCATAAAGGTTTATCTTGATCTCCATAGCCTCACTTCTTTTTTGTATACCTCAGCTCATCAGAATTTGGCACACTATAAGCATACTAGTCACCAACTCATTTCAACCTGCTAAGAGAGCATCTTTTCCTCATCGTGTTATTGTGAGTATTAAATGGCCACCTCTCTAATGTATCTTGATGCACAGAAGGAGAGGATAAATGTGAGCTGCTTCTTTCAGTGCTTTTATTACCAACTTTGATGGTTTATAAAACTCTTCCTGTTCTTGTCATCTATGTGGATAAATCAAGAAAACAGAAGCATGAGTCATTCACTCATGGAGTTAAATTTTAACTTCAGAGGAAAAGGATTTGTTTGGGAAAACAATCTTTGGGATGTGAGACATTCATTCTTGCACATTTTCCCAGAAAGAGAACAAGCGTTCATAGTCAGGAAGATCCTAACTCCATTTTGACCTCAGTTCTGGCATTTATCAGCTCAAAGACTTGAGCAAAATTACCTAGCAGTACAGATAGTTGAAACTCCAATGCTTTGGCCACCTGAATGTGAAAAACTGACTCTTTGGAACAGACCCTGATGCTGGGAAAGATTGAAGGCGGGAGGAGAAGGGGACGACAGAGGATGAGATGGTTGGATGGCATCACTGACTTGATGGACATGAGTTTGAGCATGATTCAGCAGCTGCTGATGTACAGGGAAGCCTGGCCTGCTGCAGTCCATGAAGCCGCAAAGAGTTGGACACGACTGAGCTGAGCTGAACAGATAGTTGACACTTACTGAAAAGTTCTTATTGCCAGACACTGCTAAGTGGTTTGTACGTATAAACAATTAACTTTCACAAAGTCGCCTGAAAGAAATACTATTTTTATTTCCATTTCTTAGGTAGTTATGGTAACTTACTGTGCTTTGAGATATTCCAGCTCCCGAGACCTGAAACCTAACGTGTAAGCAACACAACTTATCAACTTCAATTTTCTACCTGTGCGATGGAGTTAAAGGCCCTATAGGATTTGTTTGTGAGGACTAAATGCTAAAAAAAAAAAAAAAAAAGGCCCTGGTGCACTGTTTGCCATATTCTGATTACCTTTAACGAAAAGGCTTATATCATTACGCTTCCGGGTTGCAAGCAACAGAAAGAACCCTGGAGGAACAAAAAAAGCTGTTTAGCAGATGGCTTTCTGGTGACTGATAGAATTAGGGGAAGGCTGAAAACCCTGCTGTTCAACCAAGCAGGAACCAGATGGACATGGGCCCATGAAGGACAGCCCAGAAGTGTTTGTTTAGGAAGCTGACAAGGACACCATCATCACTGTTTCTCCAAAACGCAGTCGCCGCCAGACTGGCTGCTAGACCCTCCCCTACCTCTGCTCTCACCCTTGGACGGTGGTTTGCCCCTTTGTCCTTGCGCCAACTGCTCAGAGTAAGAACTGAGCGTGAAGCAGCTGATCGTCAAGTTCAGATCCAGTGGCCATGTGCTTGCTTTGAGGAGAGGAGGGAAGTGCTTTCTCCTATTTGCCTTCTGCTGTGCGGCTCACATTTTTTTCTCCCAACAAGACTTAAATGATGAGAGATTTCACTAAAACTCTAAAATATGTTTGCTGACCCACCAAAAATAAAAGCAAATTTCCACTGCACAGAGATGCTGACGGTCACTGTCATGATAATCTGCCTCAGTGCTGGCCTTTTGTGGGGTCTTTCTTGATAAACTGTTCCCAGGAACCTCACTGTCACCTGCATTCAACCTCCAGCTACTTAAAGGGTCCACAGACCATCTGTCTAACTCCATTTCTACCACTAAGCTGTAAATTCCTTGGAAGCAAGCTTTTTTTTTTTTTTTTTTTCCTGTTTGCAATAAACAGCCAATGCCTGGCTCACAGCACTGAATATCTATCAAACTAAACTGACTGTCAGGAATAAGGAAGGGCATTTTTAGTTTAATTTTAAAATGTTTCTATTTTAATGGTCTGCTAATCCACCACAAAGATAGCATCAGGTTTAGCCAGATGCTGCTGCCAATATTTGACTATTTTGACCTACACAAATGGCAATTTATCTGGTTCAACTACAGACAGACATTGGAGACACTTGTGAGTTTGCTTTCAGATCACCCCAAACAAGTGAGTGTTGTCATAAAGGGGATTACACTTATCTTTTGTTTTCCCAGTGCATATAAATCATATTTACCTTATACTGTAGTCTTTAAAATGTGAGATAGCATAATATGTCTAAAAAAAATCAGTGTACTTGACATAAGAATACTTTATTGCTAAAAAAATGCTAACTATCATCTGCGCCTTCAGCAAGTCATAATCTTTCTGCTTGTGGAGGCTTTGAAATATGAGAATTACCAAAGTGTGACACCGAGACACAAAGTGGGCAAGTGCTGTTGGTAAAATGGTGCTAATAGACTTGCTTGACACAGGGTTGCCACGAACCTTCAATTTGTAAAAAAATGCATTACCTGTGAGGCTCAATAAAACAAGATATGGCTGGGCTGCACATATTTAATATGTAGACTGTAGGTGACCCTGAGAAGCTGACATCAAAGCTTTGTTGCAATTACAGAATGACTGACAAGAGGTATCTGCTTACTTTGCCTCTCTGGGCTGAGACGATGGGGTTCAGATTAAGTCCAGCGCTAGGCTCGCATAAACAGGAATGTGTTAGTTTAATTAAGATGGATATTTGCAGTCTTAGAGACTGCGTAGCAAATCTCTGCTCCACGTGCAGGGTGTGCAACTCTGATGTTTCTGTTCTCTAATCACATAGGATGAAGCTATGGACACATTTCTATCAGTAACATTTAGGGAGGGAAGTGCACAGGGAGCCAGGTATGGCCCGCGCATCCTGAGTGTTTCACGTGCTCACAGTACATCAGTCCACGTAAGCCCTGTGGCAGCACGCAGGGCACGCCAGAGGGGGAAACAGAATCACAGCAGAACAGCCCTACTCATCACGGCATAGCTAACAGATGGCAGATTCAGAGCCGGGGCTGGTCTGTTACATCCCAGAGCCCCACACTGTACCAGGAGTCCTTCCAGGTAAGAGACGTCCTAGTGAAGCCTCAATACAGTGCTTTCCCGCGTCCTGGGGTCTCCTGCTGGGCATGGTTCCAGCATCCCCCAGAGGAGGGGCACTTAGGAGAAGTTCTCAAATGCTGAGAAGCTTTGGAGATTGCGCTGTGTCACCGTCAGCATAAGCCATAGGTAGTGTGGGTCTGTTACCATATTATCCGTAGCAGCAACAGAGCTTATTAAACCCTAGTCAAAACCAGCCACCATACGCTTGCTCATGTAAAGCTTCCAATGGCTGCTGGACCACCTGCCTTAGCCTGACTCCAGATTCTCCTGCCTGTTTTGCCTGGGTCATCTCAATAATCTGCTGTACCCATCCCCAATCCGCAAGCCTCTAGCATGCACTTTATGATCAGTGCAGTTTTACAAAACACAAAGCCAGAGAGACACAGAGCACAAAAGCTCTTATCATTGGTCCCATTTCTCTGTAGAAACTTGTCTATCTCTGTCTATCTATCTATCTATCTATCTTATCTATACCTCTTTGTCTCTACACCTATCATCATACATGTATAGGAATTTATAGGTATATGGATATCTGTGTAAGTAGATAGATGGCTAAATAAATCTACAGATCTATATCAGTATGAATCTATATGTTTGTATCTCTACCTCTTTGCCATCTATATTCATATCCATATCCCTTTAGGGAAAAGAAGGCATCTTAGCAATTAATATCTCTTTTCCATAAAGAAAATCATTTGACAAAAGGAGCATATGGTAAGCAATGTTTTGAAATATTTCTATCATGGTATGATTTTGTTGCCAAAAATAATGAAAACTGTGTCATCTGTTTAAAAGTCTCATATCTTCACACTTTAACCCATTTAAACTATTTATTCTATAAAATGAAATTGCATATATTAAAGTGTTCTCTGTCCTTTGACTTCCTCTTTAAAACTTGCCTAGTCTCTCTGGCACTTCCTGGATCCTCGCTTTCTCCTTAGTCATTAAGTCTCCCTTTTGTGACTGTATGATAGCTCAGTTGGTAAAGAATCCTCTTGCAATGCAGGCGACCCTGGTTTGATTCCTGGGTTGGGAAGATCCACTAGAGGAGGGAAAGGCTACCCACTCCAGTATTCTTGGGTTTCCCTTGTGGTTCAGCTGGTTAAGAATCTGCCTGCAATGTGGGAGACCTGGGTTCAATCCCTGGGTTGGGAAGATCCCCTGGAGAAGGGAAAAGTCCCCCACTCCAGTGTCCTGGCCTGGAGAATTCTATACCTCCATGGACTCGCAAAAAGTCAGTTGAGCGACTTTCTCAATCCACTCTCCACCCCAGCCATAACCTCCTTAGTTTATGCTCCTGTAGCATGCAACTTGTCGTGACCTCCTACCTCCATCAGTATGTTTTATCACACTCAGAATGATGCTCCTTCCTCTGACTTAGACTTATATTTAATTTAGTGGCATATTTTCTCCACTATTCACATTTTTCTGCTTCCCTTAGGCAGAATAGAGGATCCTTCTCAATACAAAGAACACTGTCTTTGTATTGCAAGAAAATATATTACACTGCAAGTGTTTGTTCATGTTTCTTCCTACCAGTTATACACAGCAATATCCTTAAAGACAGAGACCTTATTTTTTTCCTTATTCAAACTTTCGCCTAGGAAAAGGCTTATGGATAGTTGATGCTGGGCTCTGCTATTTAAAAAATGATTGAGAAATTATATTTTCTAGTTCTGAATCTCTACCCCTTTCTCTACCCATATTCTTAGATGTCACATAAGGTTCCTTGAGCAACCTCATTCTTAGCACTCCTCCTAGTGTTCCATTATGGGGCATACCTGTGGTCCATTTACTTTCGATTGTGTTCACTCAGACACATTCTTTCCTGGAGATGTGCCTGACTCTCTGAGACTCTGGTGGATGAACTGTTATGATACAGGAGATGTCTCCTGGAGTGGCCAAGAGCTATGGTCAGAAGGAGCATACCCAGTATTCATTCTTTCACTGATTTTGATCTATTCATATGAGAGTTCTCACACTAGGAATGGTAGGGGGCATTCCAGACCCCCTGCTGCCTCCTACTTCTTAGATCCTTTAAGACCTAACATTGATATTAATGTGCTGTTCAATTTTCCACATTTGCAGTAACTTCTCTGCCAGACCTACAAAATGATGTATGTTTGTGTTCCTACGTGCTGTTTCCATTAAGCAGGGCAGCAATGTCAGAAAACCGTGCCACATTATTCAATTTTTATTGAATAGCCAGCATCTGTTCTGTGGCAAGGATTATTACAACTGTCAGTATTATCATAATAATCAAATAAGTGAGGTCTCTGCTTCAGCTGGGTCACTTGACATTTTGGACGTGTCTATCTCTTTAATGTCACTTTAGAGAAGATGACTCGGTCTGTCCCGGCACCAAATTAATGGTTTACAATCAACCTGGATCTTTCAAGGAGTGGAAGAGGCAACTCAGGACTAAGTGAAGGGAAGTGGCGTTTCCAGGGTTGGCAGAGGAACGTTCATTCTTTGTGGTATGTAACGAGTGTCTGACTTTCTGCGGGCCTTCAATGTTCTCATTTTTAAAATATGGTCCCACTTAGCTGAACAGTTCTCAATTCTATTGGGAGCTTCCAGGGGGGTCCATTACAATGGCATTTTGCTATTATACACACCTGCATGAAGTTCATTGCAGCTGTTCTTTCATTTGTTGAGAAAATTTCAATGTAACACTGGGAACTCTAGAACCCTCAATTCTTACAGATACCTGAGAACAAATTAAGCCTTGGGCAAGCAAGTTTATATCATGGAAAGAGTGTGGGCTGTGATAATCTGTCTACAATTTACAAGCTGATTCCCCATCTGGAAAAAAACAGGGGCTATGCTGCCTTCTGTTATGTGTACTAACCTGTTGGATTCAAATGTACAAGCTCTTATGACAGAGGCCTTGGTTCAAACTCTTACCAGGTAAGTCTTTTTAGACAAGTGACTCTACCTCTCCCCTTCACCCCAGCACTTCAGCTTTCCTGTTTCTGAAACAAGACCACGATCATAGTGTCTACTGCAGAGGACTCTGGAGTAAAACAGGGGCGACTTAAATAATACTTAAAGACTTGACTAAAATGTGAGTTCATGGAATAATAATATGAATAACCAATATTAACCTCCTCTTCATAAGTTTAAACATTTCAGTGTAATATTCTTTATGTATTTTTATGTACTTATGTATTAAGTATTTTTTAATGTTCACTGAGTTAGTAACTTAAACCATAATTTGCTACGGTAAATTTATAATTTACTCTATGAAGTAAACCATAGAGTTTATTCCTGAGAAGCTTAATTCTAGTGAGAAAAGTAACATATCAGGAATTATATGCCTTCTGGAGGGTAGCTGATGATCAGTAATAACCTAGATATAATGGAGATGCCTTCTAGTGGGGATAATAAGGCAGAATATTCCATAAAAACACACTTGGGCCAAGCTGTGAAGGACTGTACAGAGAGGGCTTCAGCTTTCGGTTTTGCAGGCAGTGAGGAACCATGCTTGTTTCATTTGTAAAAATAACAAAAAATGAGTTTTTGTTTATTTTTATATTGTTTTTAAGTGTTCACTACTCTCTCTTTCCATAAATATTTATTTAACACCCACAAAATACCAGGCATTGTGCTAGGTTGGCAATATTCACAAATCACTTACAGTAATTTAGCTTATATTCAGTGTAGCAGATAGACTATGAATCAGTAAATAAATAAAGATTGGATGAAAGAGTCTATGAAAGAACCAAGAAGGGGTTGCAAGCGGCAATACTAACTAGGGTGTTCATGACTGGCTGTATCCAAGACATTCTGTTTAAGCTCAGCTCTGAAAGAGTAGAATCCAGAGGAATCTGAAAGTGAGGAGTGGGGGTGTCTGGGGACCTGCATGGGAATCAGTGGCTCCCCATGCTGGATGAGAATCAGTGAGGTGTGGAGTGTGTGCGGTGGATTTTTGCTGTGGGCTGGCTATTACTTCTGTCTCTTCTTGACCATCTCTCCTGTGGCATTTCATGTCTCAGAACCTTTTTGTGCTCATTTGTAAAATGGAGCTGCTAGTGTTAACATGCAGAATTGTTGAGAGTTAAAATAAATGACTTAGTTTACTGCCTGTGTCTTAGTTCAGGTTTCTGTAACAAAAATATCATAGCCCAGGTGGCTTAAACAATAGAAATTTCTTTCTCACAGTTTCAGAGGCTGGGAAGTCCAAATTCAATATGCTGGCTGATTTAAGTTTCAGTTCAGTCGCTCAGTCATGTCCAATTCTTTGCAACCCCATGGACTGAACATGCCAGGCTTCCTTGTCCATCATCAACTCCCAGAGCTTGCTCAAACTTATGTCCAATGAGTCGGTGATGCCATCCAACCATTTCATCCTCTGTCGTCCCCTTCTCCTCCTGCCTTCAATCTTTCCCAGAATCAGGGTCTTTTCAAATGAGTCAGCTCTTTGCATGAGGTGGCCAAAGGATTGGAGTTTCAGCTTCAGTATCAGTCCTTCCAATGAATATTCAGGACTGATTTCCTTTAGGATGGACTGCTTGGATCTCCTTGCTGTCCAAGGGCCTCTCAAGAGTCTTCTCCAACACCACAGTTCAAAAACATCAATTCTTCAGTGCTCAGCTTTCTTTATAGTCCAACTCTACCTCCTCTGCTAGAACATAAATCCTGAAAGGGAAGGATCATGTCTATTTGGCTCACTGAGCACTTAGAACACTGCCTGGCCCAGCAGGTGGTCAGGATTTATCTGACTACGTGATGGATCAGATACTAAAGAATCTGTCTGCAATGCAGGAGACCCAGGTTCAATTCCTGGGTCAGGAGAATCCCCCAGAGGAGAGAAAGGCTACCCACTCCAGTATTCTTTCTTGGAGAATTCCAAGGACAGAGGAGCCTGGTGGGCTACAGTCCATGGGGTCACAAAGAGTTAGACACTATTGAGTGAAGGACACTTTCACTTTAGTTAAACAAATGAATGAATAGATGGCAAGTTGTTGTTAAAGTTGCTGTTGTTGAAAGATGATAACAGGAATACGGTGACTATGTAGGGGTTTGGACTACATATTCCAAATATGTAGTGTTATTTTGCAAAGTAAGGATTTCTTCTCTGCTCTCCTTTCTTGAGCCCTGTCACCCACAGCAGCTATTTATATTTCAAATGTAAGCTATATATTAAAAACAATTAATTTCATTTAAGATACTGAACTGGACTTATGGAAAAATGAAGTGTGGTTGCATAATTAGAGAATTAATGTTGGAGGTGACGATTGTAGAGAAGGTCCCTTTAGGCCCTGACTGACTCTGGTGTTTTATTATGCTTTAATTATACTTGGTGATTTGTGGTTGGAGGCAGACCCCATACATCATGGGAGCTTAAACTCCTGTGGTTTTCCATTATGCAGGGAGCTTTTGTGCAGGAGGGAGAAGAGAACTGAGCAAGGAGAATGTTTTCTACAACTGGGAAAGGGATGAAGACCCAGCTCCAGGGAGGAGAAAATGATTCTTGAATGTGGTGGTTGCATTGCCTTCCAATATATCCCAAGGAAATGGCCTGGTCAGAATCAGAAGGTGGTCAAATGCAGGAAATAGTGTCTTTAAGATGAAGAAAGTGAAGAGGGACATTGGGTAGAGTATAGTTTTTCTAGAAAGAAGAATGGCTTCAAATACTGGCCAGGTTATGTAGCATATGTATAAACAGGGAAGGGGCACTGACTTAATCTCTCTGAGCCTCAGATTCCCCATCTATCAAGGATGCATTTCAGATGTAGTGTGAGGCTTACTGACGCAGCATGCGCAGAGAACTTGCCCTATATAAGAACAAATGTTAGAGCTTATTTTCCTTCTTTTCAGCAAAATAAGAAAGTTGGACAATCTCTCTTCTTTGGACAGGTATTTATCATGTTACTATATAAGGGCTTCCCTCATAGCTCAGTTGGTAAAGAATCTGCCTGCAATGCAGGAGACCTGGGATCCATACCTGGGTCAGGAAGAGCCCCTGGAGGAAATGGCCATTCAATCCAGTATTCTTGCTGGAGAACCCCATGGACAGAGGAGCCTGGCAGGCTACAGTCCATGGGGTCACAAAAGTCGACACTACTTAGCGACTAAACCACCACCACCACCACCACCATGCTTTATAAAGCATGCTCAGATTGATTATCTCATAAAATCCTTGTAATTTACGAGAAACCTACTATGGTCCTTATTTTTCAGACTATAAAATTGAGGGACAGAAATGTGTAGGGATTTATCCAAATTTATCAAGCCATAACTTGATAAAACCAGCTTTACAGCTCTTTATACCATATCTCCATTAACAATGATTATTTTCCAAAAATGAATATATTCAGATCTCACTTTCTAGTTGCTTACTGAGGAAACAATGAGATTCACAAGTATTTACCATTTAAAGAGTTGATACAAGTGGGAAGAAGGAACATAGGATTTGGTAAGCAGCTTTAACAACTTGAAATAGTCACTTTCCTGATTCAAGTAAAACAGACCCTATTTTCCATCCATGTTTCCAGTCATGACCAAGGGCAATTTTAGAAATAAAAGCCTAAGAAATCCAATATTTGGCCCTTTATACATCCAGAACATTATTGAAATGGGAATTGCTTAATTTATGTTTCAAACTCTACATGCTGAAAGATCATGAATTCTGATGTCATAATGCTTAAATCCTGGCTTAAATCCCATCTTGTTCTGTGGCTGTGTAACTTTGCAAAGACACCCAACCTCTCTGAGTTACAGTTTCTTCATTTACAAATCAGAAATAACACTACTTACTGTGACAACTAAATTGGAGGGAAAAAAATGTATATATTCCTTAGCATGGCCCTGCATATAATAAACACTCTGTACAAATTAGCTACTATCTGTATTAATATTAGCAAAAAATGATGTCTAGAAGTGAAGATTTCTATTGTATAAATTAGCCATCATCATGTTTCCAACAGTAAACAGCTACTCAAACAGAAACAGCAACAGCGAACCCAGGGATTAAAGAAAGTGCTCTGAAGTTAGAAGACTGACAGCTCAGGCTGATGACTTAAGGTAAAGCCAAGATCTTGTTTGCCCTACAATTGATGTGAAAAAACCTTTAAGAGAAAAAAAAAAAAAAAGAGTGATGGAATTAAAACAGGAAACTTGAGGAACTCAGCTGAATTGGAAGAGAGACATTTTCCAAACCTGAATATGCTGTTGCTAATTAGTAATTCACCTTGTCAATGAACTTATCCAGGAACTTAAAACATATAAATTAATTTTTCTTGGTGGGATGTGGGGAAGGTACAGAACATGCACAGAGGTTTTAGAAAGCAATTTGGCAAAACTAATGTTCCCTAACAAAATTAATTTCTCAGAGAATTATTTACAATCATAAACAAATTAAATGCCTCCTAGCAATCTTAGGAAGTACATTTTGTTAGCTTATTTTTTTTTCATTTTATTAAATTGAAATTACAAATTCAAAAGTGTCACGATACTCTGTAGATATTAAAATTAAATGTAGAAAAAAGTTTAATGACATTGAAAAATGTTTTTAAGTAAGTACAAAAATAAGGCTTCTACATGAATTATATAAAATCTCAACCATATAAAGGTACTCAGGAAAAGGTCTTGGCAGTAGTTAGCTCTAAGAATTGGTTTTGGCAGGTATTTTATTTTATTTATCTTATTTTGTTGTATTATTTTACTTTATTTCATTTTATTTTAACTTCTACAAGGAGAATATATGCCATTTACAACCAGACAATAAAATACTATTTTTAAATCTCTAGAGAAAGAAAAATGAGAGGACATACATTTTTCTCTCTCTTTAACTGAAGTTAAAGATAATTTCAGTTTTGCTGTTTTGGTACTTTATAATCTAACTTTACCAACCTCAAACCATTCACTGAAGTTGTAACTCTTAGTTCCATTATGATAGCAAAATTTCTCTGCCCTTGTCTGACTTCTACATGAAAAAAAAGAAACAAGCTGTTCACATCTGTCTTATCTTTTAATTATTGTATTTTAAATTATAGCTATTTGTCAAAAACACTTAAACTTGTAGCTATGGATCTATAAGTTCCCCATGACCTGTCTCCTCTGGAAAGGGCTGATGTAATTAGAAACCTTCTATTATCAATCATTCAACTAATGCGTTCTCCTGCTCCCTCAATCTGTGTCTCTATTTCTTCCTCCCTCCCTCCTCTTCTCTGATGTCAACTGTTCTGAATATTTTAAACTACAGATTAGACCAACCTTACCTCCTCTCAGCTATAGTGCTGTCATTGTTGCTAATGGAATTTAGAATTTTCCCTTAGAAGGAAGCTTCCTGGGGAGACTTCTTTGCAATTGCCAATTAAGGGGAAGCTAAATCTCTACTCTGA
Source organism: Oryx dammah (assembly GCF_014754425.2). NCBI lineage: Eukaryota > Metazoa > Chordata > Mammalia > Artiodactyla > Bovidae > Oryx > Oryx dammah. The sequence continues at coordinate 18,590,102 of NW_024070203.1, read as the reverse complement.
GTGGAATTAGCAACAGGTTCCCATAACACATGTGGTTAAAAGTAGCCCGTTTGGAACAAAGTGACTTTTTTGACATTTGATGGCTGTTGCTGATTTTAACTCCTCGGATCAGGAGGGTTAGTACATTCCAAAGTGTTAGTTACATGTTCAAGTGTTCTGCAAAGGAGCTGTTTCTTCTCCTTCCTACCGCAGCAGGGCACTTCTGGGAATGGAAAGATCAACAAGAGTTGAATACTGTTTCTATGTGCTCACGTTTATTTTATTACGCATAAAGCTGGCATTCGGACCATGTTCTTCACTTCTCCCATTTAGCCTGTGTAACTGATCTCAGAGGAGCCCCTTGTCCCAGGGATTACCAAGGGAGAGAGAATTTCAGAGCTGCTCTGCCCACCTGTCTGTCTGGAAATTTACAAGCAGAGCGTTTCTCCCTAAGCTCTCCCCAAACCCTCACCTGTTGACAAATCTTATTTCAGTTTCCTATATGTCAATTACCTATACACGTGTCTTTCTCCTAAACTATTCTCTGAGAATATTTATGGTCCAGGAAAATGTCTCATTTTTCTTTGAGTAAATGACAAAATGTTGCCTTATAATATTTAGATTAATAGAAGCTTACTCTATTTATTTTAAATCAAATCATACTGAGCCCCTGCTGACCAAGGTAGTGGCTAATTCATTCTGTCATATTGTGGGGACCACCTGTCTTTCCTGAGATGATAAGTGCATGCATCTAAAGTAGGAAAAGGGTGTGGTTGTGAGTCACTGTGGGCACCACCCTTGCCTTGGCTCCATGCACCACAGTGGTTGTCACTGTAGAGTTGAGGTCATTATGATTAAGTCCTTAGCTCTCAGAGTGCCGGTGCAGAGACCCTCAACACAGCTCTTGGAGGCCTCTGGTCTTCACGTCTAGTCTTTGCTGATAGCCAGGAGTCACCCATAATTCAGGGGCAGCAGGCAAGCATGGCACAGACCGCTACAACTTCTATACCTCTGACCTGCCATTATTTCCTTGACCTCCCCTCTCTCTGTCTTGGGAAGGGACTCTTCAATGAGCTTCTCTTCTCCTCCCTTGATTTTTGGCCCTGCAACATTTCTTTACAGCCTTGAAACATAAAAGCGTTGGCCTGCCAAATGATAGCTTTCTGACAAAGATACCATTGTATTTAACTTTCACAGCACTTGAACCAGGTAAAGAAATCTACATGTGACAGCTAAAAAAACTGACAAAGAGTTAAGGTGACAACAAGCACGGATGTCTTGGACTGGAACTTGTAATTGGGATCCAGGCACCCCCTTTATTTAACCTTTGGTCCTCCTCTACTGTTAATACAGACTGACCAGACGCACCGGCTTGCACAGGACTGCGGTTTCCTAGGAAGTGAAATTTCAATGCTAAATCTGGAACAGTCCCAGTAACACTGGTGTAATTCGGTCATTCGACTACTATATATACCTTGGTTCCTACCTTGGGGGCCCCAAAGTCGTAGAGTTTGTATGGTACTTGAGGCATTTTAAAAGCTTAACAAAATCATTTTTACTCATATTTTATGCATTAACTTTGTGTTTGAATCATTATTTCTACTACGCCCACATTTTCTTTTACCTTCTTCTGCTTTTTAATTTGATACTGAATTTTATATCTTCCCACATGATTGTTACTGAGCAGTCTTTAGCAAGAAGGGCTTCCTTCTTTCTGATTCTGCTGTCCCTTTTAACACGTCTTTAAGAGACATTTGAGGATCACGGAACTTGAAGTTAAATAATCATGGATTCAGATTCAGTCATTAATTCTAAATAGCATTGCCTTTAGTAACATATTTAAACTGTTGTATTTTAATTTCACTAGATAGTGATACTCCATATTCCATCCATCTCATATTGCCATACTAAGGTGCAAGTTTGGTGTTCTAAATAAAAGTAATTTAAAAATCTTTAAGTAAGAATATACTTGCCATGGAGTAATGTTTTTCTGCCTAAGGAGAGAGGATGGTGATCTGTTACTTTTGGGGAGTATTGCTGTGAGAAATAACCATATCTATTGAAAGAATGCATTTCTGAATTGGAATTCTTTTGATCAATCAATCACTGATTTGTTACAAATGGTACAGGGGGCCTCTCAATTGTCTTCTATTGTGCATTCCCACTTTAAATTTCCTGGAAGATATCCTAACACAATCGTTTGGCTCTTGGTATAAATTACTCTTGATTCAATTGGTTTTGCAGAATCATCAAAAACTTGTCTGAGTGACTATACTGGTTACCACTGATCTTTGTCCCAACTTGGACAGACAGACCTGAATCACCCAGGGAATCATTTTGTGATAAACCATCTACTTCAGTCTCTACCATTGTTGAACAGCTGCAATGTCCAGAGAGCTAATTAGAAGAGAGGGAAGAGCCTTGCTCACTTCTCAGGCACAATAAAATTGTAATGCAGCCCTGAAGGAGATAATAAGGAAGGTTTCTAATAAAGGCCACACTCTGCCACAGGCAGTGACCATGGGCACCTGATCTTCTCAGGAAAGCTCTGGAATATCACATGTGAAAGGGAGACATGGGGAGGGAAGATGATGAAATACAGAAATCTATTGCAAAATGTGTCTGTCTGAAGTGAGAAAAAAAACGATGAAAAGAAATAGAAATAAATATAAAGTTTTGAAATTTAGCCTGAAGAAAAAGAGTCAGCCATAATAAAAAATATCTCTTGTCAGAAAAGAAGATTCTTAAATCCCATCATTGGTCTCCTACACTGCTTGCTTGCCTATCTACTACATAATTATCTCATTGCTTAGGGTGAGGACATTTGCAAGACCAAGCTTATCAGTAAGCAGAGTTTTGGTCCATTGGAAATCACAGTCCTTCTAAAGGGACTGAGGCAAGATCTGTAGGGGTAGAGACAGCCAGTTCCCTTTTTCTGCATGTTTCTGCATACCTATAACTTGAGGGGAGTATCAGACCAGAGTCTGTCCATCCATCATTCCACTGATGTGCCTGAGTATGCTGGAGACTTAGCTGCAGTAGGAGTGGAGACTTAGATTAGACCTTCAAACTAACTTAAAGATGTGCTCCACTCCAGTTCATATCAGAGCTCTCTGTTTTGGAATTTATTTACTTAAGATATTAATCAAGTATTTCTTTGACTCTCATTGTGCTGTTGCTCTTTTATATTTATAGACAGAGAATAAAATAGGGTAGAATAAAGCATATGAGCCAGTAGTATGTTGTCTATAAGAAATTTACTTCAAATATAAACACATAGGAAGGCGGAAAGTAAAAAAAAAAAACAGGGAAGGATATAGTATGAAAATATGACATTAAGGAAAGTAGGAGTAGAAACTAAATACCTACTGTTAAGAATCGAATAAATATAAATATCAAATAAACCAGAGACCAGGACTTCCTTGGTGGCTCAAGGGGTAAAGAATCTGCACGCAATGCAGGAGGTGAAGCAGACACAAATATGAGTCCTGGGTGGGGAAGATCCCCTGGAGGAGGGAACGGCAACTCACTCCAGTGTTCTTGCCTGGAGAATCCCATGGACAGTAGAGCCCAGCGGGTTACAGTCCATGGGGTCACAAAGAGTCAGACACGAGTGAGTGACCGAACATGCACAGAGTTATTAAGGATATCACAGTTGTAATTACAAAATCCCTCAAAATGAACTTTCAGGGCTAGGCAATTTCACTGGCAAATTTTATCAAATATTTATGAAAAATAACAATGATGTTACAAATCACTGACAGAAATAGATAAGTTGGACTCATCAACATTAGAAATGTTTGCTCTAAGAAAGACCCTTAAAAGAGCATAGACAGATGAGCCACAGAGTGGGAGAAAATGTTTGAAAATCTCATATTTGAAGAAGACTAGTGTCTAGAATATATGAAGATCTCTCAAATCTCAGTTCTTTTTTTAAGATACGTGAAAAAAGAATGCATTAATACAAATAAACAGCAGGTACAAAACATGAACAAAAATTTCACCAAAGTGGATATACAGAGGATAAAAAAGCACATAAAAGATTTTCAATATCATTAGCTGTTGCATGCACACATGCTAAGCCACTTCAGTCTTGTCCAACTCTGTGCGACCCCTAGGCGGCAGCCCACCAGGCTCTTCTGTCCCTAGGATTCTCCAGGCAAGAATACTGGAGTGAGTTGTCAATTAGCCATTAGGGAGTGCAAATTAAAACCATTATCAGATATCACAACACACCTATCAGAAAGGCTAAAATAAAAATGAATGACTATAGCCAACACTTTTACACTCACAAAAATTGTGAAAGCTGGATCATACTCATCCATGAGAATAATAATCTGACTGTGAAAATCAGACTGTGAGACTGTGACAGAGCACACCCTCTCTGGAAAATATTTTGGCAGTCTCCTTAAAAACTTACATTCATGTTAAAACTTGTATACAGCTGCTTTTAGCAACAGACAGATACTGGGGACAAGCCAGGTGTCCTTATACAGTTAAACTGTAGTACATCTATACCATGGTGTACTATTCAACAATAAAAAGCAGTAACACTTTAATAAGTGAAATGCAACAAACCACATGAAGCTCCATAGAAGGATGCCGAGTGAACAAACCCAGTCTTAAAAGGCTACACACTTTGTGATTCTACCTGTAGAGCTTTATTGAAATGAAAGAACTGCAGAAATGGAAAACAGACTAATGGTTGTCAAGGGTTAAGAAGACGGTGGGGATGGAGGGAAATAAGTAGGCATGGCTGAAACATGACATCATGAGAAGTCGTTGTAGTGATGGAAAAGTTCTATATCTTAACTCTGTTGATGTCAATAACTCAGCCGTGATACCATGTGGCTGAACCACACTGACTCCTTTTTGTCAGTTCCATCTTTGCCCTGCAGTCCTACTCACTCCCTTTCTACATCACTGAGCTTTATCTACTCACAGGGAATGTGCCCAAGCCAGGTAAGTTCCATATCACCTTTTGCCCTTGCGTTCATCTGGTATGAAAGCTGGAAGAATGGCTTTAGTATAAAGGTTAGTGATTTCAAACACTGTGTTAATACAATGGTGGGCCTATTGAAGAGAATGTCTAAATGTTACATTGCATTACTCTTACAATGGATTTACACAAATTTATTGCTCAGATTACACATTCACTTGTTCATTCACTTATTCAATACAGATTTCTCAGTTATTTACAGTATGAGCAACAGCTGTGATTGGCTAAAGCAGAAAATAAGATGATCTGTTTCAATAGTTTGGATTTTCACAGTCAGATTATTAAACAACATATTATTTCTCCCACCACATTATTAAATGGAAAATAAAGGGCTGGAGTAGGAGTCAAAGCCAGTAGAGAAAGCCTTTTTCAAGGTTGAGAGAAGATGAAGCTCTTCAGGCACTGATTATCAAAAGGCTTTAGGACTGTATTTCAGATCACCCCAGGGAACATAGGTGGTGCTAGTAGTAAAGAACCTGCCTGCTAACAGGAGACATAAGAGATGCAGGTTTGATCCCTGGGTTGGGAAGGTCCCCTGGAGGAGGGCATGGCAACCCCACTCTGGTATTCTTGCTTGGAGAAGAGGCACCTGGTGGGCTACAGTCCACGAGGTCACAAAGAGTCCGACATGACTGAAGCGGCAGCAGGCTCACACAGGACTATGTCACTTCAAGGAACAGAAGTGTACGGTTGAAGTGATGTGGATGTTACATGGATCCTTATATCATTATGGAAGGTATTTCTGTACAGCAGCTCTTAGTTATGACAAAAATGAGGCTAAATATGAGACAATATTCACTGAAAACAGGATTCACAAAATAGGCAAAAAAATTTCTGGCCATTTTCACTGAAGTATTTCCATTTTTGGAATATGTTGTACAAAGGAGAATCATTTAATATTTAAAGGGGCTATTAAATATTTATATCTTAGGAAAGGATTTTTTCATCTCCAAAAATAAAAGAATAGGTTTTATAAATGATACAGAATTAAAACTTTTTGTTGAACTAGGTAGCACATAAATCAAGGCTTTACTGATCCTCTCAGAGTAGCACTCTTAAAGATACCCATGTCCCCAGAGGTTACATGGGTTACATACAGCGTTAACATGTGAATTTAATGAAGCAAGACCACATCTGATTTCAAGCTGTGGACCAGTGATTCTATAGAAACTGCCTTCCATGTCATCCATTTCAGCCCAAGTTCCTCATACTCACAGATTTCCCTAACAGCTCTAACAGAAAAGGAAAGCCATAATTTCACATAATGTTATTGTGTCAATTTCACATATCACTGTGACATTGCTAATAGAAATGATATAATAACCATAAATGCAAGCATAATTTTATTATTGCTGTAGGTTTCACTAGTCATTGATGCAGAAGGAACCTAGGCAAATGGAATCCAGATTGTAAAACGTCCTGAGTGGGTATGGTATGAAGCAACTACAGGGAATTTCTTAGTACATCTGTGGTCCAGCCAAAGTATCTGTTGGTGATCTCTTTGAATGAGGCTCCAAAGTTCTCTTGGGAAGACCAAGATTAACTGATTAACCAAGACCAAGATTAACTATGTCTTGGGAAGACATAGATTAACTGAGGGTACCTCAGAGTGAAGGCTTTAATGCAAACAGCCACTCAAGTTCCCTCCTACATCCTATCAGGGTGAGAAGTGGATAAGTAAGAACATTACCATGAGAGGGGAGTAGTTTTGAGTACTCAGCTTCATCTAAGTGTAACAGTAGGGCTGAGACAAAGAAAAAGACAATTTGAGTCAGGTGTGTGGCGGCTCCATTGTCTACCTGCCAAGCATAAAGAAATCTCTCCCGGTCACAGGCAATGATGGTCTCTCATACTGAATTCAGTGACTCACCAATGGTCTTGTAGACCTACCTGGGCCAGTGCCCATGTGTGTCTGTTGTCCTACTGTGATCATCAATACCTCATTTCTATCTTAAAAGTCCACTTTGGATGACAGTGGCCTGAATGTTGCTCTTCCTCCCAAAAGCCAGGCACTGGAATCTGAGCCCTCAAAGTGGGGTTGTTAGAAGATGGAGATTCGTGCCCTCATACGAGGAGACAGGAGAGAGCCTCCTTCCTGTCCTTGCTGTCTGCCATGTGAGGGTACCAGGCAATGTGGCATCTGCAAACCAGGAAGGGGACCTTCACCCAAATCCACCCAGACTGGCACCAGGACCCCTGGCTTCCAGCTTCCAGAACTATAAGAAACACATTGCTATTGTTTGATAGTCCTCCACCCCCAGTTCAAGGCATTTTGTTGTAACAGCCCAAGCTGACTAAAACAGACCATAAATGTTATGGTCATCTCACTGAGTATGACCCCTAGAATTGTATTTTTAAATTTTGGCAGAGTTCTTTCCTTTTCTTCTCAAAGGGATTTGTAAGGACTGTATCTAATCCTTCTTTGCATTCCTCAAATATCCTGATTCTTTTGTTATTGATGATTACCTTGTTTGTGCATGTGAGTGTGTTAGTTGCTCAGTTGTGTCTGACTTTTTGCAACCCCACAAACTGTACCCCACCAGGCTTCTCTGTCCATGGGATTCTCCAGGCAAGAATACTGGAGTGAGTGGCCATTCCCTTCTCCAGAGGATCTTCCCAACCCAGGGCTTGAACCCTGGTCTCCTGCATCACAGGCAGATTCTTTACCGTCTGAGCTACAGGGAAGTCCTTACCTCATTTACTAAGTTTAATAAAGAGGTATAGAGTCTACACGGTCATAGCACCTTGAGGCCAGGGGTTGTATTGTAGTCAGTTCTGTATACACAGTGCTTGTCATTGTGCTTGTCTGGGTCAAAACTCGATAAATGGTTGTTCAGTGAATGAATTCAGCTCTTCAGTCTTTTTGAGGGGACAATAAAGTCCCAGGAAAGGAACTATGTGTAGTCAGGGACTGAATGGGCTTCTTTGAATCAGATGAACGCTCACAGCCAGAAGGAACACATTCTTTTTAAGAGAGGGACATAGTCTCTCTGAGAAAGTTGAATCCAGCTTTTCATCGCTTCACTCAGGGCAGAGGCAGCCCTTGCCTGAGATTCTCCTTGTGATGAATGCTTTATTGATGCAGCCACATCTAACAGTTTGAGTATCTTAATTTTGCTTGATCTGAATGCTGCTTTTGACACTGTTGATTACAGCATTCTCCTAGATCACTTTGGATGTTATGGCAGCTTAGCCAAATCAGTTTTGAGTGGGTTTCACTCGTGTGCTTGACAGCAATCACCTCTCCCAAAGAGAGGCTTTTTCCTTCTCCTGCACAGACGTGGTACCTGGGCCCTCAGCTGAGACCTGGCTTCGTGCATCTCTCCTCTCAGACTTCCAGGTGAGGCTTAGTTCTCTAAAGTGGAAGAAATGTGGTGGCACGCAAAGAAAGCCATCTTTGACGTCAGGCTTGAGGAATTCAAGTGCTGTCTCTGTGCGACTAGTTATTAATACTTTACCTCTCAGTGTCCTAGGATCCTCACCTCTAAGTGGAGACAATTATGCCTTCATTTTACTACATCTGGGAGGGCTTCTCAGGGTATCTAGTACATCACGCTGTGTGTGTGTGTGTGTGTGTGTGTGTGTGAGTGTGTGCGCACGCTCAGTTGGGTCTGACTCTTTGTGACCCCATGGACTTTAGCCCACCAGGCTCCTCTGTCCATGAAATTCTCCGGGTAAGAATACACGGAGTGGGTTGTCCTTTCCTCCTCCAGGAGATCTTCCCAACCCAGGGATCAAACCCACACCTCCTCCATTGACAGGAGGATTCTTTACCACGGAGCCACCAGGGAGGCCCAGCATATCATGCTAGGCCCTACCAGAGGCCATCTTCCTGGAAAGACATTTAATAACAACCCTTTGTAAAAACTGTAATTTATTGATTCAACATCACAATAGCATTGCCCATGAAGCTGGAATGGAAATGAAAAGTGGTTCTTACCTTTGGGATCTTGACACTTTTTATTCCTGTTTTTCCTCATTTCTGGTAACATGTGAAAAAAAAGTACTCGAACATCTTACAGCAGATTATAAATTTCAATTGAGGCTTAGAATTCTCAATTATTTAACTTTGGATTTCCATACAACTGAGGAACCATATAACTATGATGCAAACTAGGATACTTTAGTGAAGAAAAGGGGGTGATTTAATAATTACTCCAGGATGATGTCAAAATTCAGCACTGTCCTAACTAAATTGATATCATTACCCTATATATAAACCCTTCCACAAACATATTCACATAGGAAACAGCTAATAAATTACTAGCAAATTAAAATTTAAAATTTGCAGATCAATAGCTCATAAATCACAAGTAGCACTTCCAAATTAAGACTTGTGTGCCACTAACCTATTTCTGGCCTCACATTCCCTACATGCACGAGTGGCACACAGAAATTAGCTTCCAGAACAGATATAGCAATGCATCTTTGGCTTTCTCCCTCTCTTAATAACTATATCCCCAGGCCTGCCAAGCTTGTTTGACCCTCTGTCCTAAATACTTTTAAAATCTGCTTCCCTTTTATCTTCTGCATTGATGCAGCTTGAGCCCAGTTCTAATTATGAATATCATAAAAGCCTTCACAAGTGATATTCTTACTTTTATCTACTCTTTTCCTGCTCTTCCAAAAAAAAAAAAAACCAACCCTATGATTCTTGTTTAATTAATTATAATGAATTAATTAAAATTAATAATTTAATTTAAGGTAATTAATTTAACTCAAATATGATCAGTTGACTTTCATATTTTAAAAACCTTTGATATTTCCCCATTGACTGTATTACAAAGTTCAATCCCAAAATTGTTACAGTTGGTGATCTGACCTCAATAGCAATTGAATCCCAGTCTATTTCCTGCTCTCTGTGCACTGCTGCAGTTCCTCCTAATAGCTCGTGCTTCCCTGAATAGTGATTTTTTTAAACCATCATGATCTTTTCTATCTTCCTGGAATCGCCTTCCTGTCTTCTTTACTTGAGGAATTCCTAATTTTTATTCCAACTGCAATTCATTTGGTACCTACTCTGTGAAAACATTCTGCCCCCCTTAGGAAGAATGGGGAATTGCTTCCTTTAAGATTCCAAAGCACTATATCCCTATTTCTATATGAGCAGAGTGATTGTTCTAAATGCCTATATCTGCACTGGAGTGTGAGCTTTGTGGACAAGGACTCTAGATTATTAACTTCTGCATTTCCAGGCTTTCTGGCAACATAGGCATTGAGATCTGTGTGTGAAGGAAAAGAAAATAAGAAAAGTAAAGCAAGAGAAGGATAGTTCATAGTTTCTGTAGATCTTCAAAAATCCTGACACTCAGAGTTGTTAATGTTGCTGTTGATGTGCAATGGTATTATTATTATCTTTTGTTACCAGCACTAGTATTATTAACCAGAGAAGGCAATGGCACCCCACTCCAGCACTCTTGCCTGGAAAATCCCATGAATGGAGGAGCCTGGTGGGCTACAGTCTATGGGGTCGCTAAGAGTTGGACATGACTGAGAGACTTCACTTTCACTTTTCACTTTCATGCACTGGAGAAGAAAATGGCAACCCACTCCAGTGTTCTTGCCTGAAGAATCCCAGGGACGGGGGAGCCTGGTGGGCTGCCGTCTATGGGGTCGCACAGAGTCGGACACGACTGAAGCGACTCAGCAGCAGCAGTATTATTAACAGTAACATGTACCAACTCCATTCATTGAACACTGCTTGCTGTTCAGGCACTATACTAGCACATCTTCGTTCAGTATTTTCTGTATGCCTATCACTCATTGGAAAAGACCCTGGTGCTAAGATTGAAGGCAAAAGATGAAGAGGGCAGCAGAGGATGAGGTGGTTAGATATCATCACAGACTCAATGGATATGAATTCAAGCAAACTCCAGGAAATTGTGAAGGACAGGGGCGACTGGCATGCTGCGGTCCATGGGGTGCACACGACTTAGCTACTGAACAACAACAAAATCACTATTATAGGTGAGAGGATGAGACTAATACTTTTAATAATACCATTTACAGATAATTTACTATGTGCTAAGCATGCTGTTCTAAATTAGGCACTTTATAATTAGTTGAATTTTTACAGATGAGAAATAGGTTAAACAAATTACTGAGTCACACAACTACTCAGAGATGAAACCAGGAATGAATCCTGGGAAATCTGCCTCTACTCTCCGTGGTCTTAACAACTCTGTTTTCCTGGAGCTGGTCTAAGTTCCTTTTCCCATGAAACTGACATACATGTGAGAGAAAGCGAATTAAGTGATATAAATAAATAAGTAAATAAGTGAAACAAGCCTTGTCTGCTTTGTTCAGTTGCCAAGTTGTGTCCGACTCTTTGCGACCTCATGGACTGCAGCACGCCAGGCTTCCCTGTCCTTCACTGTCTCCCGGAGTTTGCTCAAACTCACGTCCATCAAGTCAGTGATGACATCCAACCATCTCATCCTCTGTCACTCCCTTCTCCTCTTGCCTTCAATCTTTTCCAGCATCAGGGTCTTTTCCAGTGAGTCAATTGTTCACATCAGGTGGTACAAAGTATTGGAGCTTCAGCTTCAGCATCAGTCCTTCCAATGAATATCCAGGGTTGATTTCCTTTAAGACTGACTGGTTGGACCGCCTTGCAATCCAAGGGACTTTCAAGAGTTTTCTCCAGCACCACAGTTGGAAAGCATCCATTCTGTGCTCAGCTTTCTTTATGGTCCAACTCTCACATCCGTACATGAGTACTGGAAAAACCATAGCTTTAGCTAGATGAACTTTTGTCAACAAAGTGATGTCTCTGCTTTTTAATATGCTGTCTAGGTTGGTCATAGCTTTACTTCCAAGGAGCAAGCATCTTTTAATTTCATGGCCACAGTCACCATCTGCAGTGATTTTGGAGCCCCCCAAAATAAAGCCTGTCATTGTTTCCATTGTTTCCCCATCTATTTGCCATGACATGATGGGACTGGATGCCATGATCTAAGTTTTTTGAATGTTGAGTTTGAAGCCAGCTTTTTCACTCTTCTCTTTCACTTTCATCCAGAAGCTCTTTAGTTCTTCTTCACTTTCTGCCATAAGGGTGGTGTCATCTGAGGTTATTGATATTTCTGCTGCCAATCTTGATTCCAACTTGTGCTTCATCCAGCCCAGCATTTCACATGATGTACGCTATGCATAAGTTAAGAAAGCAGGGTGACAGTATACAGCCTTAACGTACTCTTTTCCCAATATGGAAACAGTGCATTGTTTCATGTCTGGTTTTAACTGTTGCTTCTTGGCCTGCATACAGATTTCTCAGGAGGCAGATCAGGTGGTCTGGTATTCCCATCTCTTGTAGAATTTTCCACAGTTTGTTTTGATCTACATAGTAAAAGGCTTTAGCAGAGTCAGTGAAGCAGAAATGGATATTTTACTGGAATTCTCTTGCTTTTTCTATGATCCAGCAGATGCTCTGGTTCCTCTGCCTTTTCTAAATCTAGCTTGTACATCTGAAGTTCTCGGTTCACATACTGTTGAAGCCTAGCTTGAAGGATTTTGAAGTTTAGTAAGAACAGCCTAATCTCACGAAGTTATTAGCCAGTATTCAATAAGTGACAATATGATAGGGTGAGAAATTTACATGCTTTCAAGTCCATGCTGTGTCACATACGCTTTCTCAATTGCACTTCCCCAGAGGTGTATTCCTGTTCTATGGAAAAGAAGACTGAGACTTAGAGAAGTATCTTACCAGGGTCACCCCTGGGGAGGTGAACTCCAGCCTATTTGAACCTCACAGCCAGTGCCTTTAACACTCTGCCATCAGCTCCTTGTGGTTGAAATCCGGAGAAGCAAGGGATGTCTCTGAAAAGACAACACTGCAGGTTACACAGCAGAAGGCATATCCTAGAGGTGCTTTCAGGCACACTTGGAAGTTTTGCCTTCTGTCCATCGACAAACTTTGAGCTGGGAAATCACATCACATGTTTGTTTTGTTTTTCCAGCTTTCTTTAAGATTGATTCAAGGCTTGAGATAACAGCTTCAGAAGGCTACATGAGTAGTTTTGGTTTCAGAGTGTGGAGGAAGAGGTGAAGAAACTCATTAAAGAATCAAGAACAGGTTTCCTTAATTTCTAAATGATCCTGGATTTGCAGATAATCTGGTCAGTGTTCAGTTTGGTAGAAGCCTTGACTCAATCTCTGGTGACATACTTTTCTCCTCTTGAGCCTTACTTTACTTTCTGCAGAGTAAGGCTGATGGAACACATGATGACTCATTTCCCTTTAAATCACTAATTCCTTTCTATAACAAAGCCAAAATCTCAATAATTTAGAACCCTGTGATTTCATGAGTAGATAAGATATGGTATGCTTCACTTTAAAAAATTCATACTGCAACTATAATTAATACCATAAAGCATGTCTTCAGATAAAATATTCAGACTCCTCATCGCAGTGATCCAAATCTACCACTCTTATTATATTTCACAATGGTAGCACCATCCATCTTGTTATCCAATTCCAAGCCTTGCCAAATACCACCACATGTGATTAATGTTCAAACCATGAAGAGTCTATTTCCTCCATACATATATCCCTATATTAGAAGACTGTTCATTTCTCACCGAGTTGCTATATTATCATCTCCACCTGGTCTCTGCCTCTCACCTGGATCTGTCTGCTTCTCCCTCCACAGATTTTTCACACTAATAATTTTAAACCAGCATCCAATGGCATCTCATCTCTGTTGAAAATCCTTTGATGACTCCCTTTAGCTTTCTGGGAAAAATATTTCAACTCCATATCCTAATATAGGGAGCTCTTCATAATTCAGATTATTTGGTCTGCCTCACATCAACTTATGTCTTGTGCCACACTCTGCCTCACACATAACATTTCACCAAGAAGTGACTTAAAATTCCCTGAAAACAGCATAACCATACATCCATGCCTTCTAAATAATCCTCCTTTTGCCTGAAATATGGTTGCTTTCTCCTCTCTTACCTTCCCATGATCATCCCTGGTGTTTCTTATTGATCTAGATTCAACCCCAAATATTTTCTTCCTTTTGAAACTTGTACTTCCTTGATTTGTAAAGGAGACAGGGATCAAGACCATCCCCAAGGAAAAGAAATGCAAAAAAGCAAAATGGCTGTCTGGGGAGGCCTTGCAAATAGCTGTGAAAAGAAGAGAAGCAAAAAGCAAAGGAGAAAAGGAAAGATATAAGCATCTGAATGCAGAGTTCCAAAGAATAGCAAGGAGAGATAAGAAAGCCTTCTTCAGCGATCGATGCAAAGAAATAGAGGAAAACAACAGAATGGGAGAGACTAGAGATCTCTTCAAGAAAATTAGAGATACCAAGGGAACATTTCAGCAAAGATGGGCTTGATAAAGGACAGAAATGATCTGGACCTAACAGAAGCAGAAGATATTAAGAAGAGGTGGCAAGAATACACAGAAGAACTGTACAAAAAAGATCTTCATGACCCGGATAATCACGATAGTGTGATCATTCACCTAGAGCCAGACATCCTGGAATGTGAAGTCAAGTGGGCCTTAGAAAGCATCACTACGAACAAAGCTAGTGGAGGTGATGGAATTCCAGTTGAGCTATTTCAAATCCTGAAAGATGATGGTGTGAAAGTGCCACACTCAATATGCCAACAAATTTGGAAAACTCAGCAATGGCCACGGGACTGGAAAAGGTCAGTTTTCATTCCAATCCCAAAGAAAGGCAATGCCAAAGAATGCTCAAACTACCGCACAATTGCACTCATCTCACGTGCTAGTAAAGTAATGCTCAAAATTCTCCAAGCCAGGCTTCAGCAATACGTGAGCCATGAACTTCCTGATGTTCAAGCTGGTTTTAGAAAAGGCAGAGGAACCAGATATCAAATTGCCAACATCTGCTCGATCATCGAAAAAGCAAGAGAGTTCCAAAAAAATATCTACTTCTGCTTTATTGACTATGCCAAAGCCTTTGACTTTGTGGATCACAATAAACTGTGGAAAATACTGAAAGAGGTGGGAATACCAGACCACCTGACCTGGCTCTTGAGAGACCTATATGCAGGTCAGGAAGCAACAGTTAGAACTGGACATGGAATAAGAGACTTGTTCCAAATAGGAAAAGGTGTACATCAAGGCTGTATATTGTGACCCTGCTTATTTAACTTCTATGCAGAGTACATCATGAGAAACCCTGGGCTGGAAGAAGCACAAGCTGGAATCAAGATTGCAGGGAGAAATATCAATAACCTCAGACATGCAGATGACACCACCCTTATGACAGAAAGTGAAGAGGAACTAAAAAGCCTCTTGATGAAAGTGAAAGAGGAGAGTGAAAAAGTTGGCTTAAGGCTCAACATTCAGAAAATGAAGATCATGACAACTGGTCCCATCACTTCATGGGAAATAGATGGGGAAACAGTGGAAACAGTGTCAGATTTTATTTTGGGGGGCTTCAAAATCACTGCAGATGGTGATTGCAGCCATGAAATTAAAAGACACTTACTCCTTGGAAGGAAAGTTACGACCAACTTAGATAGCATATTAAAAAGCAGAGACATTACTTTGCCAACAAAGGTCCATCTAGTCAAAGCTATGGTTTTTCCAGTGGTCATGTATGGATGTGAGAGTTGGACTGTGAAGAAAGCTGAGTGCCAAGAATTGATGCTTTTGAACTGTGGTGTTGGAGAAGACTCTTGAGAGTCCCTTGGATTGCAAAGAGATCCAACCAGTCCATTCTAAAGGAGATCAGTCCTGGGTTGTCTTTGGAAGGACTGATGCTAAAGCTGAAACTCCAATACTTTGGCCACCTCATGAGAAGAGTTGACTCATTGGAAAAGACTCTGACGCTGGGAGAAATTGGGGGCAGGAGGAAAAGGGGATGACCGAGGATGAGATGGCTGGATGGCATCACCAACTAGATGGACATGAGTTTGAGTGAACTCCGGGAGCTGGTGATGGAAAGGGAGGCCTGGCTTGCTGCGATTCACGGGGTCGCAAAGAGTAGGACACGATTGAGCGCCTGAACTGAACTGAATGAACCTCCTTGATTCCTCCCCTGATCGGTTTCTGAACCTCTTATAAGTCCATGACGTTTCAGTGTTCTTAATACTTCTCCCACAGAAGTTACCACAGGGTGGTGTGTTGGCTCTGAAGATAACACAAATTTTGCTAAGAAAATGACTTACTCATCTGTATCTTTGATCAGTTGACCTGTGTTTTGCACATAGTAAGTCCATAGAAATGTTTTCAATAAATAAATTACTGAATTTAAGTTTACCTCAGTAAAGAAGGACTCCCCTGGTGGCTCAGTGATAAGAACCTGCCTGCCAAGGCAGGAGATGCGAGAGGTGGGTTTGATCCTTGGGTCTGGAATCCCTCGGAGAAGCAAATGGCAACTCACGCCAGTATTCTTGCCAAGAAAATTCCATGGACAGAGGAGCCTGGTGAACTCGGTCCGGGGATCACAAAGAGGTGGACAGACATGACTCTGTGCACACACACACACACACACACACACACACACATATCAGTAAAGAAGTCCCCTGAAATGCATCCCAGTAATGATAGCTTGTTAGTTGAATTGCAATATGCACATGAAAACCATGGTGACAAGTAATACATTGCCTATTTTTTTTTCATTCAAGTTTCCACAATTCTAACAGATGTTCTCTTCAGTTACATCTTAATGAACAAGATAATTGTGTGCTTTGTATAGTTGCCTCATGGAAGACACTGTATTCATGAAGTCAGTGATGTCCCAATAAATAATGGCTAGTGATATATCATTGCTTGAATAAACAAATAGTTTAGTTTTGGTTAGTTATGAAATGAAAAAAATAATATTTATGATAACTGAAGAATTTAACAAGCATAATACAACTCCTCCAAGTATAATTACCATTCTACTGCTTCATCGTATAGAAAAATGCTCATCTAAACACCTGGAGTGTGAAAATGTGACTCTTGACTATGAAGACCACTGCCTGGAATTTCTTTCAGCTCTCTCATATTTCCATTTATCCTTTATATTATTTTAAGTCATGAAGCCAATAGATGTCAACAGATTGAAAATGATGATATTTAATTCTCTGTGCCATCACAACATTTTTACCTAGTCAAGGTAAGAAAATGATAATTGGCCCTTATGCCTGAAGGCTCAAAGCACTTCCCTATGGGTGGTAGGAAGGACATTCTGCCATGCTTCATATCTACCTAGATGTATAGTAGAACTTGTAGCTTTGCAGCATTTCAAGGAAGAAGGGAACTCAAGCCTCATTCTGTAATCAAATGAGCAAGGGGCTATTAATGAGTCTTCAAAATTTTGTTTCTGGCATATTTTGCAATACTGTGTACTATATTCTCTCTACATTCTAATATAAGAAGAGAGGAGAACAAAATTAATGGACATTTCTCTGATGAGTACTTATGAGTATTTTAATCTACCCAATTTTATGTGGTGGCTACTTTTATTTTTATTTCTCAGATGAAGACATGATGCCTTGCGAAGTTACCTAAGTTCCTTTACTTCCTGTTTTAATAAGTTGCAAGAAGAGTAGAAACAATACTAACCTTTTCCTGTGAAAGGTGATTTTGTTTTGTTTTCCCCTAGCATCCAAATATATTTCTTCTCAGGTCTAAGAAGGACTGGCTCAGATAGGACTGGAATATTCCACATAGGTATTTGGGTACAAAAAGAATTTTGGTTTTATTTTTTAACCCCTATTTATTTAGGAATCATACAGCAAGCAGGTACTAGGCTGGATGGACATGGCAGATGGTTTCTTTATCTTCAAAAGGATCATAATACTTGTTAGGGTAGAAGAAAGACAGAGCACATATATAAGATACTTAATGTAGATTAAGAAACATTAGTTACAAAAATGAAGTGAGAAGATGTAATTTGAAGGGACATTATAGAGGCATTCTGCATATGTGAAACCAACTGAACTTCACAAGCATACTCTCATTGAATTTTCCCACCAAAACTCTGGTAAGTGATTGGTTATCTCGTCTTATAGATAAGGTGATTTTGGCTAAGAATTTGGTCAATTGCCAAGTTCAATTAACATTCAACTCAATGTTAATTGAAGAACTAACATTCAATCTGAATTAACTCAAAGAAGATATGTTGAGAGACTATTGTATGTTGATACTGTGAGGTGCGGAATGTTGAACAAAATTAGATGTGGTGGTTGCTGTTTTGGATCCAACAGACCAGTTTGGGGAGAGAAATAGTAAAAGGATCAAGATAGTCTAAGAGGGAAAATCAATTCACAGGGAACTTACAGCCAATTTAAGGATCCTGGATTTTATTCTTAAGTACATTGGAAAGGCACTGTCACATTTTAAGCAGATGAATTATATCTTCAGAAGCCTACATTGACTGTGTAGAGAAAAGAGACTTAATAAGAGCATACACAAGATATGCAAGGTTTTGAATGGCAACCAGAAAAGGATTTTTAATAGCTTGAATCTAGAAAGTGGTGGGCTGCCCTGATGGCTCAGACAGTAAAGAATCTGCTTGCAATACAGGAGACCCAAGTTCCACCTCTGGGTCAGAAATATTCCCTGGAGAAGGAATTGACAACCTGCTCCAGTATTCTTGCCTGGGAAATCTCATGTATAGAGGAGGCTGGTGGGCTACTGTCCATGGGGTCTCAAAGAGCTGGACACAACTGAGTGATTAACACTTTCACTTTCTGAGAGTGGAAATAAAGATGGAAAAGAGTGGGGTCAATACTGGAGGTGGAATTTTTAGGATTTTTTGTCTTCATTTATACTGGAGAAAAAAAGGGAGATGAGGGCTCATGGTGTCTCCAAACCTTTCACTGAATGTGTTTGAATAAGCAACCAAACTAGTACTCAAGTTAGGTAGACTAAGTGACCATTTTCTGATGAGACTCACCTTAAGTGAATACTTACTATTAGTGGACCCAGTGACCTTAGTTCAGCTGGACACAACAGGGAGGTGCTGCTATTCCCCCTGGCCACGACCAAAAAGGCACTGTGATCCCAGGAAAATGAAACACTTGAAAATGTAGTCACTTGCAAATTTCAGAGCTCCATCCAGAGTGCTGATCTGATTTTCTGAGATGTCAGTATGTTTCACTAGCTATGAAGCAACTGAGTTTTCAAGACATCTTCATTAAGATAAGTCAAGGTGCTGATATACCATAATGTAAATTGCCAGGATTTCTTGCAAGTCCCTAGGAGATAAGACAGTGTCTGCATGGGGTGGTAATTTGGCAGAGCGCCGAGCCATACTGCAGCAAGGGCTCTGTTAGCATTTCTTCTTGAAACCATATTTTCTGTGTTGACTATCTGGCAGTTTTGGATTGCCTCAGGCTTGTAATTGGCAACTGAGCTGTTAGACCAGATGGCATTTATTTATTTATTTATTTTATAAAGGAGAGAGGGGGAGAAAAGCATGATGTGAATTGGAAAGTCCATTTTTAGTTATAGAACAGAAAAAAATAAAGGAGAAAAGAAATTGATTTTAAGCAGTTCCAGATGTTACATGCTTTCTTATTTGCAAAGTCACATCTAAAAGGAGAGCACCATTAAACACAGAAAACAAAAAAGAGAGGAGAAAATTAAAAAAAAAAAAAGCTGCAGAGTAACGTTCAGTTGGAATTGTTTGTTAAGGGTTTGTATTTACAGTGAATAAGCCCATATTTTTAAGGGTAGAGAAAAAAATCATGGAATTTACATATGAATAATTACTTTCATACTGTGTCAAGATGAAGAACAGAATAGCTTCAGCTGCTAAAAGTTCCAGTGTTGTGTCTTAATCACCAAAGCCCTCTCCAGCCCACCTTGCTTATTCCAGGAGTCCATCTGTGAAGTTCTATTGTGTTCTGCCTTCTTCATCTGTTTTCTTTTGTCCAAAGCAAGACTTTAATTAGCATCCATTAATAGAGTGCCAAGAGCATCTTCCATCAGCCTTTGTTTCATTTTAGATGGAGAAGAAGCAAAGGGAAATTATAATTTCTGTGATAAATTGTGTCCTGTCCTGAAACCATGTGCCAAGATTTTTCAAACCTTAAATTCTAATGTTTCATCTCTTCCCTGGGCCTCTAAGTTTATATTAGTAATATTCTAAGGCGATCAGTACCAGTGATTATAGTGAACAGGTTTTAGGCTGGTGTGTTGACTTGAAATTCTTGTCAGTTGTGATCTGGGTTCCATCAGAGATTCACACCATCCAGAGACCTCATCTGGCTCTTGAGTGACAAACTACTAGTACAATTCCCAGTCTTCCTGGAGTGGCCCCTCAGGCATGGTATCTGCAATCAGCTACCATGCATTGCTAATGTTAAATATCTGCCACAATCTGAGGAAGAGGGCTCTAACATACCACCAAAAAAACTGTGTTCAAGGACCCACAGCCACACCACTATGGAGTCATTATTTTTCCTCTCCTGGTCTCAGTTTCTTTGTCAGCAAATGGATATATGCTATTTTTGTTGCTGTTTAGTCATGAAGTCATGTCTGACTCTCTGTGACCCTATGGACTGTAGCCTGCCAGGCTCCTCTGTCCACGGGATGTCCCAGGCAAGAATGCTGGAGCAGGTTGCCAGTTCCTCTTCCAGGGGATCGTCCCAACTTAGAGATCCAACCCGTGTCTCCTACATTAGCAGGCAGATTCTCACCACTGAGCCAACAGGGGAGCCCACAGGCTATTGTAGGGTTGATCAAATATTGCTATTGTATTGTGTTGATCAAATTAGCAAATCAGTATGAAAAACCATAAAAGTCAGGAAAAATGGGTTTTGAATTTGTATTCTACTCTGCTGTTTACTACCTATGAGGCTTTGGAGAACTTGCCTAACATAGCTAGGCTAATGTTTCCTTATTTCTAAATGTGATTACTCTGTTGGGAAGTTATGAGAATTAAATTACACATTCAGGTAAATATAATATGCCTAATAGAGTGCCTGAAATTTAAGGGGCACAAAATAAATAATAGATCCTTCTGCCCTCCTGTTTTCTTTCTCTGGGCTAATCAATTTTGTCCATGCTCATGGTTAGGAAATGGTATAAATGTAATTGCCTTATGAAAAACAGACTTGAAAACTATACTTTGCATTATTAAATGCTTTCTGTATGCTGGGCAACATTCTAGGCACAGGAAGTAGAAAAATTAACAAAACAGATGGGATTCCACATTCATAGGTAAGAAAAACGAGACACATGGATGTGTAAGTGATGTTATTAAAACAAGATATCTGGTCTTACCCTTGTCTCCCCAAACCAAATTCTGCACCATGAAATCTGAAAATCAGTATAGCAAAGAAACACACTTCTTAGATAAGAAAATAAGAAGGAGGAAAACAAGCTAGTAATTTTAAGGTTTTCTTTGTTAAACTGGAAAGTGCTAGAACCCATGAATGTGACCACATGGTACCAGAGGAGAGGCTCCTCTGCTCTAGTGAGTGAGGATGTGAGGAAATGGCTCAGGCCCCTTTGGACCCCTGCCTCCCACAAGCTGACGCAAGAGCACTGGCTTTATTATGCTGAGAAAGTAGCCCTCCGCAGCTCCAGCACTTTAAACTTGACTCAAACACTCTGGGCATTTGTTTTTCAATTTGTGATAGGAAGAATGAAGAGGGGTAACATATAGAGACGACAATCATATGAAATGTCAGTCTAACCGGAGGAGGAAACTGAGGCTCTGAACCTGTATAAGTTTTGGGTAGAACATTAAGCCTCACACAAGGCACTGAATGGAGTGTCAGCTGATCTTACCTAGAGCTTAACTGACAGTGGAGATGACACATGGATTAAACATAGTAATTTGCTAATTACTATTCATGATGTTGGATTTTAGGTATTATGACAAGGTGACCAAATGTGCAGTTTATTTTATTAAGAATACCCAGGATTGCTTGGTATGCTTTTGGAATCCTTATGTCACAAATATTCAAAATGAGAAAAAAAAAACACACCTATCTTTTCAAGCAACTGACCTTTATTAGATAATATCCTTTAAAAAAGAATGATTTCTCTATTGACTCTCAATCATAATTATGGTCTTCTGAAAAGACTGGAGATAGGACCATTAGAACATTTTGGAGGAGGAAGTGAGAAATGTCTTTAGTACTGCCATTTAGTCGGGCTTGAACTCCCTGATAATACTAACGATATCCATTAGATCAGGTTATTGTAAGATTGAACAGGAAAATGTTCTAGAAAGAGGCCTCCCAGATTCCCAAAATAAAATGAAACAAATTGTTTGGAAATATGTTAGATTTATAGTAATTACATATTTCACTAGCAAACAAGACTACTACATGAAAAAAGAATCCTGATGCTGAAATTAAACACACAGTCTCAGAATACTACTAAATTTTTTGTTTGTTCTTATTTTTTTTATACCCACATTTATTTGTAGGTTACAAAAGTTTATACTAAGAATAAAAGAGTGGGAAAGAAAATGAAACAAAATGCATACCCATTAAGATGTATAGGGCATCGTTAAAAGAAATAAAGTTTTGAAGCTCTTCACTTGAGAGAAAAGAAATTGGAGCAAGCACAGTAAAACCAGCCAACAAGAAGACAGACTTACTTAATGGGGAAGAACACAAAGCTGCATATAGGATGCTTTTAAAAAATTAGGCCTTAAAAGAAAAGAGAACAATCTGGCTAATTAGAGAAGACTAAGGATGAGGCAAAAATAGCCAAGTCCAAAAGTGTCCTCAGGTCCTGTGGTCCTTGAAAGATAAAACTTGATTCAAATGATCATTTATAAATGAAAACTAAACATGTCATGAAACAAGAAAATTAGCAAATTCCATTTTAATTTAGTTTTCAAAAATTACAGCCATAATCATGGTGTGGCAAAGGATGGAAAGTTAGATGTTAACTCAAAAAGCAGTAGAGTAAAACTCCATTCTGGACATTTTTGTTAAACTTAGTTTTAATCAAGGTTCTGATATTAACAAGTTGTATGATGTTGGGGAAAAAAAATCACCTAACTTTTCTGGAACTGTTTCTATTTAAAGAAAATGGATTTGAAGCTTTCTGTAATAATGTATTATTCTACAGCAAAACTTAGGCTATTTGAAATACTCAGAAAATAGTTTTCCTAATGGTTGGAAATGTACTCATTTTAGGACTAAAGCTTTTCATTCAGACATTTTTTACTAGATTTGTTTTAACCTCACACGTTGGTTGTACCTGTTTCTCCTTTGCTATGTAAATGATATTAAATGCAAGTTCACCCTTCCTAATGAATTTAAGGAATTCACGCTGCCTGACTGATTCTAGCTGGGAACCTAGTGTTCAAGTTTTCCTCTTTCTGCCTTTGAGCATATTGTACCTCCAACTCACAGCAACCCTTCCTGCAACAGTCACTCTTCCCCTTCTAGCCTCAAGCACTGATTAAACTGGTACAAAAACAGCCTTACAGAGGGCTTTGGGATGGGGTGGATTTTAAGTAAAGTGCACAGGTTTCTACAAATGTATTTATCTAACACTACAGGGACCCTTCGGGGCTTCCCAGTTGGTAAACAACCCACCTGCCAGTCCAGGAGACATAAGAGACGCAGGTTCAATCCCTGGGTAGGGAAGATCCCCTGGAGAAGAAAACGGCAACCCACTCCAGTACTCTTGCCTGGAAAATCCCATGGACAGAGGAGCCTGGAGGGCTATAATCCATGAGGTGACAAAGAGTCGTACACAACTGAGTGCACACACACATACACACACACTTGGACCCTCAGAAAACATTTTTCTTTTTTTTTTCTTTTCAGCAATGTGGGTCACAGAAGAGGTTGTTGGATAAATGGGAGCTAAGCTCAGAGAGAGGGCATGTTTTCCTACTATGTTACACACAGCCTGGAAAGATTACTTCTCCCTCAAACAAAGCCAGTAGCCCCATGATTAAGCAAAGTTGGCCTTTGAACATTTTTCTTATTGATATGGAGCACTTTTGTTAACTTTTGGAGAAGTCCAAAGATTTTCTCTCTACCTTAGCTCCCTCAGATCAAGAAAAAATAAAGTGTGATTGATCTTAAAATACTGCCCCTACCCAATATTTGCATTTTCAGACAAGCCTGGAGAGGGCAGAGTTTACAGACATACTGAGTGAAGGTTGTACAAATGAACTGAAGTGTGAGTGACTGGTTTAACTGCAGGAAATAATAGACTTAATTCTGGAAAATGATGAAGTGAATTATAACTCATGATGTTAATATTTTCATGTTAAGTTTGAAAATAATCTGAGCTTATTTGACATTTTAATCACTTATAACAGGAGAATTTGGCATATTAAAATATAATTTGACATTGTAGAGTACCTAGTAGATTAAATCGATTTCAACTTAAAATGTGGAATTGAAAATTTGATTTTGCTTGTCATTCTAAGTTGAATAGTCTAGGAAAATTTTACTACATCTGTGAAAAGTATTAGGACATCTTATAATTTTGATTTATTAAATTTATAGAAGTTGGTTAAGTGCTTGGGAAGCTTAGCTTACTAAAGAATTGAAATACTTAAAAATAAAAATGAGCACATTAAATTTATAATGTTTAAAATGTTTAATGAACATTAATGTGTAAAGGCTGACTTTAAAGTTTTGCTAGTATTTTCTATATTTATAAGTAGAACATAAAATGATTTGTAAATTAAATTTGCAAATTCAAAAGCACAAGAAACTGAGTTAACTTTACAATATTAACACTTTAAATATTAATTTTTAAAACCAAAGTAACCTTTCACATTTCTTTTTATGAATAAAATGTACTTTCAAACATATGAAAAAGAAATACCAATGGTGAAGACTAAGACATCAATACAGTGTGTTTTCATTTTTTTTTGAGAATCATATTGATGGAATTATAAAAGTTTATTCTTAGATAAAAAACCAATTGTGGTCCCATTTGTTTATTTTTGCTTTTGTTATTTTTGACTGAAGAGACAGATCCCCCCAAAATATTGCTGAGAATGATGTCAAAGAACATACTGCCTATACTTTCTCCTAGGAGATTTTACAATTTCAAGTCTTAAGTTTAAGCTTCAATCCATTTTAAGTTTATTTTTGTATATGATGTGAGAATTGATTGACCTTCCATTTTTTAACATGTAGCTGTCCGGTTTTTCCAATCTCACTTGTTGAAGAGATTATCTTTTTCACACTTTACATTCTTGCCTTTTTTGTTGTAGATTAGTTGACCATTTGTACATGGGTTTATTTCTGTGCTTTCTATGCTGTTCCATTGTCCTATGTGTCTGTTTTTGTACCAGTACCATGCTCTTTTGATTACTATAGCTTTAGTGCATAGTTTGAAGTCAAGTAGCATTATATCTACACTTTTGTTCTTTTTTCCCTCATGATTGCTTTAGCTCTTTGGGGTCTTTTGTGTTTTGATAAAATTTTTGGACTATTTGTTCTAGTTCTGTGGGAAAAATTTTTATGAATATTTTGATAAGAATTTAAATGAATCTATAGATTTTTTTGGGTGAAAGTGAAGTTGCTCAGTCGTGTCTGACTCTTTGTGACCCCATGGACAGTAGCCTGCCCATCAGGCTCCTCCATCCATGGAATTTTCCAGGCAAGTATACTGGAGTGGGTTGCCATTTCCTTCTCTTTCTTTGGGTAGCATGGGCATTTTAACAATATTATTTTTTTCCAATACTTGAACAAAATGAAAAGGCAACCTACTGAATGGGAGAAGTTATATGTAAACAGTATGTCTGATAAGGGCTTAAATACATAAAGGACTAATACAACTCAGTATATTAAAAAACAAATCTTATTTAAAAATGAACAGAGGCCCTGAATAGGCATTTTTCCAAAGAAGATATATAGACATGCAATAGCACATGAAAAGATGCTCAGCATCACTAATCATGAGGGAATTACAAGTCAAAATCACAATGAGGTCTCACCTCACACCTGCCAGAATTTCTATTGCCGAAAAGCCAAAAAATAATATCTTGGTAAGGATATGGAGAAAAGGAAACACTAGTATACTGTTAGTGGGCCTTAAAGTATCACAGTCACTATGGAAAACAGTAAGGAGTTTCCTCAAAAAATTAAAAATGGAGCTACCATTTAATCTAGCAAGTCTACTCCTGGGTATTTCTGTAAAGAAAATAATTTGAAAAGAATATGCACTCCAATGTCCACAGCAGCATTGTTCACAATAGTCAAGATATGAGAGCAAACTAAGCATCCATCAACAGATGAATGGAAAAAGAAAGTATGGTATAATGTGTGTGTGTGTGTGTGCACATGCAAAGTAGAATATTTCTCAGCTATAAAAAGAATGAAATCTTGCTATTTGCAACAGCATGAATTGACTTGGAGGTATTATCCCTAGTGAAATAAGTCAGACAAAAGAAGACAAATACCATACGTTTCACTTACATGAAGAATCTAAAAAGCAAAATCAATGAACAATATAATAAAACAAAAACAGAGTCAAAGATACAGAATAAACTATCAGTTGCCAGAGAGTTGATATGGGTGAGGCAGATTAAGAGGTACAAACTAACATTTTTATAATAAATATACCACAGGGACTTGACGTACAGCACAGGGAATACAGTCAACATTTTATAATAACATTTTTGTATGGGTGCAATATGTAAAGATCTTGAATTGCTCTGCTATACACCTGAAATTAATATAACATTGTAAGTCAACTATACTTCAGTAGACACTGTGAAAAAGTCCTAATAATTTTATGTGCATATATATTGCTATATATACGCATATATATGTGTATATATATCAGTCAGATCTTCCCTTGCAGCTCAGTCGGTAAAGAATTGCCTGCAGTGCAGGAGACACAAGTTCGATCCTTGGGTTGGGAAGATCCCCTGGAAAAGGAAACGGCAATCCACCCCAGTATCCTTGCCTGGAAAATCTCATGGACAGAGGAGCCTGGTGGGCTGCAGTCCATAGGGTTGCAAACAGTCGGACACGATTGAGCGACTAACACTTAGATTAGGTCAGTCAGATCAGTGTAGTCGCTCAGTCGTAACTGATTCTTTGTGAACCCATGGATTGCAGCACATCAGGCTTCCCTGTCCATCAGCAGCTCCTGGAACTTACTCAAACTCGTGTCTGTAGAGTCGGTGATGCCATCCAACGATCTCATGCTCTGCCTTTCCCTTCTTGTCCTGCCTTCAATGTTTCCAAGCATCAGGGTCATTTCAAATGAATCAGTTGTTCGCATCAGGTGGCCAAAGTATTAGAGTTTCAGCTTCAGCATGAATGAATAGTCAGGACTGATATCCTTTAGGATGGACTGGTTGGATCTCTTTGCTGTCCAAGAGACTCTGAAGAGTCTTCTTCAACACCATGGCCCAAAAGTATCAGTTCTTCGGCGATCAGTTTTATTTAGAATCCAAATGTCACATCTATACGTGACTACTGGAAAAACCATAGCTTTGACTAGACAGACCTTTGATGGCAAAGTAATGTCTCTGCTTTTTAATATGCTGTCTAGGTTGGTCATAGCTTTTCTTCCAAGGAACATGCATCTTTTATTTCATGGCTGCAGTCAACATCTGCAGCTATTTTGGAGCCCCCAAAATAAAGTCTCTCACGGTTTCTTTTTTCATCTATTTGCCATGAAGTGATAGGACCGGATGCCATGATCTTAGTTTTCTGAATGTTGAGTTTTAAGCCAACTTTTCACTCTCCTCTTTCAATTTCATCAAGAGACTCTTTAGTTCTTCTTTACTTTCTGCCATAAGGGTGGTGTCATCTGCATATCTAAGGTTATTGATATTTCTCCCAGTAATCTTGATTCCAGCTTGTGCTTCATCCAGCACAGCTTTTCTCATGATGTTCTGTGCATATAAGTTAAATAAGCAGGGTGACAATATACAGCCTTGATGTATTCCTTTTCCTATTTGGAACCAGTCTGTTGGTCCATGTCCAGTTTTAACTGTTACTTCATGACTTGCATACAGATTTCTCAAGAGGCAAGTCAAGTGGTGTAGTATTCCCATCTTTTTAAGAATTGTCCACTGTTTGTTTTGATCTACACATTCAAAGGCTTTGGCGTAGTCAATAAAGCAAATCTAGATGTTTTTATGGAACTCTCTTGCTTTTTTGATTATCCAATGGATGTTGGCAATTTGATCTCTGGGTCCTCTGCCTTTTCTAAATCCAGCTTAAACATCTGGAAGTTCATGGTTCACGTACTGTTGAAGCCTGGAGTTTGAGCATTATTTTGCTAGCTTGTGAGATGAGTGCAATTGTGTGGCAGTTTAAGCAGTCTTTGAGATTGTCTTTCTTTGGGATTGGAATGAAAATTGACCTTTTTCAGTGCTGTGCCAATGCTGAGTTTTCCAAATTTGCTGGCATATTGAGTGCAGAACTTTAACAGCATCATCTTTTAGGATTTGAAATAGCTTAATTGGAATTCCATTACCTCCACTAGCTTTGTTCACAATGAACCTTCCTAAGGCCCACTTGACTTCGCATTTGAGGATGTCTGGCTCTAGGTGAGTGAGTGATCTCACCACTGTGGTTATCTGGGTCATGAAGATCTTTTTTGTATAGTTCTTCTGTGTATTCTTGCCACTTCTTCTTAATATCTTCTGCTTCTGTTATGTCCACATGATTTCTGTCTTTAATAGTGCCCATCTTTGCATGAAATGTTCCCTTAGTATCTCTAATTTTCTTGAAGAGATCTCTAGTCTTTCTCATTCTATTATTTTCTTTATTTTTTTGCTTTGATCACCGAGAAAGGCTTTCTTATCTCTCCTTGCTATTCTTTGGAACTCTGCATTCAAATGGGTATATCTTTCCTTTTTTCCTTTGCCTTTTGTGTCTTTTCTTTTCTCAGCTATTCCTAATGCCTCCTCAGATAACCATTTTGCCTTTTTGCTTTTCTTTTTCTTGGGGGTGGTCTTGATCACTGTCTCCTGTACAATGTCACAAACCTCTGTCCATAGTTCTTCAGGCACTCTCGCTATCAGATCTAATCCCTTGAATCTATTTCTCACTTCCACTGTATAATCGTAAGGGATTTGATTTAGGTCATACCTGAATGGCCTAGTGGTTTTCCCTACTTTCTTCAATTTAAGTCTGCTGAATTTGGCAATAAGGAGTTCATGATCTGAGCCACAGTCAGCTTCCAGTCTTGTTTTTGCTGACTGTATAGAGCTTCTCCATCTTTGGGTGCAAAGACTATAATCAGTCTAATTTCGGTGTTGACCATCTGGTGATGTCCATGTGTAGAGTCTTTTGTGTTGTTGGAAGAAGGTGTTTGCTATGACCAGTGCATTCTCTTGGCAAAACTCTGTTAGCCTTTGTCTGGCTTCATTTTCTACTCCAAGGCCAGATTTGCCTGTTACTCCATGTATCTCATGACTTCCTACTTTTGCATTCCAATCATCTACAATGAAAAGGACATCTTTGGTATTAGTTTTAGAAGGTCTTATATGTCGTCACAGAACCGTTCAACTTCAGCTTCTTCAGCATTACTGGTTGGGGCATAGACTTAGATTACAGTGATATAGAATGGTTTGCCTTGGAAAGAAACAGATCATTCTGTCGTTTTTGAGATTGCATCCAAGTACTCCTTTTCAGACTCTTTTGTCGACTATGATGGCTGCTCCATTTCTTCTAAGGGATTCTTGCCCATAGTAGCAGATATAATGGTCATTTGAGTTAAATTCATCCATTCCATTCCATTATATATATAAAACTAGTACTCCCCCATCATCCTTATTCACTTTTTACCCTCACCTTAGGGATCAACCTTACTCACATTTATTAAAAAATATTGGGGCTCCATAGAAAGTAATTCTTGAAGTTCTCATCCTTTATTAGAAATGTAATTGTAGCTAATTTATGAGCATCTGTCTCTTTTCTGATTGTATCACTGAGAAGAAGAAATATGGAGGCCAGTGTCCACTCATCTCTTGGGAGAGAGTCCAAAGCAAGGATTTTGCAAAGTCCTTTTGTACATTTTCTGACCAGCTTACAAGAGTAATGAGAATATAATAACAGTGGCTAAAACTGACAATGTTGGAACTCTTCTTAAAACTTTGTGTCTATTTTCTCATTTAAGAATTCAACTGAACTTTTGAGCTAATTCAGAGAATGTGCATCACTCTTGCAAGATATTTGAGACTCTAAGTCATAGCAGTAGAAGAGTCTATAGAAGGAAGTGGCAACCCACTCCATATTCTTGTGGAAAATCCACGGACAGAGGAACCTGGTGGGCTATAGTCCATGGGATCACAAAGAGTCAGACATGACTTAGGTACTGAACAACAGCAACAACAAGTAGAAGAGTAGCTAGTGGGTTATTCATCAGGAAAGAATGGAACTGGATCCAGGAGGCATGCTCAGCTAATTTCTCACCATTTAGAAGATTTCCCACAGTTTCAAGATGCAGTGTGCTTTCACATACAGTATTTCATGGTATCCTGACAAAACTCCAGGCCATTAGGTGTAACATACTGGATTCTGCAGAAATAAATTTAAAATGTATAATAAGCTTTCCAGAACTGATGAAGTTGATTGCCTTACCTTTCTTATTTCACAACCTCCCTCACACATCTGCTCCAGCTACACCAGTTTTCTTGTTTTTCTTCATAAACATCATGTTCTTTTCTGCCGGGGTTTCTTTTTTTATCTTTTATTATTTATCTTTTACTTTACAATATTGTTTTGGTTTTGCATACATCAACATGAATCTGCCATGGGTGTACATGAGTTCCCCATCCTGAACCCCCCTCCCACATCCCTCCCCATACCATCCCTCTGGGTCATCCCAGTGCACCAGCCCCAAGCATCCTGTATCCTGCATCAAACCTAGACTGGCGATTCATTTCTTATATGATATTATACATGTTTCAATACCATTCTCCCAAATCATCCCACCCTCTCCCTCTCCCACAAAGTCCAAAAGCCTGTTCTATACATCTGTGTCTCTTTTGCTGTCTCACATACGGGGTTATCGTTACCATCTTTCTAAATTCCATATATATGCATTAGTATACTGTATCCGTGTTTTTCTTTCTGGCTTACTTTACTCTGTATGATCGGCTTACTGACTTTCCCTTTCTTCAGTTCAGTCACTCAGTCGTGTCTGACTCTTTGCAACCCCATGGACTGCAGCATGCCAGCTTCCCTGTCCATCACCAACTCCTGGAGCTTGCTCACACTCACGTCTGTTGACTTGGTGATTTCCTTCCTTAGAATAATATTTTACCTTCATCCACAGGGGTTTCTTTTCACACCTAACTGGTATTTTTCATCATCTTTTTATTTTCTTCCATAGTACTTGTTGCATCTGATTGTATAGAATATTTGAGAATATTTATTCTCTGTTTGCTTCTCACGAGGGTAAGAACTCTGTATGTTTTGTATATCATATCTCCAGCACCACAGGTTATGTATAGGATCTGTTCACTGATGTGGTTGAACGATGCAGCCAAGGATGTGCATCCACGCACATTGGATCCAGAGCTCACCCCAGGCACTGCTGACTCCTCCCCTTCCTCCCATCAGCATATTATTCCTGGACCTCACCTGAACAAAGGAATTGTCAGGACTTTGGAGGATTTTTATTCCACACTAGGCTTGTAAGATAAGAGTTCCTATTAATACAATTTAGCAGCTTTTACTACTCAAGTTTAGAGAGGCTAAGTGATTCGGCCAAGGTTACACAGGGCCATCAGTACAGGGATGTTTCTAACCGAGGTCTGCTGATAGTGTCCACTGATGGATGGCCTGTGCAGAATCTCTGCTGTGCTCTTCTTGCTCATGGGATGCTAATTCAGTTTAACAACAGTGCTTGGCAAGAATACTTCCCAGTAGAGCTACTGCCACTTTTTAATCTATGCCATGATGGCTGATCATGTTACCTTAATGTCACTAGCACTCCTTAATAAGGAGTGACCATGGACTGAGCAGATGGCCAAGCCTGGAAAGATGGAAATTCTACAGAGGGAAAATAAAGAGACACTGAAATGCTATCGGTAGTCAGTCTTTTTATTGACTTTTATAGCTTTTGTACAGGTTGCAAAGGAGCTTCCCAGGTGGTTCAGCAGTAAAATATCTGCCTGCAGTGCCGGAGACAAGAGTCCATTCCCTGGGTCAGGAAGATGCCCTGGAGAAGGAAATAGCAACCCACTGTAATATTCTTGCTTGGAGAATTCCATGGACAGAGAAGCCTGGTGGGCTACAGTCCATGCGGTCATAGAGTCAGACACAACTTAGCAACTGAGCATGCACACACACACACACACACACACACACACACACACACACACACACAGGCTGTAAAGCAATTTTTAGGACATGATCTTATTTGTTTCTCAGTTCCTCCATACAATCCAACAAGGAATCTGGATGGAGTGTCTGATACCTACTTTATATATAATGAAACTGAGATTCAGAGAAGGGTTGGGGGATAGATACAAGACATATTAGTCAACAGTTCAGTTCAGTTGCTGAGTCCTGTCTGATTCTTTGAGACCCCATGGACTGCAGCATACCAGGGCTCCCTGTCCATCACCAGCTCCCGGAGTTTACTCAAACTCGTTGCCATTGAGTCAATGATGCCATCCAACTGTCTCATCCTCTGTCATCCCCTTCTCCTCCTACCTTCAATCTTTCCCAACATCAGGGTCTTTTCTAATGAGTCAGTTCTTCGCATCAGGTGGCCAAAGTGTTGGAGTTTCAACTTCAACATCAGTCATTCCAATGAATATTCAGGACTGATTTCCTTGAGGATGGACTAGTTGGATCTCCTTGCAGTCCAAGGAACTCTCAAGAGTCTTCTCCAACACCAGAGTTCAAAAGCATCAATTCTTCGGCACTCAGCTTTTTTTATAGTCCAACTCTCACATCCATATATAACTACTGGAAAAACCATAGCCTTGTCTCTGGTTTTTAATATGCTGTCTAGGTTGGTCATAAGTTTCCTTCCAAGGAGTAAGTGTCTTTTAATTTCATGGCTGCAATCACCATCTGCAGCGATTTTTAGAGCCCCCCAAAATAAAGTCTACCCATGTTTTCACTGTTTCTCCATCTATTTGCCATGAAATGATGGGACTGGATGCCATGATTTTTATTTTTGAATGTTGAGCTTTAAGTCAACTTTTTCACTCTCCTCTTTCACTTTCATCAAGAGGCTCTTTAGTTCTTCTTCACTTTCTGGCATAAGGGTGGTGTCATCTGCATATCTGAGGTTATTGATATTTCTCCCAGCAATCTTGATTCCAGCTTGTGCTTCATCCAGCCCAGCATTTCTCATGATGTATTCTGCATATAAGTTAAATAAGCACAGTGACAATAAACAGCCTTGATGTACTTCCTTTTCCTATTTGGAACCAGTCTGTTGTTCCACGTCCAGTTCTAACTGTTGCTTCCTGACCTGCATACAGATTTCTCAAGAGGCAGGTCAGGTGGTCTGGTATTCCCATCTCTTTCAGAGTTTTCCACACATTAGTCAACACAGGCTGCTATAACAAAGCAGAATAGATTGGGTGGTTTAAACCACAAGAATTTTTTTCTCACAGTTCTGGTGGCAGGGACATTTGAGGTTGAGGTGCAGGGACATTAATTTCCCTGTAGAAAAGGCTCTTTTTAGCTTGATGATGGCCACCTTCTTCCTATGTCCTCATGTGGCAGAAAGAGAAAGACCAAGCTCTCTGATCCTCCTTCCGATAAGGGCTCCAACCCCACCGTGAGGGCTCCATCCTCATTTGATTTGTTCTCTAGTTGGTTTTAAATTTAAGAGGGAAAGAAAAATAGATATTTGGGCCTGAAAATTCATCAGTTAGCAACAGGAGATTCAATTGGATGGGTCAGGCATACAAGTGAAGGTCTGAGGGTGCATTTGGAAAAGAAGCCAGAGAGAAGGAAATCTATTCCTACATGCAGCGTACAGTTTATGCAAAAGATAACTGTCCTAAACTATATATGCCATCATGTTACTATCATAATAATAGTAATAATGGAAAAATACCATATTCTTTCAAATAATGTAATAATGAAATACTAGTATGTGAGATTTTGATAGGCTATGTTGAGAAAGTTACCAGACTATTGCTGTATATTATGTGTTAGCACTGCACTTGGAGAAGGCGATGGCACCCCACTCCAGTACTCTTGCTTGGAAAATCCCATGGATGGAAGAGCCTGGTAGGCTGCAGTCCATGGGGTCACTGAGGGTAAGATACGACGGAGTGACTTCACTTTCACTTTTCACTTGCATGCATTGGAGAAGGAAATGGCAACCCACTCCAGTGTTCTTGCCTGGAGAATCCCAGGGATGGGGGAGACTGGTGGGCTGCCGTCTGTGGGGTCGCACAGAGTCGGACACGACTGAAGTGACTTAGCAGCAGCAGCAGCAGCAGCAGTGCACTACAGCCTTGTAGGAACTGTTGCTGGCTTGGAAGTTTTGGTTGGATCTATGAAAATATCTCAACACATTTCTCCTCATCATTTGGAGACACCAAATGAAGAGAAATAAAGGAAACGAGCTGACAATAATGTGTGAGATTCATTTTTAAAAAATTTGCTCCATCATTTGGTTATCAAATTTCTTTATCACTGTGCCTAATGGAATAGAACTCAAAGAT
This sequence comes from Oryx dammah, assembly GCF_014754425.2. Classification (NCBI taxonomy): domain Eukaryota; kingdom Metazoa; phylum Chordata; class Mammalia; order Artiodactyla; family Bovidae; genus Oryx; species Oryx dammah. The sequence continues at coordinate 18,555,594 of NW_024070203.1, read as the reverse complement.
AACCATATCAGGAGATGCGCTAGTGACTCCTATAGCTAGACTTTCTTTAACATTTGACCATAATACAGTCTCTTGTTTGTTCATACATGAGTTTGGAAGCACAGTTCCAATAACAATCATCACCTGGCTATTATTAAAATAGGGGAAAAAAATTAACTCTTAACTCAAGAAACAAATAGGAATGTTATATAGCTTTGTTTATCACTATGGAAAAATAATTACACCTTGTCCATAATAGAGTTTCTCTATTCTATTATGGCAAATATAATTGTAAAATTCTAGAGTTTTGCAGAGCAGTCCCGTCTGATAGACACATATAGACACTGAGTATTTGAAATGGGGCCAATTTGAATGGAGATTACTGTAAATATAAAACACATATTGGATTTCAAAGATGTTGATGAAATATTTAAACATTTAAAGCATTTAATTTTAATGGCAACCTGAAGGTAATTGGAGGTAGGTGCCATCACTGTTTCTCTGAGTTCCCATGACATTGCACTTGTTTCTTTACTTGCTTTTGTTTTTCTTCTTCTCAGTGTAACTTTCTATGAACTTGTAAAAGGTAGTGGGAATGACTTTTATCTTTATATTCAGTATATTACAGGAAGTGGCAGATAGCCTGGAATATTACAGTGCTTCATAAAGTTTGCTTGATTATATCTTTAGGTGACAAAAAGCTATGATTAATTCCAGTACATGTACTAGGTACACAAAATAACATCCAGATTTTTTTTCTACAAAATTTTGGAGTCATATAGTATAAAATCGTGCTTTCCAGGTGGCACTAGTTATAAAGAAAGCACCTGCCAATGCAGGCAGACGTAAGAGACACAGGTTTGATCCCTGGGTCCAGAAGATCAATCTCGTGGAGGAGGGCATGATACCCCACTTCAGTATTCTTGCCCAGGGCATCTCATGGAGAGGAGCCTTGTGGGTTATCATCCATAGGGTCTCAAAGAGTAAGACATGACTGAAATGACTTAGCACGTACACATGCATTAGAAAAAGGGACTTTAAAAATCACTTCATTTCCCAAATCAGGAAATGAAATCTCATAGAAGTAGCAGGAGAAAGTGGAATCTTTGTAGATTATTTGTGTTGTTAACCTGATTAAATATGCATTTTTATTATTGAGCAAATAATGTTTATAATAAAAAGAGTTTATTTTAATTTTGATAAAAGCAGGCTAAGAGGGTGAATTCAAAGCAGCAGGCTTGATTTCAAATTTTGACTGTCACTATTACTGTACATGAAAATGGATGTACATCTCTGAAATCATTTTCCTCATCTGTGAAATGGGAATGATGATATTCAAATCCTAAATACCTTACTGAGCTAGCATATACATCGAAAAAGACACATTGAGAACTCCTGTCTAGAATCACATTTTTAGCATATGATGGATCCTATGTCCTCTTCATCATCATTCACTTTCTCCTGTGCCTCTCATTTCCTCCCTGATTCCTACTTGCCAGCTTTTCCCCCACTGATAAAAACTCGTCATGTGTGATACACGAGATTATAAAATAAGATCAAGCCCTTTCAAAATCATGTTATATTTTGATAAGTGACATTGAGCAGAAGCTGGGATTCAAGCTCAGGAAAATATTCCACTGTATACATGCAAAGAAAAGAAATTCAATATTGAGATCAATAACTTCTGCTTTGAAAAAATGAAAAGATGAATTTAAAACTCATTACATCTTACCAAAGTTTGTTTCCAAAATACTTAAATTCTTTCACACAGTAGTTGAGGGTGCATTGATTTCCAGTTTTGATAAAAAAGCAAAAATTTAAGAAAAGGTGTATAATAGAGAAGAAATGCCTATTACTGTTACTGAATTTGATCCTCAAGGGATCTCATCAAACTAGAGACTAAATAAAGTACAGATATGATTTGAGGACATCCATTGTCTTGTAGAGAACTAAAGAAGAAGTTGCATGGGTGTGTGTGTGTGTGCTTGAGCACATATATGCACATGTGGGTGTTCAGCATACCCAACCTTGCTGTTTGTCTGTTTTTGGCAGTGTCTAGTTACACTACACACTTCCTAAGTAACTTTAAACGACTGTAATCTCATTAACCCATTCTCTTAATTACTCTACCGAGGGCTTGTCATCTGGCTATACTCATCTGAATGTGATCTCATTTTTCAAGGACATGTTGGCTTAATCCAATTTCTGAAGCAGCTATTTTTGCAAGGTCCTCACAACTCCTTAATTAACCATATTTCCTTTCTCTTTGCTTTTTCTCCCCACTGCTCTTAAAGAGCCCATCAAGTAAGAAAAACGAGGCTTTGAAGCCATTGTCAAATATTGGTTCTGCAAACCAAGTGTCTTCATAGAGACCCTCAGACCTTCCCTCTCTTCTTACCTTTGGTCACATCCTTCAAATGTACCTTACAAGTTTCTTCTCCTTTATGAAGCCTTTTTCTTGTCTTTTTTTTTTTTTAATACTAGAAGCTATTCACTGTATATATTTTAAAGAACTCAGTAAACATAGAAAATGTTAAACATACACAAACTAGAGAGAATGATTTATTATGTACCACACTCAGATTCATTAATTACCAACTAACCATGCTTTATATCTATCTCCACCCATTTCCCATCCCTTATTACTCTGAAGGGAACTGGAGATATATCATTTTATCATTAAATATTTTAATGGGTATTTATAAAAGATAAAATTTTTGTTTTTATATTTTTTGTTTTGTTTTTATTGAGTTATGATTAACATTTTTTTAAAAAGCTGCATATATGAATGTATACTACTCAGTGAGTTTGGGGATAAGTATACACCCATGAAACATGATCAACTTTAAGACCTTAAACATATCCATCCCTTTCCAAAGACAGTTGAGTGAGAGAGCCCTGAGCTAAGGCAGTGGGGAGCAGGAGCGGGAGGGATAGGAGGAGGAGAAGAAGAAGAAAAAGAAGAATCACCTCAGCAGAAAATACAAGTTTCTGTTAGAAAAGAAAAACTTAAGACAAATGTATAAGTTTTGTCTAAATGTTCTAAAAAAAGCCAAGATTAAGAAATGCATAGCACTTTTGATGTCATGAGACCAGTTTTAATCTAGTTTCTCAAGTTTCCTAAAATATTTGCATTTTCACTGACTTTTGTTAATTGCTAACATTAACTTGTCCATTAACAGCTGATTTCTCTTTTTAGGACATGCAGTTTAAAAAAAAGAAGAAGAAAAAAAAGCAAGTGAAAATAAGTCTGCCACTACCATTGTGTTGCCTTTAGTTGTAAGGAGTCAAAAAAATGTGAATGATACTCGGATCTATAGAAGGTGTTCATTCATACAGAGGAGTGAAATCAAAAGGTCATATGCTCAGTGTATAATTAACTATTAAACAGTTTTTCAGAACAGTTCTATTATCTTACTTAACAAAACCAGTGTACAGAAGTTGTAATTATTCTATATCTTCTTCACCACTACTGGTACTGTCAGGCTTCTTAGAGTTTTAGTTACTCCGGGAGATATGCTTAATTGTTCAGTCTTGTCCAACTTTTGTGACCCTGTGGATTGTAGCTCGCCAGCCTACTATGTCCATGGGGATTCTCCAGGCAAGAATACTGGAGTGGATTGCCATGCCCTCCTCCAAGGGATTTTCCCAATCATGGATGGAACTCAGGTTTCTCTTATTGCAAGTGGCTTTTTTTGCCTCCCGAGTCACCAGGGAAGCCCATTCCAGTAGATACACACTGTTTTGTCACTGTGGTTTCAGTTTGTATTTCCCTTCCAGTAGTCAGGTATGGATGTGACTGCCTAAGAACTGATACTTTTGAACTGTGGTGTTGGAGAAGACTCTTGAGAGTCCCTTGGACTGCAAGGAGATCTAACCAGTCCATCCTAGAGGAGTGATTTGAAGCTGAATCTCAATACTTTGGCCACCTGATGTGAAGAGCTGACTCATTTGAAAAGACCCCGTCACTGGGAAAGATTGGAGGCGGGAGGAGAAGGGGATGACAAAGGATGAGATGGTTGGATGGCATCACTGACTCAGTGGACATAAGTCTGGGTAAGCTTCGGGAGTTGGTGATGGACAGGGAAGCCTGGCGTGCTACAGTCCATGGGGTCACAAAGAGTTGGACATGGCTGAGCAACTGAACTGAGCTGAACTGATGACCAAAAATGTTAAGCATTTTTTCTTTAATGAGCAATGATTGTTGGCCAAGAGTGTGTTTTAGAGAGGGGTCTGAAAGTTTAGCCCGCTTTATAACTGGATTGTCTTCTAACTGAGTTGAAAGAATTCTTTATTTCTGAATACACATCCTTTATCAGATACATGGACTGAGAATCTATTCTTGCATTTTTCAGATTATCTTTCATTCTCTAACCATGACTTAGAAAGAGCTGAAGTTTTCAACTCTGATGAAATCCAATTCTGACCATTTTTATATGGCTTAAGTTTTTATTGTTTTGGCTCAGAAAGTGTTACTTGTCACAAGATCCTGCAAGATTACAGATTTTTCCGATGTTTGCAAGTAGAAGTTTTACAATTGCATCTTTTATGTTTAGGGATATGATTCAAGATAACTTTTTCCATATGTTGTAAATTAAGAATTGAAAAAGTTATTTCTCATGTGACTATACAGTTGCTGAATAAACATTTATTTAAAAGACTGTTTCCCCTATTGAATTAATATGATATTTTATCAAAAATTAATCAACTCTAGAACTACTATTTCATTCCACTGATCTATATGCATAAGACATCAAACTGAAAACTACAAAACACTGCTAAAAGTAAATAAATTCTAAGCACATGGAAAATCTATCATGCTTTTTGGACAATGTAAATACAAATCATGTTGACGTATGGCAAAACCAATACAATATTGTACAGTAATTAGCCTACAATTAAAATAAATAAATTTATATTTAAAAAAGATTATTGATGTGTTTTATAAAGTTGACATGCTGATTTAAAAATCTATGTAGAAATGCAAAGAACATAGACAGCAAAACAGGTTTGAAAAAGAAGAAAAAAATGTTGGAGGACTCTATCTGGTTTGAAGACTTAAAGTTATAATAATAGTGTTGTAGTGCCAGTAAAGCAATTTGCTACAACATGTATGGTATCACGGGGAAAAAGAGTAAGAATTAGCTCTCTCAAGTTGTATGCTTCCAGGATCACATGAATGGGTCTCAAAATGCTTTATATTACCAATGAATATGAGAAAAAAAAAAGCTATCTGCCAAGGAGAATGAGAGGATGAGTTGCTATGGAGAGGTGGCTTACAGGAGTGAATTGAATCAAGGCAAAGACGGAAAGCATTCTGACTGAACAGAGAGGTGAAAGGCAATTATTCACTTTGCAGCGTCTGCAGTACCAAAAAGAGCTGAGGCGGCCATCAATAGTATCCCAAATAATTGTACAACATTGCCCTGCTGGGCCCCATTTTTCTACTTTCTGGAGGTAAAATGATACAGTGTACTGTGGGAGGGAAAAGCACCTTAATAATAATAATGCAACACAATTTACAAGGTATTATAACAATAAATGAGCTTCCCTGTGGCTCAGCTGGTGAAGAATCCAGCTGAATGCAAGAGACCTGGGTTCGATCCCTGGGTTGGGAAGATCTCCTGGAGAAGGGAAAGGCTACCCACGCCAGTGTTCTGGTCTGGAGAATTCCATGGACTGTATAGTCCCTGGGGTCACAAAGAGTAGAACACGACTCAGTGACTTTCACAGAACAATAAATGGCAGCATTGGTATTTGAACCCAAGTCTTCTTAACACCAGACCAGTGATGTTTTCATGCCTTTACAAGATGATTTTCTCGGTATCATCTTTAAAATAGGATAGTAGACTACATACCCTATTTTCTATGTTATACTATTAACCTAATAGAAACATCCATTAAGACATATACCTGTGAAGTCTTATTTGACTCATCCAAACATTATAGATAAGGAATCTCTTTATTGTTGTACATAAGGTCACATGTACATAGTTGTGTGATTATTTATTTACCTGACACTTCTAATATGAGTTTTATTTACTTGCAAGAGTGGTGGTGGCACAATTAGTTTTTTATGATGAACAGGGAGAACAGTATCTAGCACAGGGTAGAAAATAAAGGATCAATCCATTGATAGAATGATTAGATGACCTATAACATCTATTCCATTAAAAATATATGGTTTTGATTCTCCTTAAGTATTAAACCAGAATTGGTGCCAACAGACAAGCTGTCCTCGGATTTTTCTTTTTGCATCTGACCCAAAATAAAATTTGTAAAAATTCTATTGTAAAACGGCGGTTTTCACAAGACTGGAGTCAAATTTCATAGTCTCAACATGCTAAAATAAGCTCTGGATGAAATTCCAGAGGCTTGCCAGAAGTAACCTAATTTCAGAGCTAGGCTTAACTAATAAAAAATCTGAAGAAAAGGAAGAGAAGAAATGTATGTGTGTGTATATGTGTATATATATATACATATAACTGATATATATATATAATCAGTTCAGAGCAGTCGCTCAGTCAAGTCTGACTCTTTGCAACCCCATGGACTGCAGTATGCCAGGCCTCCCTGTCCATCACCAACACCCAGAGCTTGTTCAAACTCATGTCCATGGAGTCGGTGATGCCATCCAACCATCTCATCCTCTGTCATCCCCTTCTCTTGCCTTTAAGTTTTCCCAGCATCAAAGTCTTTTCCAGTGAGTCAATTGTTCACATCAGGTGGCCAAAATATTGGAGTTTCAGCTTCAGCATCAGTCCTTCCCATGAATATTCAGGACTGATTTCCTTTAGGATTGACTGGTTTGATCTCCTTGCAGTCCAAAGGACTCTCAAGAGTCTTCTCCAATACCACAGTTCAAAAGCATCAATTCTTCAGTGCTCAGCTTTCTTTATAGTCCAACTCTCACATCCCTACATGACTACTGGAAAAACCATAGCTTTGACTAGATGGACCTTTGTTGGCAAAGTACTGTCCATGGTTTTTCATATGCTGTCTTGGTTTGTCTTAGCTTTTCTTCCAAGGAGCAAGAAAAACATCTACTTCTCCTTTACTGACTAAGCCAAAGTCTTTGACTGTGTGGATCCCAACAAACTGGAAAATGTTTCAAGAGATGGGAACACCAGACAACCTAACCTGCCTCCTGAGAAACCTGTATGTAGGCCAAGAAGCAATAGTTAGTACTGGACGTGGAACAACAGGCTGGTTCCAAATTGGGAAAGGAGTATATCAAGGCTATATATTGTTACCCAGCTTATTTAACTTTTATGTAAAGTACATCATGCAAAATGCCAGGCTGGGTGAAGCGCAAGCTGGAATCAAGATTTCCAGGAGAAATATCATTAACCTCAGACACTTTAAGGCAAAAAGTGAAGAAGAACTAAAGAACCTCTTGATGAAAATGAGAGAAGAGTGAAAAAGCTGGTTTAAAACTCAACATTCAGAAAACTAAGATCTTGGCATCTGGTCCCATCACTTCATGGCAAACAGATGGGGAAACAATGGAAATAGTAACAGACTTTATGTTTTTGGGCCCCCAAAATCACTGTAGATGGTGACTGCAGCCATAAAATTAAAATTAAAAGTGTATATATATATATATATATATATATATATGACAGGTATATATACCTATAGAATGTATTCCAACCAGGGAATTACTGGAATAATTGACTTAGAATGAAAGTTGAATTGAGCTGGCCTCATTCAGAGAAGTGATTACAGTTGGAAAAGAAACGTTTGCTCAGGCAGCTCTGTGGTGACCCTGGAGGCTGGGGTCATGGCTGTGATGGACTGGGGCTGTGCTGTATCTCTGGATCCCAGCAGAGCAACGGAGAACTCGTGTTCTGGGAGATGGCTGCTGCAGACATGCAGCCTGGGCAACTAGGCCACAGGTGACAGTAACCTCTCAAGAGAATGAGAGAAGCTACCTTGTCTCTTTTGTGATGGGTACTACATTTGGTGACTGAAAGAGGAAGAGAGCTGATTAAAGAAATGAATTTTGAGTCAAGGAAAGGAATCCACAGCCGGCTTTTCTCTGTAACTGATAATGTCTTTGTTTCTATTACTTCCGAAGGTGTGCTCTTACATCGCTTTATTTTTCAATTATATGTAAGCCCCATGAGAGCAGGGACGAGCCCTTTTCCCCTTCCCAGGGATTACTAAGAGCTTACCCTTCTGTAAAATCATGGAAACATGAACTTAAAGACTGACAAAGATGAAAGGGCTTGTAGGAAATCACACAAATCCATTCTACAGATGGGGAAAATGAGGACTATAGAGTAAGATGAACAGTCTCACAGCTAGCGATTGAAAAAGGAAAGTGCGAGCATCCACTCTTGCTGTTTCTCTGCTGTCTTCCTGCCTTCCTGTCCCGCGCCCCGCCGCACCCCCCACCCTCCCCACTGCAGAGGGAGGCAGGGCGGTCAGGACTGTGGCAGCACAGCTCAAGCAGAGCAACTGGCAAATGATAAACTGCCTCCCCATAAACGGTGAGTATTATTGTTTTTAAAGTTTCAGGAGCTCTTTGTGTCAGAGCCACTGTGATACCCTTTGAAGGGTTTTTAGCAATGATATGCTGATAAATCTTAACAACTTGTTGTCTGTATTTGTCTTCTGCAACAAACTATCATGGACTGGGTGAGTGAAAAAAAACAGAAATTAAATTTCTTACAATTCCGAAGACTAGAATTCTGAGATCAAGATGTCAGCCGGTGGGTTTCTTATGAAGCCTCACCTCTTGGCTTGCAGACGGCTGTCTTCTTGCTGGGTCTTACCATGATGTGAATATGTCTGTGTCTTAACCCTACTCTTCTTATAAGGACACCAGTCCTATTGGATTGGGGTCCATGCTAGTGACCTCATTTCAGCTTAACGCTATAGAGGCCTTGAAAAGTGAAAGTGTTAGTCACTCACTCGTGTCTGGGTTTTTGTGACCCCAAGGACTGTAGCCCCCTCAGGCTCCTCTGTCCTTGGGGTTCTCCAGGCAAGAATATTGAAGTGGGTTGCCATGCCCTTCTCCAGAGGATCTTCCCGGCCCAGGGATTGAACCTGTGTCTCCTGCATTGCTGGCAGATTCTGTACCTTCTGAGCCACGAGGGAGGCCCTTATTTCCCTATATAGTCACGTTCTGGCTTAAAACATCAGCCTATAAATTTTGTGAGGCCACAACTCAACCGGTAACTTTCTATTAAAAAGAGCCATGCCTTGTTGCATTTTATGATTTCTATGGAAGTAAACGCCACCTCTACGACCCCTGTGACTAAGCTACCAACATGATGTAACTCGACAGTCAGAGATGTACACATCCGATCCTTCTGAGCCGGTGTAAGCTGCTCTAACAATATCTATATTTCCAGTTCTATTTGTCAGCTATGAAAGAAGAGAGAACCAGGGAAAAGGGAGAAATGGGAAGCACATCAAAGCTCTATAGGAAGCATAAATTGCATGTTAGTGAGAGAAAGCTCCTTGGTCGTTTCATGAGGACAGGATGAGTGAAAACAAAGGGGCATGAGTGAACTGCTGGAAATGATGGAGGCAGGGCCATTATTTTTGTCCTAATGCTTCCAAAGACATATACATAGGTGAAAACTTGTCAGAATATATACTTTATACTTCTACAGTTTGTTTGAACATTATACCATAATCTGTTAAAAATATGCTATGGAAATATAAAGAAAAATCATCTGACTGTGGAGTGTTAGATAATTTAGATCGTTAAATAATAAGAAAACATTTTCTTTAAAAAAAGCTTATACCTTATTTTATAGATGATATGGGCCTTTGAAAGGTTTTAATGTAGGGAAGTGACATAGTCCTTTGTGATCCTGCTGCTGCTTCAGTTGTGTCGGACTCTTTGTGACCCCATGGACTGTAGCCCACCAGGCTCCTCAGTCCATGGGATTCTCCAGGCAAGAATATGAGAGTGGGTTGCCATGCCCTCCTCCAGGGGATCTTCCCAACCCAAGGATCGAACCCATGTCTCTTATGTCCCCTGCATTGGCAGGCAGATTCTTAACCACTAGCGCAAACTGGAAAGTCCGACATAGTCCTGTAACTGCTGAAAAGACCACCAACAGTGTGGAGGCAGGGTTGGAAAAGGCTGAATCAAGGACCCACATACAGGTGTCGCTTTTGTTGCTTGGTTATTTGTTCCTTGTTGCCATGAGCTCCTAGAAAGAAGAAAATGTAAGAAAACATCCCAGCAGAACTGAGTTATGAATATGAATGCATGCTCCACAGGGTAGCTCTTTGTTGCTTGTCTAATGAGCAGGTGAAGACTCCTTCAGGGCAAGAAATGGTGCCAGATGCAGATACAAAGCTGTGTGGGTGAGAGGGCAGTTCTGCTCCCGTTCTGTGCCTAAGTAACCGCCTTGTCTCACTCCATACTGGGCCTGACTCTGCTGCACCAGCTCCTGCTTCATAAAACATTATTCATGGATGGTCAAATGCTTAACACTAAAAAAGATAACGAAAACATTAAACACAACTTTGGAGAAACCAGCTTTGAAAAATCTTTTAGTTTCAGATCTATTATGATTATTTGCAAGAAATACATATTTTGAAAATCAAAATATTAAGAATCTTTTGTCTGCTAATCTTAGGTCTTTCTGGTCTCCCCAAATGAAAACATTTTATCTATGCACAAGTCCATGCATGGGCTTACTGTTTGGTACTTATCCTAGCCTTTGCCATAAATGCCTTTTTGTTCCTTGGACTACATTTTTCTATAAAATTTCAACTTGATTCTCCTAAGCAATAAGATGAACTTGCCTTTACTTTCTACCGTTAATGAGCTGTCCATCTGTCTATTATTAAATTAGTATATATTTATTGGGCATCTACCACTGGAGCTTCCCAGGTGGGTCAGAGAGTAAAGAATCCACTTGCCAGTGCAGGAGACCCAGGTTCGATCCCTGGGTTGGGAAGATCCCCTGGAGAAAGGCAAGACAACCCACTCCAGTATTCTCGCCTGGAGAATCCTATGGGCAGAGGAGACTTGATTCATGAACTGGGCTGCAGTCTATGGGGTCACTTCCATAACACTTTTCCAGCCACTAAAGGTAAGGCAATGAAAAAAAAGATTAAGCGACCTGACCTAATGGAGCTTAACACTCTCTTAAGGAGAAAGTTAAAATGTAGCATATCAAATAGTGATAAGCACCTGCAGAAAGAAAATAAGACAAGGTCAGACAGTGGACTTCGGATGATCAAGACCAAGAAAATGTGAGAGACAAGATCAGACAACTAGAAGCAGCCAAGATGGTAAATGGTATCTCAGCCAAAAGTCACACTCACACACTATAAGAGCTCTACCATTGAACAAGTCATTTGTGTATTTGAACAAGTCATTTCCTTTCTTTTTATCCAATTTTTCTCAGCAGTAAACTGCAAATATTTAAATTTGTTGATAATGACAACAGTAAAAATAGATGATATTTATTGAGGCCTGATTTTTGTAGATCAGGCGTATCTAGTTCTCAGAACAACACTGTGACATGCATTTCATTTTATTTATGCCTTTCGTAGATAAGAAAATGTGGCTGAAAAAGGGCTGTGTCCTTCTTGAGGATGTCTAGCCAGCAAGAAGCAGAGCTGAAATGATGTCCACTTCACACAGCATCCACACAGTAAAGGGGACCTCTATAGCACCCCTCTTCTATTTCCTCACTGAACTGTATAGCCCTGCCTCTGGCCAGCGTCTCACGGTGCCTTTGTTATCTTCCAGCTACAAAAGTTCCTGGACTGCTGTGGCCTCTCCTAGGCCCCATCCTATATTGCTATGATCACGTCATGTAGATGAGAACTTCACAGGACACAGAGAAACGTTCAGAAGGACCTGAATGTAGAGAAATAGCCCTAAGGCTGTTTTATTGACCCTACTGGCTAATTCCTTATACATTGTCTACAAAATAAAACCATATTAAAATATTTTCATATACTTGCTGCATGGATATATTATTCCTGCAAAAAATAAAGTCTTAAACCCAGTGAGTAAAATTAAGAAAACATCTAATATTATTTCTGCGATAATAACTTAAATAGCTCAAGAAGATAAAAATTTAAAAATAAGCACTGTTATATAGTAGTCCTATGTAAACATGTATACATGTTTGTGTACATGTGCCTGTTGGCATGAGAAGGAAAGATGCTTCTGGTTAAATATTAACCTCATCTTCTAACTATCTGTCTTGGAACCAACATTCATTCATCTTCTCTGACCCTTGACATAGATGTCTGTCAAATTATAGTCAGGAGATCAGTCCTGGGTGTTCATTGGAAGGACTGATGCTGAAGCTGAAACTCCAATACGCTGGCCACCTCATGAGAAGAATTGACTCATTGGAAAAGACCGTGATGCTGGCAGGGATTAGGGGCAGGAGAAGGGGACGAAAGAGGATGAGATGGCTGGATGGCATCACTGACTCGATGGACATGAGTTTGAGTGAACTCCGGGAGATGGTGATGGACAGGGAGGCCTGGCATGCTCTGATTCATGGGATCGCAGAGTCGGACACGACTGAGTGACTGAACTGAAATGAACTGAATGCCTATTTACCAGGCTGGAATAGATTAAATGACAGCATATATGTGGAAAGAATTATTTCAATGGCTAGCTTTTAGTAGGCACTTCATTTATATTCTTTCTTATTTATGCCAAATGAGGACAGGGTCTAACATATTTAGTTTTCATTTGAATGGTGTCATTTATATATTATGGTCCACTGCGAATTCTACCATGTGTTGGATCATGATGAGTTAATAAATCAAAATTCTTCTCTCTACTGACAAGATATTTCCACATTTCAACATCACATTTGTGCATGTTTCAAACCAGGCAAGCTGCCACCATTGTTGGTTAAAGTCAGCAAATACTGAAAGCAGGTAGAGTAGAAAGCAGAAGACAAAGGCTGCTGGGATTAATGTGTGGTTACTATGTCCCATGTATTTTCTGATTGTTGTGGTTGTTGCTCAGTTGCTCAGTCATGTCTGATTCCTTGTGACCCCATGGATTGCAGCACACCAGGCTTCACTGTTCTTCACTGTCTCCCAGAGTTTGCACAAACTCATGTCCATTGAGTCAGTGATGCCATCCAACCATCTCATCCTCTGTCACCCCCTTCTCCTCCTGCCCTCAGTCTTTCCCAGCATCAGAATCTTTTCCAATGAGTGGGCTCTTCACATCAGATGGCCAAAGTATTGGAGCTCAGCTTTATCATCAGCACTCCTAATAAATATTCAGGGTTTATTTCCTTTAGGATTGACTGGATCATTTTCCTTGCTGTTCAAGGGACTCTCAAGAGTCTTCTCCAGCACCACAGTTCGAAAGCATCAATTCTTTGGTGTTCAGCCTCCTTTATGGTCCCACTCTTACATCCATACATGACTACTGGAAAACCATGGCTTTGACAATACGGACCTTTGTCAGCAAAGTGATGCCTGCTTTTTAATACACTGTATAGGATTGTCATACCTTTCCTTCCAAGGAGCAAGCACTTTTTAAATTTCATGACTGCAGTCACAGTCCTCAGTGATTTTGTAGCCCAAGAAAATAAAGTGTGAGTTCTCATCAGACAGTCTGTCCTTCACTGAAGGTAAGTTGTAGAGCCCACAGTACAGACCGTTACTGGACATAAACGTCTGCCGTTCACCCGCCCCGAGACATCTGTGGGCCTCCCACACAAACTCACTGACTGATTCACTCATGCATTCACCAGACAGGTTCCTATGTTTGAGAATCTATATGTAAATATAATATGACCTCCTCTCCCCACTAGGTCAGTCTATTTGGGATAGAATACAATTTCCTTATCTGTAAAATGGGGAAAACACAACCTGCCCATCTTAGGAGACTACTTGGAAGTTCCATTTACATATTTGAAGGTCTTTCTGGGTTGCAAATTATGCAAATAGCAGGGAAGCACTAGTGTTGCAGCTGAAATTCTTGGGCCAGACATTGAGATTTGTGCATTTGCCATGGGAGAGGGGAAAAAAAAAAAAAAGACACAGGCAATGTCTTTGCCAAAGCTCAAAGCAGCTCAGGGCTTTCAAAACAAAAGAAAGGAAGGACGGGTCCATCAGTCTTTCTTCCTCACCACAGGAAGACGCCACTGAGGACACCAGCATGGCAGAGATCTTTCAGCTCAGCCCATGTGCTTTTTAATTACTTTGCTAATTAGTAGGCAAACTAAATTTAGAAGCAGCTTCATTTTTTCCCTTAAAAAAATATTTCCCACGTTTATTTCTTGCATTTTAATTGCACCCTGTGGCTGCCAGTTATCTCCTGCGGGTACTGGAGATGCTCTAGGACTTTGGGACATAGGCTAGATCTGAGGACCCTGCAGGCTGGAAGTTAAAGAAAGTGGGTCAGAGGCTGAGGGATAAATTACAAATGCTGAACATGTAAAGATAAAGTGAAATAGAGAAAATTAGTATTATTTGAATGCACACTACTCCTTGAAAGTAAAGTGAAGTGTTAGTCACTCAGTCATGTCCAACTCTTTGTTACCCCACAAACTGCAGCCTGCTGGGTTCCTCTGTCCATGAGATTCTCCAGGCAAGAATACTTGCGTAGGTTGCTGTGCCCTCCTCCAGGGGCTCTTCCTGACCCAGGGATCAAACCCACGTCTCTCATGTCTCCTGTATTGCCAGGTGGGTTCTTTACCATTGGTGCCACCTGGGAAGCTCAGCACTGCTCCTTTAGTTCAGTTCAGTTCAGTTGCTCGGTCATGTCTGACTCTTTGCGACCCCAAGGACTGCAGCATATCAGGCCTTCCTGTCCATCACCAACTCCTGGAACTTGCTCAAACTCATGTGCATTGAGTTGGTGATGCCATCCAACCATCTCATCCTCTGCCGTCCTCTTCTCCTCCTGCCTTCAATGTTTCCCAGCATCAGGGATTTTTCCAATGAATCAGTTCTTTGCATCAGGTGGCCATAGTATTGGAGTTCCAGCTTCAGGATCAGTCCTTCCAATGAATATTCAGAACTGATTTCCTTGAGGATTGGCTGGTTTAATCTCCTTGCAGTCCAAGGGATTTTCAAGACTCTTCTCCAACACCAGAGTTCAAAAGCATCAATTCTTCAGTGCTCAGCTTTCTTTGTAATCCAACTCTCATCTCTCTCATCCATACATGACTACTGGAAAAACCATAGCTTTGACTAGATGGACCTTTGGCAGCAAAGTAATGTCTCTGCTTTTTAATATGCTATCTAGATTGGTCATAGCTTTTTTTCCAAGGAGCAAGTGCCTTTTAGTTTCATGGCTGCAGTCACCATTTGCAGTGATTTTGCCAAGAAAATAAAGTCTGTCACTGTTTCCATTGTTTCCCCATCTATTTGCCATGAAGTGATGGGACTGGATGCCATGATCTTAGTGTTTTGAATGTTGAATTGTAAGCCAGCTTTTTCACTCTCCATAGATACCACTTATTGACCACATACTATGAAGCACAACATTATCCTAAATGCTAACTCCTTTAATTCTCAAACAATGTTATAAGGAAGATTTTATTATAATGCCTCATTTTCTGATGAGGAAGCAAATGAGAGAAGTAGTTTACCTATTCATAATTATAAAATTATGAAATAGATTCAATCTAGAATGGGGTCCTCAGCCTCCAAGATCTAATGTCTAATAATCTGAGGTGGAACTGATGCAATAATAATAGAAATAAAGTTCACAATAAACGTAATGCACTTGAATCATCCCCAAACCATCTCCTTCTCCCTTCCCGGTCAGTAGAAAAATCGTCTTCCATGAAACCAGTCCCTGGTGCCGAAAATGTCGGAGACCGGTGACTTAGAGAATTGGTTTCATAGTTCACACCCTTAAGTGTGAGTTTGTTTGGTACTCCTGTTTTAGACCAAGAAATAAGACTCAAGGTCACATATGTCTTTTATCATCATTCTATGTATTAATCCAAAATCCTACAGCTTGGGCTGCTATAGCAAAATTCCCAAAGATTGGGTGGCTTAAACAAAAGAAATGCATTTATCTTGCTTCTGGAACTGAAAAGTCCAAGACTGAGATTCTGGGAAGGTAGGTTTCATTCTGAAGCCTCTTCTCTTGGCTTATACCTGTAGCTTTATTGAGGCATTTTAAAGTAAAACAGACTTGATTCTTCTTTCGTTAAGTATGAGACAATAAAGAAACAAGCGGTTTATCTTATAGATGGTTCTGCTGCCTCAATTTGTACTGAGATACCAACAGTTTCAGCCACCTCTTCTTTTGTATCATTAATGCAAATGTTCCACACAATGAAAACAGGCAAATGATCTCCTAGAATTATAATGGAAATAGTGCAGGCTTCATCACTTCCCTGAAAGGGTCTGGGGGAGCTCTGTGTCCCTAGGCACAATTTGAAAATTGCTGTCCTAGAATGGGATGGTAAGATCACATATTCTCCTTCTGTTGAAATACATGAACATTTTTGTGTAAGCCACTATTCATTAGGTACATTTTAAACACAGCCAAAGTCAATAATGTAGCAGTCTATGGGGTCACAAAGAGTCGAACACAACTTAGCGACTGATCAGTGACAATAACCACAACAAAGTCAATCACTAGCTGATACAGAATTTAGTATCAAAAATAGAATGCTATTGCTATGACAATCTAGAAGGTGACATTAGCTTAGTGGAAAGGTTTTATCAGCAGACAGAAGGGGGTAGCCATGGCGGTCTGGAGAGCTCGTGACTACTGTTAAGCAGTGTCAACCCATCTTGCCTAACTACTGTTTACATTATCTCTAGGCTCAGGCCACGAACTGAAAAAAGACAAGATCTTAGGCAACATTATAGAAAACGTTTAGAGTGGTGAGGTGCATAGCTTCTTCTTGATCCATTAGGCAATGTCTGACAAGGGAAAATAAACATAATTTATCTTCCAAACTCAGACTCTTTCACAGTAACAGGGGGAACTATTAATAAAAATGTCGAGACAAGGAGTACAAGTCAGGATAACACCAAGTAAAGTGAAATATATGTTCAACTTGTACATGATGGAGATAAACTCATGTTATACCATGCCACTTTGCAGAATGAAAAGGAAGAAATATCACAGTGCTAAGGGGTGTGCTAAGCGTGTGTGGTTTGTAGTCTAAGCTCATTGAGAGTCAAAGAATTTGTAGCGCTGCTAGGTATCAGATTCACCTGTATCGCTTTATACACTATTTTGTCCTAACTCAAGCTGGCTTGTACACTGAAATACATAGCCTGGGTACTAAGATCCCCAGACAGTCAAATGGTTATTCCTTTATTTTAAAAAATGCCTAACTTCCCCCTTAAAATAGCTGTCTCTTTTTTGATTAAATAAACCCTGTAATTTATAAGATTACATATGTCAAATTTTGTGAAAACTCTGACATTACCTCTGCAGGATCCCTAATTTAACACTGTGTGGTTGAATAACAGAATGGAATTGTGCATGCTCATGAACTGACTACATTTATTCTTGAGATTTTGGAATGCTTTTTCTCCTTTCCTGTCCCTCTCTCTCCCCCATTTCTCTCTTCTTCCCCTTCCCTTGTTCATCTCCCGCTTCTCCTCTCCTCCTCTTCTTCTCACTTTCCCTAGAGCCCAGCTATGAGGATCTTAGGGAGAAAAGGAGAAAAAAGTTATCACCAATGTAATACCTATTGTTTAAAACATGTCATGAAATTAATATTATGCCAGATAGACATGGAAAAATATCCCTCAGATGTTATATAACTTATATACACAATTCAGACAAGTGGTGGTCTTATAATTTGTGTAGTAATTACCTAGTGGTTTATTTATTCATTTATACATTCAACAAAAATGTTCTTAGTTATCCTTGGTGTTCAAGCCCTGTTCTAGGAAAATGCAGTTGTCAACAGATGAGTGGTGTCTCTGTGCTGATTCTGATTAGACATATATTTTTGAGAGATCAGTCACTTTGAAAAAAGAACAGTAAACTAATACATAAAAGAGATTATGTAAATTGTGGAACACTGCAAAGAAAGTGAAGCAGAATAATTTGGCAGACTGAAGTAGAGGATGTTGATGGAGAATGACAGTTTCAGACAAGGTGTATATAAAGAAGGCTTTTATGATAAAGTAATATTTCATCAGTGCTCTGAAAGCCAGAGGAACCTCGGCCGGAGAAGATCTGGTGGAAGAGCATTCCATGCAGAGGAAATAGGAAGTGCAGTCACCGTGTGGTGAACAGAGGAGAGTGTTTAGGCTGATGTCAGAGGTGAGGGTGGGAGGCCCATCACATGACATGGAGAGGGCACCACTGTTAAGAGTTAAGGCTTCATTTTTTTCTGAAAAAGCTGGAAGTGAGTGAATCAGTGAGCGATAGAGTGTAGTTAATACTTAAAAATCACCCTATTTGACATGTGAAGGATGTTGTAAGATGGCGTTTTTGTTCAGTCACTCAGTCGTGTCTGGCTCTTTGTGACCCCATAGACTGCAGCATGCCAGGCTTCCCTGTCCATCACCCACTCCCAGAGCCTGCTCAAACTCATGTCCATTGAGTCAGTGATGCCATCCAACCATCTCATCTTCTGTCATCCCCTCTCCCCCTGCTTTCAATTTTTCCCACTTTCAGATTCTTTTCTAATGAGTCAGCTCTGCACAGCAGGTGGCCAAAGTATTGGAACTTCAGCTTTAACATCAGTCCTTCCAATGAATATTCAGGGTTGATTTCCTTTAGGACTGCCTGGTTTGATCTTCTTGCAGGCCAAGGGACTGTCAAGAGTCTTCTCCAACACCACAGTTCAAAAGCATCAGTGCTTTGGTGTTTTACGGTCCAACTCTCACATCCATACATGATTATTGGAAAAAAACAAAACAAAACATACCTTTGACTCTACAAACCTCTGTCGGCAATGTCTCTGCTTTTTAATATGCTGTCTAAGTTTGTCAAACTTAAGAAGACTATAAGCAGGAAAATTAAAAAGCAAACAAATGATGTGCTGCAGGTGAAAGAAATCAGAGATCTGGAGACTTCTTGATCAACTTAGACCAAGTAAAATTATATGAAGCTTCAAGGCTAAGCCAAAAACACTTTAGAACAACAAATTAATAAAGTAAGAAATTGTGTAGGAAGAAAGGAAACACTGAGTGCTGGAATCACTGCACCATGAACTCTTTTAACACCTCGAATTTTGAACCATGTGAACATATTACTTATACAAAAAATAAACTAAATAAAAATATTCATATATGTGTCTTTTAAATAGAAAAAATAAATTAAAATCAACCTCATGTATATCCACCCATACATACACTCTTGATTTTTCTTCTTACATTTTAAGCTTCATTACTTTCTTTAAAGAAGCTACTTTGTGGCTTGCCAAACAAAAATTCCATTTTCTTGGAAATAAAGTAAACTATGTGTTTCTGATAAACAAAACCATAGATTAAAGTACTGAGAAGTGTTTGCTCATCTCAAGTATGTTATAGAAATGGAACCATACAGTATGTGTTATTTTGAGACTGTCTTTTTTCACTCAACATGATTCTTGCAAGATTTATCCAGGTGCTGTGAGTATCAATAATCTGTTTTTTTTTTAATTGCTGAGTAGTATTCCATGACGTTGATGCACCACAGTTCGTTTAATCATTTGCTCACTGAAGGATGTCTGAGTCCTTTCTAGCTTAAGGTTTTATGAACAAGGCTAGTATGAACATTTGTATTCAGATATTTTTTTGTGAACATAAAAACTTACTTACCTGGGATAAATGCCCCCAAAGTGAAACTTTTAGATTGTATGGTGGTTGCATGGTTAGTTTTCTAAGAAATTGCCAAACAGTTTTTTAGGTTGTCTGCAGAGTTGGACTGTGAAGAAAGCTGAGTGCCGAAGAATTGATGCTTTTGAACTGTGGTGTTGGAGAAGACTCTTGAGAGTCCCTTGAACTGCAAAGAGATCCAACCAGTCCATCCTAAAGGAGATCAGTCCTGGGTGTTCATTGGAAGGGCTGATGTTAAAGCTGAAACTCCAGTACTTTGGCCACCTCATGCGAAAAGTTGACTCATTGGAAAAGACTCTGATGCTGGGAGGGATTGCAGGCAGGAGGAGAAGGGGACGACAGAGGATGAGATGGCTGGATGGCATCACTGACTCAACGGACGTGAGTTTGAGTGAACTCCGGGAGATGGTGATGGACAGGGAGGCCTGGCGTGCTGCGATTCATGGGGTCACAAAGAGTTGGATACAACTGAGTGACTGATCTGATCTGCAGCATTTTGCGTTCCTACCACCAATGCACAAGCGATTCAGTTTTTCCACATCTTTGCCA
The DNA here is from genome assembly GCF_014754425.2 of Oryx dammah. Lineage (NCBI taxonomy): Eukaryota > Metazoa > Chordata > Mammalia > Artiodactyla > Bovidae > Oryx > Oryx dammah. The sequence continues at coordinate 18,535,341 of NW_024070203.1, read as the reverse complement.
GCAGTTAGTGCTATAACCATATCTGTAGTCATTCTGATAGAAGGAAGAGTAGCGATAAATAATTGTTTTAATTTGTATTTGTTTAATGCTTAGTGGTCTTGAAAGGGTTTTTATGTCTTTATTTGTTATCTGTATATCCTCTTTGGCAAAATTACTGTTCATGTCCTGTGCCCATATTTTACCTGGATTTTTTTTTCTGTTGAGTTTTGAAAATTCCACTTCCCATTATCTGCCTGTACATCCTCAAGGTAAGATGGGCAATGGGAAGACATGGCAGAAGAGGCCCATTAAAAGGATACACAGATTGTTGCTTTTACTTATCTAAAGGGACATTTGGGCTTCCCAGGTGGCTCAGTGGTAAAGAACCAGCCTAACAATACGGGAACTACAGTAGACGCGGGTTTAACACTTGGGTCAAGAAGATGCCTTGGAGAAGGGAATGGCTACCCACTCCCTTGCCTGGAAAATTTGATGGACAGAGGAACCTCGCAGGCTACAGTCCATGGGGTCGCCAAGAGTCAGATATGACTGAGGACATAGTAGAATATTTCCCTTTTATTCTACCTTCCCTCAGTCCAGCTACCTTCCCTTATCCCTCGACCTCTGAATACATCTTTTGTATTGAAATATTTTGAATAAATCTAGTCAAGAAAAAGCACTTTACACAAACTATGTTCTGACTATGGAATTCCTTCATACTTTTATATGTTTTTCTGTATAGTCACTGTTTTTCTGTATAGATTTTCACATATTAAGTGCTTGATGAGTGATAAATGAATTGATCAATATTTATTGAGTAATAACACATAAATTAAGTGAGAGGGAAGTAAAATTAGGCACACTAAACTCACTACTACTTTGGAACGCAGAGACAAAAACATATTTAATAGACAGCAAATTAACATAATTTTCCTCTAATTGACATGGATTAATTAGCTTTTCAATACTGACACATGCAGAAATCTGAAAGGCTAAAAGTGTCTGCTCTATTTTTAAACAGGTAGGCTCTATTGGACCATTTCCTCCAGAACACAACTTTGTTCAAGATGACTTTAAAAACCCTATTGTTCTTAGGTCATGTATTAGAGTGGAGCAAGCATATTTATACTCACACAGATCTGGATTTTGGTACTTAAAAATATTTCTGGGGCTTTGAAAACTTAACTTCTCTGAGCTGCAGTTTTTCAGTGACAAATTCACATATAAACTAAACTCATGATTTTAATGTTTAGAAGCGAGATGGATCAGTGGGCAAAGAAAGTTTAAAAGGGGAGGACAAGAATGTTGCTGCTGCTAAGTCACTTCAGTCGTTTCTGACTCCATGTGATCCCATAGACAGCAGCCCACCAGGCTCCGCTGTCCCCGGGATTCTCCAGGCAAGAACACTGGAGTGGGTTGCCATTTCCTTCTCCAATGCACGAAAGTGAAAAGTGACAGTGAAGTCGTTCAGTCGTGTCCGACTCTTAGCGACCCCATGGACTGCAGCCCATCAGGCTCCTCCGTCCATGGGACGCTCCAGGCAAGAGTACTAGACTGGGTTGCCATTGCTTTCTCCGAGATATTATGACATTTGATTTTTAATTATGTGCAGCTATGAACAGTTGGTGGAAGACCGTGGGCAGTTGATGTGTCCACATGTCCAAATGGGGGCAAGTTTTGACATGTAGGGGGCCAAAGTCAAGAGTAACCTTGGACAGAAACAGAGGGGAGAAAATAGGAGTTTCTGAAGTGCAAGCCCTTTCGTTAACCGGCTGGCTGATGCAGAAAACCATGGTCACCAGTGACTCCTGCCCTTTAATTAATTAATCAATTAATCAATTATTATTACTCTTTTAAGACAAAATGTACAGATTTTATACTATTTGTTGACTTCAACCACTGTATACATCCATGCCTCACTACCCAAAATGTGACATATGATGAAACTCCCCTCCTAATCCTTTCCATCAATTAACCCTTATCACTGAACTAAGCACTTGCAGTCATTTCTAATTTTATCATCATTATATATGTATCGATTGGTACTGTTATGTCTATTTGTAAAAGAGAAGTTCAAATTTGACTCCATATTGAATCTGTTTCTTTTACTTTAACCTCTGTAATTCTACTGATTTTGTTATAAGTTAAAATTATTGACTGGGCTTCCGAGGTGGCACTAGTGGTAAAGAACCTGTCTACCAATGCAGACTAAGAGACCCAGGTTCAATCTCTGGGTCAGGAAGAGCCTTTGGAGGGGGGCATGGCAAACCACTTCAGTGTTCATGCCTGGAGAATCCCCTGGACAGAGGAGCCTGGCAAGCTACAGTCCATAGGGTCACAGAGTCAGACATGACTGAAGTGACTTAGCACACAGGCAAAAACATTGTCTCTTAGCCTGAAATATACAAGATGGCCCCTTCTCAAAACTCTGACCTTTAGATGTACTTTTCCATTCACACAGAGATAAAAAGTTGTAGAACAGAGAATAAGATTTGCTTTGTAGGTTTATAGGAGATTTACAGGAATACTGTAAAGCTGAGCACTGAAGAATTGATGCTTTTGAACTGTGGTGTTGGAGAAGACTCGAGAGTCCCTTGGACTGCAAGGAGATCAAACCAGTCCATCCTAAAAAGAAATCAGTCCTGAATATTCACTGAAGGACTGATGCTGAAGCTGAAACTTCAATACTTTGGCACCTGATGCAAAGAACAGACTCATTGGAAAAGACCTTTATGCTGGGGAAGAGTGAAGGCAGGAGGAGAAGGGGACGACAGAGGATGAGATGGTTGGATGGCATCACCAACTCAATGTACATGAGTTTGAGCAAGCTCTAGGAGTTGGTGATGGACAGGGAGGCCTGGCCTGCTGTAGTCCATGGGGTCGCAAAGAGTCGGACACGACTGAGAGACTGAACTGACTGAACAGGAACACTGTGACCTGACCTAGCTGGATGGTTGTAAGAATGAAGAAGACCAGAACCAAGAAGTTTATACCAACCAACCACACCCCTCTCCCCTTTTAGTGTAAGAGAAGCCCGATTTCTAACTTAGGGAAGATGATTGTTTGGGACACTAGACCACCGTCCTTGTGGTCTGCTGACTTTTCTAAAGCTGCTACTCCTTGCCCCAACAACTCCTCTCCTAATTTACTTGCCTGTCATGGCAAGAAGTACGAGCTTGGATTTGTTAACATATTTTAAAGATAAGGATATCGCCCAGGTTCATGTAGCTAGTAACTGGTAAATCAGGGTTCTAAATGTATATCTTATTGCAAAGCATTTGTAATTTGGCTTCCAAAGAATTTGGTTGGATGACAATGATTTGGTGGTATTAATGGTGAAAGACTGATGGAGATGTTATGATGACAACAATTGCAGTGTTGGTGAGATGGAGTAAGCAGAACATTCAGAGTACGATTATAATTAGGCCAGAACAGTTAGTGTATCTTCAGTGAATGAGCAGCTCTAAACATCTACAGACTATGGATACTAAGTTCAGTAACACTTTACCTAACTTCAGTGAGTTTATGGTCCTCTGATAGAGAAAACAAATATATTCAGTCAACTAAATACTTTAAGAAAATACTAGTGTTCAGTGCTATATAAGTATCTCAATTGAGTGAATATTTTGTCTGACTTTTATGGGCCGAGCATGATGCTGGGTGCTCAGAAAGCAGAAAAGAGGTGCTCATGGCACAGTGGGAAACAAAGAATGGAGACAAGGGCCACATGCTGGAAAAGGGAGAGTGACCAGCCATGTGTTGTGAGCTGCATGGCCCTAAGGAGAGTTCATATGGGAGTCAGCAGAGCGAGAGGACTTTATTTGCCAGGAAAAGAAGCAGCATGAAAACATGTCCAAGCACCCGAGATCAAAGACATGACAAGTAAAAAGCTAGGGAAACATGAAATAGCATGACATGTTTCAGTAATGTCTAAAAACTCAGTGTGCTGGCCGCAGGCATAAGGGAAAAGCAGACAAAGTTAAGACTTGAAAGCTAACCAGGGTCCCTGCCACAAGAGCCTCTCCTGCTGTGTTTTTCTGAGGATGAACTTCATCTTCAGGTACCACTGTCAGGCCACTGCAGGATTTTAAGAACAAGGTGGACATGGGAGGGTTTGTCTCATCACTCTCCAAGAACATGCTTCTTCCATGTACAGGCAGGGAGAACTCCTAGCCCCGGGAGAGACCTTGACTTTCTTTCTTTTTTCTTCTTTTTTGGCTGTGCCTCGCAGCATGAGGGATGTTAGTTCCCAGATCAGGGATTGAACCCATGCCTTCTGCAGAGAAGTCTTACTCCCTGGATTGCCAAGGAAGTCCCAAGGCCCTCACTGTTGATGCTAGTATATGACATGTCTAACAGATCTGGCATAAAATAGGCAGAGCAGTTTACTTAGTCATTCAACAAATAATGCACATATATATTTATAAATATATATATTTATAATTATGTGTTTACCACTGTAGTAAATTCTTGTGTGTTTAACTTGTTTGGAGTTATGTTCCAAAGCAGGTAGACAAATGCAAGCACAAAATAGTTTACATTTTCTTAATGCCCAGACATTACCCTCCTGGCTACACTTTTGTTTTATGTTGTCTCTTCATCTAGAATTTTAAAAATACAACCCAGTGTATGAAGCCTTTGAGTACATGGATTTTGGTATGAAACATGCTTCACTTGAATCCTATGCCCAAAATAACTCAACTGAGGTATGACCTAGAGCTTTAACTTCACCCCTGTAAGCTTTGGTGGTGGCTTAGTAGCTAAGTTGTGAGTTGTGTCCAACTCTTGCCTGCCAGACTCCTCTGTCCATAGGATTCTCCAGGCAAGAATACTGGGGATCTTTCTGACACAGGGATAGAACACACGTCTCCTGCATTGCAGGCAGATTCTTGACCAACTGAGCTATGCAGGAAGCCCTAAACTCTAAGCTTTAGTTCCTTCATTTGCAAAACATAGATTAAAATAAAACATAATTGTGAGGATGTACAAAACAAAGCTTCCCGCATAGCTCAGTTGGTCAAGAATCTGCCTGCAATGCAGGAGACCCAGGTTCTATCCCTGGGTTTGGTAGATCCCTTGGAGAAGGAAATGGCAACCCACTCCAGAATTTTGCTCGGAGAATCCCATGGACAGAGGAGCCTGGCAAGCTATAGTCCATGGGGTCACAAGAGTTGGACACGTCTTAGCAACTAAACCACCACCACAAAACAATGCCTTTAAAGCACTGAGTACCTATGTGGCACATGGTAGGTGATCATGTTAGCCACTGTCATTACTTTCTTGCTAGTTAGACTACTGACATCTTATTCTAGTTGTTCTTATCCCTACTGTATTTCCCTACACTTGAACTCTATAGCTTTCTTGTGATTGTCCTTCTGAAACATCTGCATTAATATTTCCTGCTCTCAGAATTTCAATGATTCTGCTTTACCAGTAGAATACACAATCCAAACCTCAATCTTCTTCATTATTATGACAAAGTTCTGTATAGTCTAAGCTATGGTTTTTCCAATAGTCATGTATGGATGTGAGAGTTGGACCATAAAGAAGGCTGAACACCGAAGAATTGATGCTTTTGAGCTGTGGTGTTGGAGAAGACTCTTAAGAGCCCTTTGAACTGCAAGGAGATCAAACCAGTCAATCCTAAAGGAAATCAGTCCTGAATATTCATTGGAAGGACTGATGCTGAGGCTGAAACTCCAGTGCTTTGACCACCTAATGTGAAGAGCCAACTCATTGGAAAAGACCCTGATGCTGGGAAAGATTGAGGGCAGGAGGAGAAGGGGATGACAGAGGACGAGATGGTCAGATGGCCATCACTGACTCAATGGGCATGAGCTTGAGCAAGCTCTGGTAGACAGTGAAGGACAGGGAAAGCTGGTGCTGTCCATGGGGTCCAAAGAGTTGGACATGACTGAGTGACTGAACAGCAACATTCATCTTATACTGTGTTCTAAAATGAACAAACTATTGTTACATAAACCACACCAAGTTTCCTGAGGTAATCATTTAGTTCAAGCTCTTCTTTCTTAAAACTTCCCCCATGTTCTTTTTCTTGAAATCCTGTTCTACTATTTTTCATGTCCTCTTGTCTTCAACTAAAAGCACCTCTATTCTCCTGAATTATCATAGCATCCTATACACTGTGTTCCCCCAGTAATATTTGTTATATATATAATTTTTTTTCTTGGGATAGTGCTTTCATGAGTTCATGCTATTTGGATTAATGATGACGATAGTGATCATCTCTTGTGAGTATCTACACTTTTTTCCAAATTTGTAACCTACAATATCTCTAACATTCACACACTTCCCTGATATAATCAGGGCTCCATTGATCATGAGGTGTAGGGATTTTAGGTAACTTTCTAAGATCACCCAGTAAGAGGAAAAAGTAGGTTTCAAGCTCATGCTTGATTTTAAAGCTCATTCCACTGAACGAACTTGTTCACAGTGAACCTTCTGCTTTGGCTAGATTACAGATACTTTGAAGTCAGGAGAAGTATTTCCCTCCACTCTGCGTATTCTCCAGGCCCTAGCCTTGAGTCTATTTTTCAACACAGAGTTAGCCACCGAGTCGTGCATGTTATTTCAAACACTGCTGTCAGCAGCTCTGAGACAGATATTATCTTTGCTATTTGAACTCACATAGGGAAATGGAGACAAAGAGGGTTACAGTGATTGAGTAACCTGTTGTTGATGACACAGAAAGTAAATGGCTGTGGCAGGATATGAAGAAAACTGGGAAGTTCAGTGAGAAACAACTGTGTGCTGGGCACCAGCTTAGGGAGGTGGATGCTGAGAAGCCGTTCCAGCCCCTGACACAAAGCCCTCTGGGTCTAGGAACGTGGAAGGTATGTGAGGAGAGCCATGAAAGATGCTTTAAAAGACTGAAAGAAGTGTTTGGGCTCCAACCAGCAAATCCCCTGTCTTAGCGAGGGCTGCATCAGATTAGGTCATGCATTTTGACAGTTCCACTCAATTTTATCCGATTTTCTCCTGAAGTTTGAAACGTACAAGATTACATAGGGGATATTATGAAAAATGTCTATTTTTACATTTAATTTGCACTTACCAAGCTGAGAATTTTTAGGAGACCTAACTTTGCCTCACAGAAAATCCTCTCTAAGTCGTTTTAGGCCTTTTTATTCTTAGGAACCATCTGGTTAGAAACCTGGGTTCTTAGCTGGAAACTTTTCCTTTATCCTGTTTCTTTTATTTATATCATTTTTCTTCCTTTCTATTTTATGACTCCAGACAAATGAACTTCCTTTCCTCCCTTCCTTCATCTCTCTAGCAATGACTTCCTCTCTTTATTGGCTGATATGAATATATTTATGAATATTAGCAGAGAATCAATTAGTATTAGAAGAATGCTCTACTAAGAAAACCTATGGACTTCGGAGATAAATAGACTGTGATTCAAATATCAACTCCACTGCTGCTGCTGCTGCTTAAGTTGCTTCAGTCGTGTCTGACTCTGTGCAACCCCACAGACGGCAGCCCACCAGGCTCCCCCGTCCCTGGGATTCTCCAAGCAAGAACACTGGAGTGGGTTGCCATTTCCTTCTCCAGTGCATGCAAGTGAAAAGTGAAAGGGAAGTCGCTCAGTCGTGACCGACTCTTGGCAACCCCATGGACTGCAGCCTACCAGGCTCCTCCCTCCACAGGATTTTCCAGGCAACTACTTTATAGAAAATTAGCCTTAAGTAAGCTCTAGAACAGGCTCTGACATAATCTATTAACCTATAAAATGCAAATACTAGAATTTATATATGTAGTAGTATCTTATAAAAAATGAAAATACAGTGAAGAACTATAGTGTCAGGTACAAGCAACAATCAATAAATGAAAGTGGTACTTATTTTTGTTCTTTAGTTGCTATCACTATGCTATTTATATTTATAGAATCCACAGAGCTGCTAGATAATGTCATACATTTCTGGACAAGGAATACAGTTCAATGCTACTGTTGCTAAGGTTGTGAGTATCATGTGCAGATGTCTTTAGACACAAATGCATGTTTTTCTGGCCAGTGGTGTTTGTTCCCCAGTGTGCTTGTAGGGTAATGGACCAAGAATTAAGGGAATCAATTTTCCTGTCTCTTAGACCAGAATCACGGCCCAAGGATGTCTCTTGCTTTATACTTTATCAGTATCACTTATCAGATGGCCACAGAATCACATTCACTTTCTGAATAGTTCCTTGCTTACTTCCTCTAGTCTAAAAATAATGTGAGGTATGAGTAATTTTATTTAATTTAAAAAAGTACGATAACTTTAATTAATCTGCTTTCTTGTTTGCAGGTATTTGGAATGTAGATTAATTGAATGTCACCACTTTGCAGAGTTTCTGAGTAGCTCCTAGTCCTTCCCTTGGTTTCCTAGAAGCTGTTTTTCCTTCTGCAGGACTGGCCAGTGTCTCTCTACCGCATAATGGAAACCTGGATTTAGTCCCTTCTTATGTCTTGCAAATTCTTCCCCTCAGACATTGGAGGATGTCCAGTAGAGCCTTTCTCTGTTTAAACTCTTTCTGATTTCATGGCAAAAAATCTATTTCTCTCTGCCAGTGACATAGAAGCACATTTCCTCCTAAAAATATAAAGGAAAGCACAATTTTCTACCATTAGAGTTATTTTCTACTAGAAACAATTAATTTAATCTAATAAGAAAAAAAAAAAAAATCTAATAAGTTTCCTTGCAATCTACATAGGAGATCCATATCCTTCCTATTAAATTGACTGACCTTGTTACTCACAAAATTATAACCTTGACTAATGGCAAGTTCCTTTCTGTTCTCAGTCATCTGGTGTTACTGGTACTATGTCCAAAGAGTTTGTTTGTAAATCTCACATAACTTATCAGCCCCTGATAGCAACAGCGACAGTTTCAGCTCATCCTGATACATCTACATAATTCAATAAGACATCATTTATTAAACATTCACTCTGTGCCAAAGTCTTTGCCAGCAGGAGAAATAAAGCACCGTATCAAACAGCTAAGCAACTCAAATACTGGGCAGACACCATGTGCCATGGTCCCTGGAATTTTTAAATGGGAAAAAAGCATCAATTCCCTTCGTATCAGCTTTCTGCCCATAGGTTTCATACACAGCACTCAAAACTGAGAGCAATTATGGCATATTTGGTATCATATGTCCTAGGTTTGGGGCTTTTCAAGTGCTGCTAGAGGTAGAGAATCCACCTGCCAATGCAGGAGACAAGAGACACTGGTATGTTCCTTGGGTAGGGAAGATGTCCTGGAGGAGGGCATGGCAATCCACTCAAGTATTCTTGCCTGGAAAATCCCATGCACAGAGAAGGGTGAAGGGCTATAGTCCATAGGGTCGCAATGAGTCAGACACAACTGAAGCAACTTAGCACGCGTGTGTGCGTGCTTAAGTTTTATTACTCTGTTTCAGTACATAGTTGATGATTCATTCCTGTATGCTCAGCCAAACAATAATGAACTGAAAAACACCGAAGAAAGAAAAGAATATTAACTACTCAAAGCAAAAACATAAATAATTTTTTAGACCTTGATCAATAAAAAGCCAGTGATTTCCTAGTCCAAATGTCATTCTATTCTTTAGGTAGGTATCCCATAGAGAAGGGCTTCCCAGGTGACACTAGTGGTAAAGAACCTGCTTCCCAATGCAGGAGACATTAGAGACGCGGGTTTGACCCCTGGGTCAGGAAGACCCCCTGCAGGAGGGCATGGCAATTCACTCCTTTCTTTTTGCCTTAGGAAATCCCATAGACAGAGGAGCCTGAGGGGCTACAGTCCATGGGGTCACAGAGAATTGGACACGACTTTAGTGACGGAACAACAAGATATGTATATATAGATAATATAGAAAGTAAATAACCCAGATTACTGATGATTTACCTTTATTTGCTCAGATTATGTTTTGTTCACCAGAATATCTCCCTGGGCAAAAGCACAGAAGGACAGCCAAGCATTCCCCATTAATCACCTCTGTTCTTCACAGCACTGGTGCAGGGAACACAGCCCTCTGGGTCACATGTCATGTCCGAGGGCACTTTTTCAGCTGAGGCCACACTGTTGACCACTCACTGTCCCAGACAGAATCCAGGTCTCCTGGATGCAGCCTTTTCCAATGTCCAGCCTCTGCCTGCTGGGGACTCATTCTCTGGTCTGTTCTTCTAATGACCTAAGCCATCCCCATGTCCATGGCTAGAGGCACTTAAAATACAACCAGCAGCAGCTTGAGCAACTGTGTACAAATCCCCACTTTCTCCTATCCCTTTTGAACTTGCTCCCACACGGGCTTCACTGGGTCCCTAACATATTTAGATTTATAACCCAGTGAGCTCTCATTCGGTTGTCATTTGCTCTCAGTAATCTGCTTTCAGACAGGCTTTGACGAGAGAAGGATGAGCAACCCTGCTGCTCTGCCCTGCGGAAGGTGCTGGCTCACCACCGTCTTCAGACCCTTCTCCTCCAGGGAGCCGGGAGAGATAGCCAAACTCTTAAATATTCATTTTTTATACAGAATACTTTTGTGTTTTACTGTGACATGCTAATTTAGTATTACAAGTCCCTTGTCTCTCTCACCCCATTGAAATAATCACTCTCATCACTCTCTTTTAGTATGACACTATTCATTTTGTAAGCTGCTTTCACATACATTAGTTATTCTAGGAGTCGCAAACACCTCATGAGACACAGGGCCACAGTAAATTTGGAAAGTAGACGGAAATAAACCTATTCGTAAGTAGCTACCCTAACACAAGAGTAGTAATAATGCTGCTGCTGCTGCTGCTGCTGCTGCTGAGTCACTTCAGTCATGTCTGACTCTGTGCGACCCCATAGACGGCAGCCCACCAGGCGCCCCCATCCCTGGGATTCTCCAGGCAAGAACACTGGAGTGGGTTGCCATTTCCTTCTCCAATGCATGAAAGTGAAAAGTGAAAGTGAAGTCGCTCAGTCGTGGCTGACTCTTGGCGACCGCATGGACTGCAGCCTACCAGGCTCCTCCCTCCATGGGATTTTCCAGGCAAGAGTACTGGAGTGGGTCACCAGTAATGAGGGATCCCTAAATTTTTATTCATGTGTGTGCATTTTTTCTATTGATTTCTTTTATTTAACATTATGTAAGTTATTTCATCTTTGTACTATATAAAACTTAATGTTAATTATGATTCTAGTTTCAGTAAATCTATAATTTCCCACTATACTAGGTGCTTTACACACTATCAATTCACTTTTAATAAATACCATTAAACAGGTAATGTTTTTCTTATTTTGCAAATCAGAATATTAAGTTTCAGAGAGATTGAATAACTTATTCAAGATAACTTGACAATTTTGTGCTATTAAAGAAACCAATTTTTCTCAATGTTAATTTTCATGTGCACTTCATTTTTGCTACTAAATATAACACCAAAATGACCTTCATAGAGTGGGTTCTTTTTTTCTTCCTTTGTTTTAATTCCTTAAGTTTATTTCCAAAAATCAATATCACCAGATCAATATATATGCATATATGTATACTTTTTAACTTTACTGATGTAGGTTGAAGAATAAAATGCTCCCAGCTAACCAGTGATAATTTACACTTATACCAGCCACTCATTTCACAGAACAATTGCTAGATTAGTTTGAAACATGCTGCCCCATTTTTTTTCTTCTAATTTTCATTCCTTTGAGCACATTTTTTCAAGTGCAACTAAGAATTCATATTTTTTCTTGCCTGTATCAATCCTTTACCACTTGCTTGTTTATAGAAAACTTGCAATTATAGTCTAAAAGTTGTGCAGGCACATGTGTATGGGCACAAGTGAGAGAAGAGTGTGATGATCCCCTTCAGAGGATGCATTTACTGCTCAGCACCCATCCCCACCTCCTGCTCCAACACCTGATCTGCCTTTAGGAGCCCTGGTCCTTCCACACTAGGTCCATGCCCTGGGGATGCCACTGGCATTGGGCCCTGCCTGCTCCTAGCAGTAGTAACGGGGTGAGACCTGTGAACCACAGTCAAGCCTGGGGTTATGGAAGACCTGCCCAGAAGGAACTATTGGGAAATGAGTTCTCTGGAACACCTGAGCCAGTAAACACAGTCTCAGAATTCATGGTGGCATTTTATTTTTTTTTCCTTCAAGGAAAGTTTTCCTGGGAGTAAAGCCATCACTGAGGAGAGTAAAATAAAAACAGAGAAAGAGGCAGCATAAGAAGTCCCGGATTCTGCTAAGACTGAAACTAATCCCAAATGTGATCTTTTTGGCCATGTGAGACTCTAATTTGTGTCAGTTGAGCTGAATCCTGTCACTCGCTATCAAATACTCCATCTGAGTCTATCTGCCTACTTTCTGTTCACAGCCCTCGCTGGTTCTGAGAGAACCATTTGTCTAAACCAGGCTTCTCACTGGGTCCCATCTACTTCCTGTCGCTCTTTCCATTTCCTTTGTCAAGGGTTTATTGATTGGTTATAAAGCCCATCCTGGGAGTCCTCCGAAAAGAGCTCCCAGATGATGATAATTCCCATTCCTGCTGATTTCTTAAATTTCTTGCTGCAGGTTGCCCTCCCTGGCACACAATTTTTTCTTTTTTAATCTGAGTCCTATGACCCCGCCTAGAAATTCTCACAGGTGGTGCCTGAAAGTCAACATTCCAAGTTGTTTAACCCCCCGTGCTGTGTATTACTGACCATTAGCTCAGTTGCATCCGACTCTGTGACCATTTTAGCCCACCAGTCTTCTCTGTCCAGGGGATTTCCCAGGTGAGAACACTGGAGTGTGTTGCCATTTCCTCCTCCAGGGAAACTTCTCGACCCAGGGACCGAACCCACGTCTCCTGTCTCCTGAGTGTCCTGCATTAGCAGGTAGATTCTTTACCACTGAGTTACCTGAGAAGCCCAGCCCAGTTGCAGCCATGCCCTAAGTGTAGAACTCCATATCAATAATCAGGACAGAGTTTCCTTGTGTCACCATTAGCTTTAAACTTCCAAGTAGGTAGAAAATACTCAAAAATACTTTTGTGACTGAATGATTGCATAGATCAATTTTACTCATATTCTAGCATAGTTCAACCGTCCTAAAGAGGAAAACATTTTGTTTTACATTTGACATATTCATACGATACTATGTGAAGAATACCAGGTGTATTTGGTGCTAAACTTTATTGATGTGAATTTTATTAATATGTATTATTCACTGCTTTTGCTCATGGCTTGCACAGCTAAAGCTATTGCTGAACTTTAAGCTTCCAGATAAACAAGATTCATATTCAAAGGTCGCAGTGATCAAGACAACCAGAATACTGCAAACAAATAAGTGATTCCATCCAATTATGGTCACACGCAGGTGAAAGGCAAACGATTAAGAAACTGAAGTAAACATGTTCTTCCTCAGAATCATCCTTTAGATTGAACAGATACTGGGTCTGGAATAGAAATGTCTTTCTGACCAACTCCTGCTGGGAATAAACTCGGTTTAGAATTAACCTAATACTGTCTCAGCCTTAATCACATTGTCTTCTTTTGATGTCATTCTCTGGTTCTTTTAGGGAAGCTTAGCTGTACTCAGGCACATGTAATTCCTCCTTAACTCTTTTTATCTGCAGACTTTCATATCTCAAATTTTGTTAATTGACAGCAGACTTTTTTTTTAATAAAATGAGGGGAAAATATTTTTTCCTTATTTCCTTCATTAATGTTTCTGGTAAGCACCATAAAAACAAGATAACATTCTGTCTGCTGCTTACCTCCCCTTCCCTTCCCTCTTGCAAAGCTGCCAAGTTCTTTTCCCCTTCTGTATACTTGGCTTCAGACATAGAGATTAACTTCTGGGCTGATTTTGGGGGGGTTAATATCTCTTAATTATTTTCTTTGATTCATATCTTATATGGTGATGTCACAAGAATATATGATTTTAAACTAAAAACTTTGGATTCAAAGTCAAGCTTAATTTTTATGATTAGTTTACTTACTAATCTCTGAATATCTCTTCATCTGGAAAAAAGATTTTGCAATACTTAAATTATATAATGACGTCATTTCTGCCCTTCATACTGAACATGAACATTACGAGGCCAGAAACCCTATCTTCTTTGCATATCTGCTGTTCAGCTGGGCTTGCTCAGTCGTGACTAGTAATGCATATAGTTGTTACTGCCATTTTGTAAATATAGGTGTTACCATGAATGACATGAGGACAGAAATTCATCAAACAGGGTTTATGTCATTTCACTTATTCTTTAATAGCACTGAGAACAGTTCACACATGAAATCTACATAATACATTTTATTTGCTTTATTGAAAAGGCTGTGTTTTTTTTTTCAGACTGCCTCAGTTCACTCATATACACATTTACACATATATACACCTTGCCTGTAAGTATCTTATAATTATAGATTACAGACTAATTAGGGTGTTATTTATGCCTGAAGATTATATACTAATTATATATTAAGTTATTATGGGAAACCTGGCAAAAGCAATGTGAGCAATGACTGTAAAATTATAAGTGGATGCTGTTTCATTTTATGATTATTTGTATCATATGAAATAACAAGTAGCCACATATCAAACCAGAAGGGTGTTGTGAATCTGTTACCCATGTCCTTTTAATATTGCCGAGCCCTAGTAATGCCAGAAGCACAGCTTGCTTTGGTTTCAATGACAGTGGCCTTGGAGGCAGAGCAGAATTTGGAATTCATGCCTATGATAAAGCAAGTGCAAGCTACCTTGTGAGACGTCAGAGATGCCTGATTTGGAGTTTGGGGATAAATGGGGAGGAAGGAACTAAGGGGTAATCATGAGTTACTGGGTAAAACTGTTAGTTTTCTAATCACCATTAACATCATCATCATACTAACAAATACTTTCAGAATAAATAATAAAATAGCAGTAGCAGTTTGTGCTTCTTCTGTGCCAAGCACTGTTATAACACTTACATGTTACCTCATCACACCCTCCCGTCAGTCCTGTAAGTGTCATTCTATGAATTATAATCTTTTTGTTTTAGAGATGAGGGACCAAGGGACAGAGAGACTTTGAACCCTAGTCCCACAAAGCGTAGGACAAAGACAAGGACGCCAGTTGCCCATTCTCCCTCGGCTTCCTCCCCCTTGGCCTGAGGCACGTGACAACAAAGCACATCTCTATTTCCTTTCCTCCAGTGTTTAGAAGGGGAAACACTTAACCTGTTCAGATCCGGAGCTTCCTGCTCCTTTGACTCTGCTTGCTTTCTCTTTCCCCCTCTGGCGACATCCATTGGTTTACAAATGTTGAGATTTTTCTCACTTCAAAAAACATCCTTGCATACTGTCTCTCCATAAATCAGCTAGTCTATCTAATTCCTATCCTACATCAACATCATATAAGAGGGGCCCTATTCACGTCCTCCACTTTTCCCTGTAACATCTACTGTCTCCACACTCAGGTGTTAAGTCGTGTCTGACTCTTTTGTGACCCATGGATTGTGGCTGGCCAGATTCCTTCGTCCATGGGATTTCCCAGGCAAGAATATTGGAATGGGTTGCCATTTCCTCCTTCAGGGGACCTTCCTGACCCAGGGATCAAACCTGTATCTCCCACATCTGCCGCATTGGCAAGCAGATTCTTTACCTGCTGAGCCACCTGGGAGGCCCTCTATCTCCATGGACTAACGGTCTCTGTACGTCATCTTCTAGTTCACTGTGTTTTAATGCAGTCTCCTGTGGGACACACAACTCTGTTTTTGTGAGGAACCCCGTGCTTTACTTACGAGTCCTATGTGTCTCCTGAGCTCCTTCCTCTTCCTGAACTACTGTGATTTGCCCAGCTGGATGTTACATTTTCTTACTATTTTATTCTCAGTCCCTGATATGCTTCCTGGCAGATAATAGACGCTTGATATTAGCTGAATGAACAGAGCATAGAATGAAAAACGCATCCTGAAGGTGAAAATTTGCTTTTATTTTTCATGTTCTGAGATGATATTTGTTCACTGGCTTTTGTTTGTTCTTGTCTCCTGACAACAGAATGCATCCTCCATGAGGAGAGAAACTGGTGTGACTTATTCATACTTTCAGCCTCGATGTCCAGAATAACCTGCCAGGCAGTGGGTGCTGAATAAATATGTGCTCAACTAGGAAACGAATGTACCTTGTCGAAAGTGGAAACAAGCCAACCAACCTACAGAAGGCAGTGCATGAAGATGAGGAAGCTATTTTAAAAAAGTGGGAGGAGCAGAGAGACAGAGGAAGAAAGAGGACGAAGTGGCATCCTCTGTCGAGGACCACGTGTGTCTGACTCTATGTGTGGACGTGACTCTAGTCACGCAGTGTTGTGTGTTTGTATGTAGAACCATCGTGTTAGACTGTATGTGGTGAGACAGCTGCCATGTCAGACTGTGTCTGAGTGTTTGTATCTGTGCTAAGGTGTAACAGTGAATGCTAGTTAGTTTCCGCTATCAATGTACAGGGAATGGAAGTATTATGCTTGAGCATCTACTGTGGGTAGGTAAACACTAGTTAAGCGGCAATCATAAATGCCTGCCTGCATTTCACATCAGTACTTTAAGTGTGTAATCATGTGGAGGAATCAAGCCTTGAAATACTGTTTTGTGTGTCCTAATGAGGCCTGATAGAACTAGCTCAATAAATCATAGGTTCATAAACTTTCAGTGTGTGATATGGACTTAGGGGTCATCCACAGAAGTTTAACAGCTAAAGGAGTTGGTAAAATCGATGTCAATCATTATCAGCATTAGCTATTCCAGCCTATTCAATATGTGTTACATGAAGATGATGATGGAAGAGAAAAAAAGGACCTTCCAATGTTTCATTTGATGCTATGGGAAGTAATGGAGAAGTGTCATAACACCCAGGTCTTTGCTATTATCATAAATACGTGTCATTGGTGATGCCTCTTAGACTCTAAAGAAAACAGTGAAAGGGCAGGAGGTAAGTCAGGCAGGAAGGAAGGCTTTGTTCAGATGTCTTACTCACCTCGTTTGGTAATAGGCTTTTCAATACTCACAGCCCCTCATCTGGACCACCCTCCTGTGCAGACAGCCTGCCAGATTGTCCCATAGGTTAGAACATGAGTGGCACAGGGCTTAGCAGTCACAGCCTTGAGTGTTCCTAGATTCAAGTACTGGCTCAGCTACTTACTAGCTGCATGACCCATGGTGAATTACCCAGATTTGAGCCTATGTTCAACATCTGAGCCTATGTTCCTGGGGATAAAGCATTTGCAACTCACAGGGTTATAGCAAGAATACACTAGCACTCTGCTTTTGGAGAAATAAATGAGATAAACGTGTGAAAAACAGTGTAAAACACTAAGTATATTTCAATTATTTATACAATTGTTCACATCTGTTATATTATTTCATATATAATTAGTTGGAGGGTTGATGAGAAAACTGTGGTTCAAAGGACTGAATTGCTTCCTAATATTTATTCGGGATCCATCCTATCTCTTTGCGTTTGAACAGTTGGACAAAACTTGAATGATGGTCAAGTATCCAAGATCCACACAAGCCCAGAGTTCTTCATGTTTCACTTCACACAGAGGTATCCTCTGAGACTCTCTGTCTCTATTTGGGTCCCTCCTTTTTCTGACATGCTCAACGCTTCAGATTCTACCAACTCCAGCTTGGATTCTCCACCTCAAGCTTGCTTCTTTCTCCTAAACTGGCTCTTCCCAGGTGGCGCTAGTCGTAAAGACCTACCTGCCAATGCAGGAGACATGAGAAATGTAGGTTCAATCCCTAGGTCGGGAAGATCCCCTGGGGAATGAAATGGCAACCCTCTCCAGTATTCTTGCCTGGAGAATCCTATGGACAGAGGAGCCTGGTGGGCTACAGTCCACAGAGTTGCAGATAGTTAGACACATCTCAGATGTTCAAGCTGATTTTAGAAAAGGCAGAGGAACCAGAGATCAGGTTGCCAACATCCACTGGATCATCAAAAAACCAAGAGAGTTCCAGAAAAAACATCTACTTCTGCTTTATTGACTATGCCAAAGCCTTTGACTGTGTGGATCACAATAAACTGTGGAAGATTCTGAGAGAGATGGGCATACCAGACCACCTGACCTGCCTCTGGAGAAAACTATATGCAGGTCAGGAAGCAACAGTTAGAACTGGACATGGAACAACTGACTGGTTCCAAATAGGAAAAGGAGTACGTCAAGGCTGTGTATTGTCACCCTGCTTATTTAACTTATATGCAGAATACATCATGAGAAACCCTGGGCTGGAAGAAGCACAAGCTGGAATCAAGATTGCTGGGAAAAATATCAATAACCTCAAATATGCAGATGACACCACCCTTATGGCAGAAGGTGAAGAGGAAGTAAAAAGCCTCTTGATGAAAGTGAAAGAGGAGAGTGAAAAAGTTGGCTTAAAGCTCAACATTCAGAAAACGAAGATCGTGGCATCTGGTCCCATCACTTCATGGGAAATAGATGGGGAAACAGTGGAAACAGTGTCAGACTTTATATTTTTGGGCTCCAAAATCACTGCAGATGGTGATTGCAGCCATGAAATTAAAACACGCTTACTGCTTGGAAGGAAAGTTATGACCAACCTAGATAGCATATTCAAAAGCAAAGATATCACTTTGCTAACAAAGGTCCATCTAGTCAAGGCTATGGTTTTTCCAGTGGTCATGTATGGATGTGAGAGTTGGACTGTGAAGAAAGCTGAGCACTGAAGAACTGATGCTTTTGAACTGTGGTGTTGGAGAAGACTCTTGAGAGTCCCTTGGACTGCAAGGAGATCCAACCAGTCCATCCTAAAGTAGATCAGTCCTGGGTGTTCATTGGAAGAAACTGAAACTCCAATACTTTGGCCACCTCATGCGAAGAGTTGACTCATTCGAAAAGACCCTGATGCTGGGAGGGATTGGGGGCAGGAGGAGAAGGGGACAACAGAGGTTGAGATGGCTGGATGGCATCACTGACTCAATGGACGTGAGTTTGAGTGAACTCCGGGAGTTGGTGATGGACAGGGAGGGCTGGCGTGCTGCGATTCATGGGGTCACAAAGTGTTGGACACGACTGAGCGACTGAACTGAAGTGAAGTGAATTAGCATGCACACATACAAGCTGGCTCTTCATGTTTGACACTCTAGGCAGTCTTTGTGACTAGTATGATCGCTTTTCTCAGAAAAGGACTTTCTATCACCCTTTGCTCCACATCCTCACTTCCCTTCCAGCTGTACTACAGTTACTGGCTGAACGTCACCACCAGGGCATCAACATAGTCTACAACACAGGTTTCCTTGGGTAGAAAGCCTGGACTCCAAACTGGGTCAGACTCTCCTCACCCGGCTCTGACTGATTATAATCTACAGCTTAAGCTGTTTCACTTTGCTTCTACTGCCCACCTGTCCTCAGGAACCCTGATCCAAGAACTCATTTCCAGTCTGTTACATAGCAGCTGCACCACAGACATACTGCTTCATTGTGTCCCTTCTCTCCTCAAATATAACTCACATTGGTACCTGAATTCCGTGTGTCTCCAGCTACAAGAAAAATATGTTATTCCATCCAGTGCACACCCACCTGCTAGAGATCTTCAACTGCTCTTAGCAAATGGTGTGCTAAGGCTTGAGCCTTTCTTCCCATCCCATCCTTTTGTAAGTCTCTGTTGACCATCCCAGCATACACTGTGGAGCGTGCAGATCCATGGAAGGAGGCTGGTGGCTCAGACAGTAAACTCAAGAGCATTGCCAGCATACGATCAGCTGATAAATTACATCATATCAAGAGCAAGGATACTTTCAAATAAATGTGGAGGGACTAAAAATGAAGACAGATCCATATTCTCTCTCTCTCTCTCTCTGTCATCTGAATATATTTTGAAGCCAAGGTTTTGGAGTTGTTCTAGTTTCTCTTTTTTCCAGTCTGACCTCCTCACTGGGGAGGGGAGTAGTCAGGTGTACCAGATGGGTACGTGACAATGTTACAAAAAGCACGTCCTCTGGGGACGTATCCATAAGCACCACACTCCACGAGGGTACCACTACCCTTCCTTCAAAGCGTCCACCACATCCTTCATCTCACGTGGCCAGTGGCAAAGATTAGCGACACGTTAAAGGAGAGGGAGTTTGGATTGTAAGGATGTTTGCTCATCCCTCGTTTATTTATTTCCCCCTTCACTTGTTAAATCTAAGCAACACTTCCACGCAAAGTCTGCCGTTACTTTGCCTTGATGACTGTGTGACCTTCATTTCCAGAAACTGACTCCAAGGAAGGATGATGGTATGACATTAGAATTTGTAAGTCTTTCACCTTCTCCTGCCTCATTATCCGATGCTGCGGAATTTATCTTTGGTTATCTTTTTCCAACTCATAGCACCTCTGCATCAATCCAACAAGATAGCTTGGGGGTGACAGAGGAGCCGGCATGATTCACCATGAGAAACACTGAGAAGCAACCTCCAGTTGTTGTTCCCACATCAACCATGACCCTTCAGCTGGGACTCACTCAGAACAGAGAGGAAGCAATTGGACACCCCCTAAATATATTCAGAACTTGTCTGTTTCTTGACGACAATAGTGAAAGAAGAATAGATTTGAAATGACCACAGTTCTATTACCTGTCAAGGATGAGAGTAAATACCTTCTAGTCCAAGGAGCAAACTGAAAGCAAGGCTGCTCCTGCTTTAAGAAGCCTGCTGTACTGCCGCCTACTCACAGAGTGTCCAAGACAAGCACATTGAGCAAAGCAGGAATGAGACAGAGAAGGAGAGGTTAAACAGATTTTATATACTTGGTAATTTCAATATATGCTAGTGTGTGTTACTCGAGGGGAAAGTATTTGCAGAGGTGGCCTAGGGCTCCCTACCTCTACCCTGGAATGCAAATCTGTGAGAAATTGTAGAGGGTAATCGTTTTGTTCTACCTCCTTAGTTGTGCAGTTTTAGGTCCACAGCAGTTAAGTGATTTGCCTAAAGCCACTCAGAGAATTAGCACAAAGAAACAGGGTTGTATCTTGAAAGAAAAGGAAAGCTTTGATGTTAGGACAACAAAGTGTCTGATCCTGATCCTTGCATTGAATGAGAGTGATCACAAGCAAATTTGTAAACTTCTAAGCTTCAACTCTTTCTATTTTTAAAGAAAAGAGGAAAATATCTACCTCACTGTGTAATCTTGAGAGTTAAAATAAGAGGGAATTAACAACATACAACAGAAAAAGTTACTATAGCAATGCCCATAGCACACTGCAGTTTTACTGTCATTTCATCCATAGGATGCCCAGTCAGTGATGATTTACAGCATGCTTACCATGATCTGACCAGGGCTTCCCTTGTGGCTCAGCTGGTAAAGAATCCGCCTGCAATGCAGGAGACCTGGGTTCAGTCCCTGGGTTGGGAAGATCCCCTGGAGAAGGGAACGGCTACCCACTCCAGTATTCTGACCTGGAGAATTCCATGGACTGTATAGACCATGGGGTCACAAAGAGTCAGACACGGCTGAGCGACTTTCACTACCATGATCTCTGTAGTGTAGCTGCACTGTACTGGCTCTGGGTGCTCCTGAATGCCCAATTCAATGCCAGGTACAGCGAAAGCATCACTCTTTCCCTGGCAGAGGTGCGCGGATCTCCTTCCACTCTTACAGATGTTCTCAGCATTTGGTGGGGGCAGACTGCACGGAGGCATTCTCAGAAAGTGTCTGGAGGGGAGCAGGAAAGCACTGTGGCATCACTCGGATCCCTCAGTCCCACTGCTGAAGGGACTGGCCTGTGGCTGGCGAGGACATGTGCGTTATCAGCAACATAGACTTCTCTATAGCTTAAAAAATGGTAAGTCACCAGCACATACCTGGGTTCAGTTGAGCATGAAGCTCTCATCCTTTAAAGATATGACTCTAATCCATCACAGTCCCAAGCGCCTGAGTGATGCTTCTCACAGGGGCCCTCCTGCAAACCCACCACAAAGCATCTACCAGCTGACACGCACACCTTTCTGGCAGAGATCCAGCTCTGAGATTCCTGGCATCCACCATTCCCTCTATTCCTCTCCTCCTCTGCCTCTTAAACTTTAGAACCAAACCGCTTCATCGCACCTTTAAAAACCTAATTTTTTCCTTCTCTCCCATAATAGCTCTGGGTGTCTGCTTAGGAAGGATTTTCACTATATGCAAAAAGCTGGAGCCCAAATAATTTCAAATGCGAAGGCTGGTCTCCTTCCCTAGTTTTCAAGGTCAGAGGACTTTTCTTCAGAAAGACAATAAGCAGGTATCCATTCCCAGAGAGGGAGAGTGTTATATTGAGTCCAGAAAAGATTTAAACATCCTGAGAAAAGGCAAACAAAAAGCCGAGTTTTATGTTAAAAGAAGTTTGAAAGTTCACTTACCATTGAAAGTCTGAATTGAAGTGCAAAAGCAATGAAAGCTGATAAACACTTGTGGAAGTAAGATGATGTGAAACCAAAGAGAGCTCTATGACCAAAGAGTGATTCTTCATGTTCATTTACAACAAAGGTTAAAGGAGAGACATTACTTTGCTGACAAAGGTCCATCTAGTAAAAGCTGTGGTTTTTCCAGTAGTCATGTGTGGATGTGAGGGTTGGACCATAAAGAAAGCTAAGCACTGAAGAACTGATCCTTTTGAACTCTGGTGGTGGGGATGACTCTTGAGAGTCCCTTGGACTGCAAGATCGAACAAGTCAATCTAAAAGAAATCAGTCCTGAATATTCATCGGAAGGACTGATGCCAAAGCTGAAATGCCAATACTTTGGCAGTTATAGCCAAACGCTCCAGGAGACAAACGCACTCAGAAGGACAATGCAGATAGTGGAAAGCAGTTTATTACACCAGCGGGCCCAAGGCAGAGTCTCCTCTTGGGACCCTGACCAGTTTTTGTGAAAACCTTATATACCCTAAGTGTACGTGCCCAAACCCACCTCCCCAAATTCCCTGAAACTAGTCTGAACAAAGGAAAAGAAAGATACAATCAAAGTTAACCTGTGATTCATATGCCTTAAGCCCAGGTAATTAATAGTGGACAATTATCACTAGGCTTGTAGTCATACCCCAGAAAGCATAATAGAATTTATGACTCTATTCAGTTACACAGATAATTAGAGTATTCTTTTAGGTGATGGAGAGTCTAGGTACGAGCCCTGGGGCTCTTCCATCTGGGGTCCAGCTGGTTTCCAGCTGGTATATCGTTTCCATAGATACTTGGCATATAGCTCAAAATCCACAGTTCGGCCCAAGATGGAGTCCTGATTTCAAGATGAAGCCTGTCCTGTCTGTTTCCTCCTTCAATACAATCAGGTTACAGCCATGATTCATACTCAGAAGGGTCAGCTGGTTATACATTGTAGCCTACACCAATGGGTGCCATAAAGAATACAAAGGTGATTGACTACATAGGGGATGATTGCATTCTTTTTGGTGATGGAAAATCTTGGTATGGAATCTGGTGTTTATCAGTCTGGGAGGCCATCTGGCCCCTTATCCCCATGGCTACCAGGGACATAGTCCAACGTTCACTGAAAGTGCAGGCAGGCATATAGTCCAAAGTTCAATGGGAAAGTAAGATGGAGTTTCCTTCTTTTTCAAGATGCAGTCAGCTCAGCCTGTTCCTTTCCTCCTTCATGGCCACTTGCTGCAAAGAACCTGACTCATTGGAAAAGACCCTGATGCTGGGGAAGAGTGAAGGCAGGAGGAGAAGGGGACAACAGAGGATGAGATGGTTGGATGGCATCACCAACTCGATGGACATGAGTCTGAGCAAACTTCAGGGGTTGGTGATGGACAGGGAGGCCTGGGGGTGCTGCAGTCCATGGGGTCACAAAGAGTCAGACACGACTCAGCAGCTGAACTGAACTGAACTGAAAGGTTACAGCATTGACTTCTCAACCATTCCCTCATATTTTTCCTGTCCAGCTGTTAATCAACTTTAAAATAATAAAAGTGTGAAATGAAAATATCTCTGGCCATACCAATAAGCAAGAAATGCCACGGTCGTCAGTGATTTCTGGCCTCCAAATGTGAATGAGGGTTCCCCAAACTGTGATCCAGCAGATGCTGCCACCCACTAAGGTGACTGCAGAGAAGCTGGGGGAATGCAAGAAGCAAGGTGAAAGAGGAAACAGGATTGGCCCCAGATAGCTGAGGTGCATATGAATGGAATGAATGCAGTGAGCCCAAAGACTTGCACCTTCCCACACAGAGAATGCTAAATTCCTTAACTTGACACCTGATCTTTGCTGTTCAGACTGCCTGCCCACTTCATTGCAAACATATATATAGCCTGACTCCCCTTCCTGCCTCCTTGGAACAGTTTTCTCAGAGCTCCTGGGATGCTGTCTCCTGGTCTCTAAACATTCTCACCAAAAAAATAACTCTCTACTTTCATGTTGCACGCATTTTTTCAGTCGACAAAAGTCATTTCAAATTCAGCATTGCCTGGCCAAAGCATAACTTGTAGACGGCATTTTTCCTTACTATCCTCACTTCTAAGCTTCACTGGTAAACCGATGTTTCACTGAGAGTCTCAGAACAACTGGTAAGCAGCCTTCAGTCATTTCAGTTCAGTTCAGTCGTTCAGTCATATTCGACCCTTTGCAACCCCATGGATTGCAGCACGCCCGGCCTCCCTATCCATTGCCAACTCCCAGAGTTTACTTAAACTCATGTCCATTTAGTCAGTGATGCCATCCAACCATCTCATCCTCTGTCATCCCCTTCTCCTCCTGACTTCACTCTTTCTCAGCATCAGGGTCTTTTCCAGTGAGTCAGTTCTTCACATCAGGTGGCCAAAGGATTGGAGTTTCAATTTCATCATCAGTCCTTCCAATGAATATTCAGGACTGATTTCATTTAGGATGGACTGGTTGGACCTCCTTGCAGTCCAAGGGACTCTCAAGAGTCTTCTCCAATACCACAGTTCAAAAGCATCAATTCCTTGGCTCTCAGTTTTCTTTATAGTCCAACTCTCACATCCATACATGACTCCTGGAAAAACCATAGCCTTGACTAGATGGAACTTTGTTGGCAAAGTAATGTCTCTGCTTTCTAATATGCTATCTAGGTTGGTCATAACTTTTTTTCCAAGGAGTAGGCATCTTTTGATTTCATGGCTGCAATCAATATCTGCAGTGATTTTGGAGCCCCAAAAAACAAAGTCTGCCACAGTTTCCACTGTTTTCCCATCTATTTCCCATGAAGTGATGGGACCAGATACCATGATCTTAGTTTTCTGAATCTGGAGTTTTAAGGCAACGTTTTCACTCTCCTCTTCACTTTCATCAAGAGGCTCTTTAGTTCTTCACTTTCTGCCATTAGGATGGTTTCATCTGCATTTCTGAGGTTATTGATATTTCTGCCAGCAATCTTGATTCTAGCTTGTGCTTCATCCAGCCCAGTGTTTCTCATGATGTACTCTGCATATAAGTTAAATAAACAGGGTGACAATATACCGCCTTGACTTACTCCTTTCCTTATTTGGAACCAGTCTGTTGTCCCATGACCAGTTCTAACTGTTACTTCCTGACCTGCATACAGGTTGTTCAAGAGGCAGCTCAGGTGGTCTGTTATTCCCATCTCTTTAAGAATTTTTCACTTTGTTGTGGTCCAAAGAGTCAAAGGCTTTGGCATAGTCAATAAAGCAGAAACAGATGTTTTTGTGGAGCTCTCTTGCTTTTTCAATGATCCAACAGATGTTGGCAATTTGATCTCTGGTTCCTCTGCCTTTTCTAAATTCAGCTTGAACATCTGGAAGTTAACGTACTGTTGAAGCCTGGCTTGGAGAATTTTGAGCATTATTTTACTAGCATGTGAGATGAGTGCAACTGTGTGGTAGTTTGAGCATTTTTTGACATTGCCTTTTTTGAGATTGGAATGAAAACTGACCTTTTCCTGTCCTGTGGCCACTGCTGAGTTTTCCAAATTCGTTGGCATATTGAGTGCAGCACTTTCACAGCATCATCTTTTAGGATTTGAAATAACTCAACTGGAATTCCATCACCTCCACTAGCTTTGTTCACAGTGATGCTACCTAAGGCCCACTTGACTTCGCACTCCAGGATATCTCACTCTAGGTTGGTGATAACACCATAGTGATCTGGGTCATGAAGATCTTTTTTGTATAGTCCTTCTGTGTATTCTTGCCACCTCTTCTTAATATCTTCTGCTTCTGTTAGGTCCAGACCATTTCTGTCCTTTATCGAGCCCATCTTTGCCTGAAATGTTCCCTTGGTATCTCTAATTTTCTTGAAGAGATCTCTAGTCTTTCCCATTCTATTGTTTTCCTCTATTTCTTTGCATTGATCTCTGAAGAAGGCTTTCTTATCTCTCCTTGCTATTCTTTGGAACTCTGCATTCAAATATGTGTATCTTTCCTTTTCTTCTTTGCCTTTTGCTTCTCTTCTTTTCACAGCTATTTGTTAGGCCTTCTCAGACAGCCATTTTGCTTTTTTGCATTTCTTTTCCTTGGGGATGGTCTTGAACCCTGCCTCCTGTACAATGTCATGAACCTCCATCCATAATTCTTCAGGCACTCTGTCAGATCTAATCCCTTGAATCTATTTCTTACTTGCACTGTATAATCATAAGGGATTTGGTTTAGGTCATATCTGAATGATCTAGTGGTTTTCCCTACTTTCTTCAGTTTAAGTCTGAATTTGGCAATAAGGAGTTCATGATCTGTGCCACAGTCAGCTCCTTGTCTTTTTTTGCTAACTGTATAGAACTTTTCCATCTTTGGCTGCAAAGAATATAATCAATGTGATTTTGGTATTGACCATCTGGTGATGTCCATGTGTAGAGTCTTCTCTTGAAAGAGGGTGTTGTCGGAAAAGGGTGTTTGCTATGAGCAGTGTGTTCTCTTGACAAAACTGTTAGCCTTTACCCTGCTTCATTTTGTACTCCAAGGCCAAATTTGCCTGTTACTACAGGTATTTCTTGATGTCTTAGTTTTGCATTCCAGTCCCTTATAATGAAAAGGACATCTTTTGGGGGTGTTAGTTTTAGAAAATCTTGTAGGTCTTCATAGAACCACTCAGCTTCATCTTCTTTAGCATTACTGGTCGGGGCATAGACTTGGAGACTATGATATTGAATCGTTTGCCTTGGAAATGAACAGAGGTCATTCTGTCATTTTTGAGACTGCATCCAAGTACTGCATTTAGGACTCTTTTGTTGACTATGGTGGCTACACCATTTCTTCTACAGGATTCTTGCCCACAATAGTGGATATAATGTTATCTGAGTTAAATTCACCCATTCTAGTCCATTTTAGTTTGCTGATTCTTAAAATGTTGATGTTCACTCTTGCCATCTCCTCTTTGACCACTTCCAATTTGTCTTGATTCATGGACCTAACATTCCAGGTTCCTATGCAATATTGTTCTTTATAGCATTGAACTTGACTTCCATCACCAGTCACATCCACAACTTGCAGTTATTTTTGCTTTGGCTCCATCTCTTTATACTTTCTGGAATTGTTTCTCCACTGATTTCCAGTAGCATATTGGGCACCTACCCACCTGGGAAGTTGATCTTTAAGTGTCCTTTTTGCCTTTTTATACTGTTCATGGGGTTACACTTGACAAAAGCATAGGAACACATTGGGGGGAAATCACTAAAATTAACACAAATGGGCCTGATTTTTTTTTCAATTTTATTTTTACTTTATTTTACTTTACAATACTGTATTGGTTTTGCCATACATTGACATGAATCCGCCATGGGTGTACATGAGTTCCCAATCCTGAACCTCCCTCCCACCTCCCACCCCATATCATCTCTCTGGATCATCCCCGTGCGCCAGCCCCAAGCACCCTGTATCCTGTATCAAACATAGACTGGCAATTCGTTTCTTACATGATAGTATACATGTTTCAGTGCCATTCTTCCCAATCATCCCACACTCTCCCTCTCCCTCGGAGTCCAAAAGCCCGTTCTATACATCTGTGTCTCTTTTGCTATCTCGCATACAGGGTTATCATTACCATTTTTCTAAATTCCATATATATGTGTTAGTAAACTGTAAACGGTGTTTTTCTTTCTGGCTTACTTCACTCTGTATAATAGGTTCCAGTTTCATCCACCTCATTAGAACTGATTCAATGTATTCTTTTTAATGGCTGAGTAATACTCCATTGTGTATATGTACCACAGCTTTCTTATCCATTCATCTGCTGATGGACATCTAGGTTGTTTCCATGTCCTGGCTATTATAAGCAGTGCTATGATGAACATTGGGGTACATGTGTCTCTTTCAATTCTGGTTTCCTCAGTGTGTATGCCCAGCAATGGGATTGCTGAGTCATAAGGCAGTTCTATTTCCAGTTTTTTAAGGAATCTCTACACTGTTCTCCATAGTGGCTGTACTAGTTTGCATTCCCACCAACAGTGTAAGAGGGTTCCCTTTTCTCCACACCCTCTCCAGCATTTATTGCTTGCAGACTTTTGGATCGCAGCCATTCTGACTGGTGTGAAATGGTACCTGATTGTGGTTTTGATTTGCATTTCTCTGATAATGAGTGATCTTGAGCATCTTTTCATGTGTTTGTTAGCCATCTGTATGTCTTCTTTAGAGAAATGTCTATTTAGTTCTTTGGCCCATTTTTTGATTGGGTCGTTTATTTTTCTGGAATTGAGCTGCATAAGTTGCTTGTATATTTTTGAGATTTGTTGTTTGTCAGTTGCTTCATTTGCTATTATTTTCTCCCATTCTGAAGGCTGTCTTTTCACCTTGCTTATAGTTTCCTTTGTTGTGCAGAAGCTTTTAATTTTAATTAAGTCCCATTTGTTTATTTTTGCTTTTATTTCCAATATTCTGGGAGGTGGGTGATAGAGGATCCTGCTGTGATTTATGTCGGAGAGTTTTGTGCCTATGTTCTCCTCTAAGAGTTGTATAGTTTCTGGTCTTACGTTTAGATCTTTAATCCATTTTGAGTTTATTTTTGTGTGTGGTGTTAGAAAGTGATTAGTTTCATTCTTTTACAAGTGGTTGACCAGTTTTCCCCACACCAATTGTTAAAGAGATTGTCTTTTCTCCATTGTATATTCTTGCCTCCTTTGTCGAAGATAAGCTGTCCATAGGTGTGTGGATTTATCTCTGGGCTTTCTATTTTGTTCCATTGATCTATATTTCTGTCTTTGTGCCAATACCATACTGTCTTGATGACTGTGGCTTTGTAGTAGAGCCTGAAGTCAGGCAGGTTGATTCCTCTAGTTCCATTCTTTTTTCTCAAGATTGCTTTGGCTATTCAAGGTTTTTTGTATTTCCATACAAATTGTGAAATTATTTGTTCTAGTTCTGTGAAAAATACCTTTGGTAGCTTGATAGGGAGTGCATTGAATCTATAGATTGCTTTGGGTAGTATACTCATTTTCACTATATTGACTTCTGATCCATGAACATGGTATTTTCTCCATCTATTAGTGTCCTCTTTGATTTCTTTTATTAGTGTTTTATAGTTTTCTATATATAGGTCTTTAGTTTCTTTAGGTAGATATATTCCTAAGTATTTTATTCTTTTCATTGCAATGGTGAGTGGAGTTGTTCCTTAATTTTTTTTTCTACTTTCTCATTATTAGTGTATAGGAATGCAAGGGATTTTTGTGTGTTTATATCCTGCAACTTTACTGCATTCATTGATTAGCTCTAGTAATTTTCTGGTGGAGTCTTTAGGGTTTTCTATGTAGAGGATCATGTCATCTGCAAACAGTGAGA
This sequence comes from Oryx dammah, assembly GCF_014754425.2. Classification (NCBI taxonomy): domain Eukaryota; kingdom Metazoa; phylum Chordata; class Mammalia; order Artiodactyla; family Bovidae; genus Oryx; species Oryx dammah. The sequence continues at coordinate 18,505,707 of NW_024070203.1, read as the reverse complement.
GTTTTACTTCTTCTTTTCCAATTTGGATTCCTTTTATTTCTTTTTCTGCTCTGATTGCTGTGGCCAAAACTTCCAGAACTATGTTGAACAGTAGCAGTGAAAGTGGGCACCCTTGTCTTGTTCCTGACTTTAGGGGAAATGCTTTCAATTTTTCACCATTGAGGATAATGTTTGCTGTGGGTTTGTCATATATAGCTTTTATTATGTTGAGGTATGTTCCTTCTATTCCTGCTTTCTGGAGAGTTTTTATCATAAATGGATGTTGAATTTGTCAAAGGCCTTCTCTGCATCTATTGAGATAATCATATGGCTTTTATTTTTCAATTTGTTAATGTGGTGAATTACATTGATTGATTTGCAGATATTGAAGAATCCTTGTATCCCTGGGATAAAGCCCATTTGGTCATGGTGTATGATGTTTTTAATGTGTTGTTGGATTCTGATTGCTAGAATTTTGTTGAGGATTTTTGCATCTATGTCCATCAGTGATATTGGCCTGTAGTTTTCTTTTTTTGTGGTATCTTTGTCAGGTTTTGGTATTAGGGTGATGGTGGCCTCATAGAATGAGTTTGGAAGTTGACCTTCCTCTGCAATTTTCTGGAAGAATTTGAGTAGGATAGGTATTAGCTCTTCTCGAATTTTTTGGTAGAATTCAGCTGTGAAGCCGTCTGGACCTGGGCTTTTGTTTGCTGGAAGATTTCTGATTACAGTTTCAATTTCCGTGCTTGTGATGGGTCTGTTAAGATTTTCTATTTCTTCCTGGTTCAGTTTTGTAAAGTTGTACTTTTCTAAGAATTTGTCCATTTCTTCCACGTTGTCCATTTTATTGGCATATAATTGCTGATAGTAGTCTCTTATGATCCTTTGTATTTTTGTTTTGTCTGTTGTGATCTCTCCATTTTCATTTCTAATTTTATTGATTTGATTTTTCTCTCTTTGTTTCTTGATGAGTCTGGCTAATGGTTTGTCAATTTTATTTATCCTTTCAAAGAACCAGCTTTTGGCTTTGTTGATTTTTGCTATGGTCTCTTTTGTTTCTTTTGCGTTTATTTCTGCCCTAATTTTTAAGATTTTTTTCCTTCTACTAACTCTGGGGTTCTCCGTTTCTTCCTTTTCTAGTTGCTTTAGGTGTAGAGTTAGGTTATTTATTTGACTTTTTTCTTGTTTCTTGAGGTATGCCTGTATTGCTAAGAACTTTCCCCTTAGCACTGCTTTTATAGTGTCCCAGAGGTTTTGGGTTGTTGTGTTTTCATTTTCATTAGTTTCTATGCATATTTTGATTTCTTTTTTGATTTCTTCTGTGATTTGTTGGTTATTCAGAAGCGTGTTGTTCAGCCTCCATATGTTGGAATTTTTAATAGTTTTTCTCCTGCAATTGAAATCTAATCTTAATGCATTATGGTCAGAAAAGATGCTTGGAATGATTTTGATTTTTTTGAATTTATCAAGGTTAGATTTATGGCCCAGGATGAGATCTATCCTGGAGAAGTTTACGTGAACACTTGAGAAAAAGGTGAAATTCATTGTTTTGTGGTGAAATGTCCTATAGATATCAATTAGGTCTAACTGGTCTATTGTATCATTTAAAGTTTGCATTTCTTTGTTAATTTTCTGTTTAGTTGATCTGTCCATAGGTGTGAGTGGGGTATTAAAGTCTCCCACTATTATTGTGTTATTGTTAATTTCCCCTTTCATACTCGTTAGCATTTGTCTTACATATTGCGGTGCTCCTATGTTGGGTGCATATATATTTATAATTGTTATATCTTCTTCTTGGATTGATCCTTTGATCATTATGTAGTGTCCTTCTTTGTCTCTTTTCACAGCCTTTGTTTTAAAGTCTATTTTGTCTGATATGAGTATTGCTACTCCTGCTTTCTTTTGGTCTTTATTTGCATGGAATATCTCTTTCCAGCCCTTCACTTTCAGTCTGTATGTGTCCCTTGTTTTGAGGTGGGTCTCTTGTAGGCAGCATATATAGGGATCTTGTTTTTGTATCCATTCAGCCAGTCTTTGCCTTTTGGTTGGGGCATTCAACTCATTTACATTTAAGGTAATTATTGATAAGTATGATCCCATTGCCATTTTCTTTATTGTTTTGGGTTAGGGTTTATATGCTCTTTTTGTGTTTCCTGTCTAGAGAATATCCTTTAGCAATTGTCGGAGAGCTGGTTTGGTGGTACTGAATTCTCTCAGCTTTTGCTTGTCTGTAAAACCTTTTATTTCTTCTTCATATTTGAATGAGATCCTTGCTGGGTACAGTAATCTGGGCTGTAGGTTATTTTCTTTCATTACTTTAAGTATGTCTTGCTATTCCCTTCTGGCCTGAAGCATTTCTATTGAAAGATCTGCAGTTATCCTTATGGGAATCCCCTTGTGTGTTATTTGTTGTTTTTCCCTTGCTGCTTTTAATATTTGTTCTTTGTGTTTGATTTTTGTTAATATGATTAATATGTGTCTTGGGGTGTTTTGCCTTGAGTTTATCCTGTTTGGAACTCTCTGGGTTTCTTGGACTTGGGTGATTATTTCCTTCCCCATTTTAGGGAAGTTTTCATCTATTATCTCCTCAAGTATTTTCTCATGGTCTTTCTTTTTGTCTTCTTCTTCTGGGACTCCTATAATTCGAATGTTGGAGCGTTTCATATTGTCCTGGAGGTCTCTGAGATTGTCCTCATTTCTTTTAATTCGTTTTTCTTTTTTTTCTCTCTGATTCATTTATTTCTACCATTCTATCTTCTATTTCACTAATCCTATCTTCTGCCTCTGTTATTCTACTATTTGTGGCCTCCAGAGTGTTTCTGATCTCATTTATTGCATTATTCATTATACATTGACTCTTTTTTATTTCTTCTAGGTCCTTGTTAAACCTTTCTTGCATCTTCTCAATCCTTGTCTCCAGGCTATTTATCTGTGATTCCATTCTGATTTCAAGATTTTGGATCATTTTCACTATCAATATTCGGAATTCTTTCTCAGGTAGATTCCCTATCTCTTCCTATTTTGTTTGGTTTGGTGGGCATTTCTCCTGTTCCTTTACCTGCTGGGTATTCCTCTGTCTTTTCATCTTGGTTATATTGCTTCATTTGGGGTGGCCTTTCTATATTCTGGGAATTTGTGGAGTTCTCTTTATTATGGAGTTTCCTCACTGTGGGTGGGATTGTATCAGTGGCTTGTCAAGGTTTCTTGGTTAGGGAGGCTTGTGTTGGAGTTCTGGTGGGTGGAGCTGGATTTCTTCTCTCTGGAGTGCAATGAAGTGACCAGTAATGGGTTATGAGATGTCAGTGGTTTCGGAGTAACTTTGAGCTGCCTGTATATTGAAGCTCAGGGGTGTGTTCCTGTGTTGCTGGAGAATTTGCATGGTATGTCTTGCTCTGGAACTTGGCCCTTGGGTGGTGCTTGGCTTCAGTGTATGTATGGAGGCATTTGATGAGCTCCTATCGATTAATGTTCCCTGGATTCAGGAGTTCTTTGATGTTCTCAGGATTTGGACTTAAGCCTCCGGCTTCTGGTTTTCAGTTTTATTTTTACAGTAGCCTCAAGACTTCTCCATCTATACAGCACCGATGATAAAATATCTAGGTTAAAGATGAAAAGTTTCTCCAGATTGAGGGACACCCAGAGAGGTTCACTAACCAAGAAGTCATGTAGTCCAACATCAAAATGCAGACACACCTGGTTATCAGGGAGGTAGGTACTGGCGTCTCTATTTCTGCTGAAGGAACTACAGTTCAGAGGCTAAGTAACTGGTTCAAAGCTCACAGATATGAAAGCTGGGCCTGATTTTAAAATATGACTTGACTGCATGCTGACTTTGGACCTTCCAGAGTTAATATAGTCTCTTCCTGCCTCATTTTGCTCGCACATAAATTAGTGAATATAATTACTACCTTGCTGGTTCTGTGTGCTCAGTTGCTCAGTCATGTCCGACTCTCTGTGACCCCATTGACTGTAGCCCATTGGGCTTTTATGTCCATGGAATTTACCAGGCAAGGATACTGGACTGGGTTGCCATTTCTTTCTCCAGAGAATCTTCCCAACACAGGGATCAAACATGCATCTCTTTGCATCTCCTGCATTGGCAGGCAGGTTCTTTACCATTAATGCCACCCAGGAAGCCCAGTGCTTGTTCTGTTGTGAAGACCAAATCCAACATGATTCATAAAGTGCTACCAGACACACACATGGCACACACGCATATTTACATTGCCATTGTAAAATTAGCCAAGAATGGTCCTATGCCAAGATGAAAACTATTTCACTGTTCATTTCCTTTCATTTAAAGTTGATCTATGACCAGTTCAGCTGTATCCCATTTTTCATTTGTTGAAAAGGTTTATTGACATTTGTTCTCATTTCACTGTTACTCTTGAATTTAATTACTTATACTGTATTTGCCAAGCATCAGATCAATTTCCACTTCCTGAATCTTTTTAATCTATCTCATTTCTGGTCTAAACCCACTAAGGGCCAAGTTCCAGGACCCTGGCAAAGCATTTAAGAGCAGGTACTTTAGATCATTGAAAGTTTAAGTTCATTTCTACCACTTATCAGTTGTATAAATTCAGGTATGATTAATTTCTCTGAACCTCAGTTTCTATAACACATACTTAAAATTTGGCTAATGATATCTACCATCTGTTCATTGAAAATTAAATAAATTAACATATGTATATTAATCAAATAAATAATATATGGATATGTGAGTATTTGACATATAAAGTACCTTATTGTATACTGGTACATAAAATATATAATACACAATACCAAACATAAACATTATGAAAGTTAGCTTACTACTATTAATAGACTAATTATAAATGTGCTTTGTTTGTTTTTTCAGTAACCCCAGATCACAGCACAGCATGGTGATACACTACATGAAATAAGAACATGTGCCCTTCCATCCTTCAAAATATTTCTAAAGCATCTCTTTTCCCTCCCACGAAGTAGTTCAGCATATGCACATTCATGTCTGGAAGACTGGCAAAGGAAAAACTTTCTGTGCTTTCAAAGCCATCCAATTCCCCAGCCTGATCCAGGAATGGAAGTGAAAGGACAGTGACAAATCTTTGCGATAATAGCAGCGGGCGAGATCACGGAGGTGAAGAATCTGTTATCTGATGTAAACTGCTCATCCGTGTGAGGTGAATGAACTCTTTAAGGGGTGCCATTTAGTTCATGGGCAAAGATAATTTACTGAACACTACCCGGTGCCCGAGGCTGTGGAATTTGTTCCATTCTGCTAAGCAGGCTGCTCTAAAGAACTTGTTTATTTCTCCCTGTTCATCAGCTCATTAATAAGAAATGACAAATGATTCATTCACACTATGTATTGTAGAACTCCAATAATAGCCATTCTGCATTTCTGATGCATAAATTTTGTCTTGTGGAAGCTTTTGTCTTCTTTTGGGTGTTTCTTGGCTGGATTTTCAGATAGGACCAGTATCTTGCTGGCTGTGAGGGAAGGTCAGACTGTGGAACTCCTCAGACTCAAATTTGCTACTGACTTAACCACTCTTTTTCAATATGACCTTAAAAAAACCTCTTCCTGACCTCAGGAAATGGAATCCATGTTACATAGCACACAACATGTGCTGTCAACCCAGTATCAAATACATAAAATAAGACATACTGCAGGTTTAGCATGTTGGGACTGGGGTGAGACTCTGTGAGGGGCTTACAGTGACTCCTGATGAGAACTCCTAAGTCTTCAGCAATATTTTATTTCCAGACTTAATAGTTCAGACAGTAAAGAATCTGCCTGCAATGTGGGAGACTTGGGTTCGATCCCTTGTTCGAAGAAGGGATCCCTTGTTCTCAAGAAGATCCCCTGGAGAAGAAAATGGCCACCTACTCCAGTTCTCTTGCCTGGAGAATCCCATGAACAGAGGAGTCTGGCAGGCTACTGTCCATGGGGTCACAAGGAGTCAGACACAACTGAGAGACTAACACGTCTTCATATTAGTTCTCCAGCTCTAAAAATTTATTAAATTGCTTTCCTCACTGTGTGAACTTTCAAAACTTGTAGTTTTATAAAGAAGAGGTTCAGGTTAGTAAAAAAAAAAAAAAAAAAAAAAGAAACAGTCATTTTCAGAGTGCTAAACATCGCTCATCTCTATAAGTGTTGAATAAATATTTGAAATGCAGAGAGCATACAGTAAAGGTCAGTGGCACTTGGATTGACAAAAGAAATGTTTACCTTTATGAGTTTTGCTCTGGTCTACTCACACTGCCCTTTCTACTCTGTATGCATCCTAGTCACCCTTTATCTCCAAAGTCAGGAATTAAGATGACTTTTGCTTGGCGTCTCTTGTGTTCTGAAAAGGTTTTCCTATTATCCATTGTGTGCGTGCAAGGTAAGTCTCTTCAGTCATGTCTGACTCTTTCCAACCCCGTGACCTTAGCCGGCCAGGCTCCTCTGTCCACGGGAGTCTCCAGGAAGAATACTGGAGTGGGTTGCCATGCCCTCCTCCAGGGGATCTTCCTGACCTAGGGATCGAACTCATGCCTCTTATGTCTCCTACATTGGCAGGTGGGCTCTTTACCAGTAGTGCCATCTCAAAGCCCCTATCACCCTTTATCCAATTGCTATTAGTGAAAGTGAAGACAAGGCCCTAGCACTCACAGCAAGAACTTATTCAGCACATGACCCAGTGATGACACCTTAAGTGCACATATTTTCTTTGAGATCAACAGAATTTAACTCTTTAAGTTCTTGTTGTCTTTTTCCATGAGCCACTAAAATAAACTAAGGAAACTCAGGTTATACCTCATGTCTCTGTCTAATCTTCATACTTTTGTGAGAACAGTGAGGCCAGTTTGGCACTCCTATCTCTCTTCTCAGATTAGTTTTCTTTATAGTATGTCATCATATGATGCAGAATATATTTTGCTAATTTTTTTATCTCATGCCACTAGAATGTAAGATTTGTGAGGTCAGGGACTTATTCATATTTCTTATTTTTTGTTTTTCTTTGATATATACATTGCACATAATAGCTACTCAATAAATTTGTGTTGAATGGATGAATGAATAAAATACAAACAAATAGAAAGCTGCAATAGCTATACTGACACCAGGGAAAATAGAATGCAAGGCAAAAATCATTACTAGATCTCAAGAGGATCAATAAATAATTTTTTAAAAAACTAATAAATGAACTGTATATGTTTTATGAATTTGTATTTAGCTATATAATTTCAATGGTATAAATGAAATGACAAAAATACAAGAAGACTTTGACAAGTCCAAAATCACAGGGAAGTTTTAACATTCTTCTCTCACTAAATGATCAAGCAGACAAAAATAATAACATGGAAAATTTAAATAACAAAATTAATAGGATTGATTTCATAGCTCAGTTGGTAAAGAATCTGCCTACAGTGCAGGAGACCTGGGTTCAATTCCTGGGTCTGGAAGATCCCCTGGAAAAGGAAATGGCAATCCACTCCAGTATTCTTGCCTGGAGAATCCCATGGACAGAGGAGCCTGGTGGGCTACAGTCCATGGGGTCTCAAGAGTTGGACACGACTGAGTGACTAAATTACAGCTAAACTAAGTAGAGTTGCCAGATTGAGCAAGAGAAGGGGAAAAAAAAAATAAAGGCCTCCTTAAGTCTGAATTTAGATAAACAACATATATTTTGAAACATAAAAATATATGTACCTAAAATTCAGATTAAATATAGCATCTTGTACTTTCTGGAAACCCTATATCTATCGTCCACATATAAAACATCTAACAATTGCATAATACACATCCTTTTTAAGTACATGAAGTTCTTGAGCAAACACTGACCACATATTAGCCATTGAGGTAGCCTCAAAAATGTGAAATAACTAATAATTTATAGAATACATTTTCTGAGCTTATGTAATCTTGGAAAAATTCATAACGCATGAAAGAAGTTTAAAAGTATATACGTGAATAACCTACTCATCAAAGAATCAAATATGAAATAAATTGAAAAATATTGAGAATTCAGCTATAATATATCACATTAAAAATCTGAGTTGCAGCTAAAGCAGTATTTTTAAGAAAATATAAAGTTTAGTATTTACATTAGAGAAGGCAGTTTAAAATTAATGATCTATGCATCCGATCTAAGGAATTTATGTAAAGGATGGTAGAACAAACCCAACATAGCTAGATACAATGAAATGATGAAGATAAAAATCAAATTTTAAAAAATATAAATAAAAAATTTGAGAAAGTAGTCTAATTCAAAAATTGTTCCTTTTAAAAGACAAAATAAGAACTACCTAACAGCATTTTAAAAAGGAGATAAAAGTGCAGGTATTATCAACATGACATATTTAATAAGAGAATCAGGGGGCTCAGTGGTAAAGAATGCACCTCCCAATGCAGGAGCCACAGGAGATGTGGGTTTGATTCCTGGGTCGGGAAGATCCCCTGGAGGAGGAAATGGCACCCCACTCCAGTATTCTTGACCGGAAAATCCCATGGATAGAGGAGTCTGGCATACTTCAGTCCATAGAGTAGCAAAGAGTTGGACATGACTGAGCGACAGAGCACACACAAAAAGTATGCCAAATTTGGATAAATTATACAAAATTAACAACTGTTTAGAACACATCTTGGTAAAATGATTCAAAAAGAAAAAATAACATGTGAATAGTCTCGTAGTATTAAAAATGTAGATCACTTTCAGGTACCTGACCTGAGGCAGACTTTGCTGTCTTTCCTTCAAGTGCGTGCGTAAGTGCCAAGTCGCTTCAGTTGTGTCCGACTCTTTGCAAACCCATGGACTGTGGCCCACCAGGCTCCTCTGTCCATGGGGTTCTCCAGGCAAGAATACTGGAGTGGGGTGCCCTGCCCCCTTCCAGGGGATCTTCCTGATCTAAGGATCGAACCCTTGTCTCTTCTGTCTCCTGCGTTAGCAGGGGGTTCTTCACCACTAGTGCCAACTGGGAAGCCCTTGTTTCAAGTATTCTATGGTTACTTTCATCCCCACCGGGTAGGAATGAGAAAGATAATGGAAGAGAGATAAGGGAGGGTTTATAAGGCAAGGCCGGATAGTGATGCAGATCATTTCTTCTTATATTTTGTTAGTTAAAACCCAAATACCCGGCTGTATGTAACTGAAAGGGAGCTGGGAAAGTAGAGTCTGGCTTTGTCCAGGATGAAGTTTATATTTTCATTTAAAGACAGAAGTTTCTCCAATTCACCTACTAACAGAAAAAAGCATATGATTAACTTAACAGGTAAAGTAAAAGCATTTGATAAAATTCAACAACCACTAATTGCAAACAATATAAAAGGCATAATACAAATTTGGCTAGTTTAGGAATAGAGTGCCATTTCATTAATCTGATGAAAATTACCTGAAAAAGTAAATACTGTACAGAGGGAAGTTCAAAATGGAGGGGATATATGTATACTTATGGCTGATTCATGCTGAGGTTTGAGAGAAAGCAACAAGTTTCTGTAAAGCAATTATCCTTCAATAAAAAATAAATTAAAAAGAAAAAAAATATTGCACAAGCATTATACTTAATAATAAAGTATAGAACACATTCCCTATAAGGTTATAAAACAGGCATGGGTGAACATCATTCCCACATGAATTTATCACTGCACTGGATATCATATTAGTTTTTATATGGAAATAAAAAAGAAATATAATGAATATGAAAAAAAATTCTCATTCCTAAATAATGGTATGATTTCTTAAGACAATATAATCCACAGCTATATAAAACTAGACTTAATATATTATTTACTTAGTGGATTAAAATTAATATATAAAAATTAATCACATCTCACTAGCAAAAATATTTTAATATTTAATTTTAAATGATTCCTTTTATATAACATTAAAACATAGAGAATTTTAGTATAAATGTAACAAAAGATTTGCATAGTTATCAAGAAACTTGTAAAAAAACATTATTAACTAAAAGGGAAGCTTAATGTAGAGAGAAATGATAATATTCCTGGATTGGTAATTTTAATATGATAATTAATATTTTTCAAATCAAGTCATAATTTCAAAAATGTTGCAAACTATTCATGGCAGAATAATTTTAGAAACTGACAAGAGGACTACGAAATTTTATAAAAATGCAAGTCAAAAATAAAGATATTTTTGTAGAAGATGAAGAATATGAGGAATTGCCTTACCAAATAATAAATATTCATATAAATTCAGATTAATTGAGACATTAAGTCAGGAACATAAAATAGAGGTGAAGATTCATAGGAAAAAATAAAATTGGAGGTAGAGATCCCTGATGATCTATAAGCTTCACTATGGAATACCTGGCATATTACATTAGTGGAAATAAGAATACCTGTATAAATGGTTCAGGAAAAGCTGATTTTCCATATAAAATAAAATCAGAACCCTACTTCTCATAAAGTAAAGTTATTAATTTTATGTGGATTAACTAAAGTGAGAGCAAAATTATGCAGTTTGTAGAAAGTAACATAGAAACTTTATTCTTTAACCTCAGGCTAGAAAAGACTTAAATCAAAACCAAGAGTATACTCAAAGGAAATATTAGCAATCCCCATGAAAATAAAGCAAATACACTTGCTCATCAAAAAACATCAAAAGAGAAAACATAGTTGCAAATTGTGGGAGGATAGCTTTGTAAAATATAAATCTGAAAATATATGTACCTAAAATTTCTAAAGAAAGTGAAGTTGCTCAGTCGTGTCCGACTCTTTGCGACCCTGTGGATTGTAGCCCACCAGGCTCCTCCGTCCATGGGATTCTCCAGGCAAGAACACTGGAGTGGGTTGCCATTTCCTTCTCCAGGGGATTTTCCCAACCCAGGGATCGAACCCAGCTCTCCTGCATTGCAGGCAGAGGCTTTAACCTCTAAGCCACCAGGGAAGCCCAAAAATTTCTCAGGAATGACTTCAATTTCATTAGAAAAAAATCAACCAAGTAAATTAACAGACCAATACCTTCAACAGGTCTTTCACATAGGATGTGTACCTATGTAACGTAGGCATAATTACCAAATGTGTAAAATAGATGGTCAGTCACACTGATGTTCAAGAAAATGAATGATTAATGTCACTCAGATACCATGTCACAGATTCCAGACTGGTGAAGTTAAAAAGCACAAACTCTGACAGTATTATGTTTTGTCAAGGGCAGAACATCTGAAGCCCTGGCGGTGAGAGTGAAAATTGATATAAGACCTTCTGGAAGCAATTTGCCCTCCCCTGGCAGTGTCAGGGTTATGCCTACCAGGTGAGTGTGTTGGCCTAAAACAAGGGTACACGTGCAGGAAGAAAAAATGAACACTGAGTGGAGTCCTGCAGGTGTCTCCCACTGATTCTGCAGAAAAACCAAGAGGCAGTAAATGAGAGATGCATGATGCACGTTTAAGATATGGTGTTGCCAAAACAAAGCTGGTCAGCTCTCAAGAGATGATTTATCAGAGCTGTTTTCCAAGTCACAGGTGAGACCAAGAGTTTGTGCAGTGCTGCACAAAGTGTCCTGTGAATCTGTGACCCCACCAGTACCCCCTAAGCAACCACAGAGAAACTCTTGCATAAATGCTCCAGGAGCCAGATACAAGATGCTTTAAGATGCATCCTCAGGGATGCAATAGTGGCCTATAAAGCAAATTTTTTTAAAAAAGGATGATTATAGGCACACTAAAAGCATGGATGATTATCAGGAGCATAAGGTTAAGCAAACAAAGAATGTTGTAAAGTAACACACAGAATATGCTGTCATTTATGAGAATTTAAAAAAAAATTAAAAGCCAAATAAGACGTTGCTTATGAATACAAAACAAGGACGTGACAAACACAAATCTCAGGATGATGGTTATTTCAGAAGAGAAAAGATAATTGAATTTTAGAGAGGTTGAAACAAGGCCTGAAAGTTGATGGTTATATTGGTTTTAAATGGAATAGCTTGTTTTATAATAATTTTCCAAATCTTAAATGCATTTTACACATTTTCCTTTCTGTCTGGTAATTAATAAAAACATTATTAAGTGCAAAATTAGTAGTACAAACTATAGGATTTGCACTTATGCTTAATATTATTGTCCTATTTATATGTTTTCTTTGACCTACTATGCATCTGATTATTTATATAACCTTTTTTAACTTATTTTTAGGACTTTATACCCCTGCAATGTATTGTTTTTCTTTCTGATTTTAGGGTTTATGGAGTACTTTAAGTAGACTGAACTGTTGTTGTTTAGCTACTAAGTCGTGTCCGATTCTTTGCAACCCCATGGGATTTCCCAGGCAAGAAGCCCCTCATTGTACTTTAGGGCAAGGGATCTTATCCTTTTACAGCACTGAGCCACTGCCTCCCAATCGCCTGTTTGTTTTCAGTAGAGTCACAGTCACACGTGTCGGTAATCGCTAGTAGAGTCGTTGAGGGAAGCTGACTGGAGCAAGATGACGGAGTATGTGAGGAGCAAGATGACGGAGTATACCTGAGTGGGTAGCCATTTCCCTTCTCTAGGGAATTTTCCCAACCTGGGGATCAAACCTGTGACTCCTGCAGTATTTGGTTGCAAAATGCTGATCCAGCGAATGCACTTGCCAATTAGCACGCTTGGTTTAGCCCACATGGTGTCTGACCACTGAAAAGAGTACCATCGGGATGGACACCCACACTTTTTGGCAGGTGCCCTCACATACTCCGTCATCTTGCTCCAGTCAGCTTCCCTCAACGACTCTACTGGCGATTACCGACACGTGTGACTGTGACTCTACTGAAAACAAACAGGCGGTTGGGAGGCAGTGGCTCAGTGCTGTAAAAGGATAAGATCCCTTGCCCTGAAGTACAATGAGGGGCTTCAGCTTAGTTTACCCCGCACCTGCAGGACTTACACGCTGTGCCCAGCTTTTAATGGTCCTCACCTACTTGTCACCCACACCTTCCACAAGCATGATTCTGAGAGCTCAGTGGGCCTTTCACTTCCTCTTGAGGTCACTGACATCCGGCAGGGGCGTCTGAAGGAAAGAGGTGCACCAAGCCAGCTGAGGGCCAGGAACACGGGCAGACACACCAGATTCAGGGAATGGGAGTAAGGCCTTTGGGCTCCTCTCTGGAATTAGCAATGAGCCATGATCTGAGCTGTTTGTGTGTGCCCATGTGCCCACATCTCTCAGGGTTGGCAGAGTCCCCTGCAAACACATTATAGAATTCATAATGGAAACTGGGGCAAGGTTTGCTAGAGAGCAATTTGTTGCCTATTAGTCACATTTGGACAATATTCTCTGAGGAAAGCACGTGTTGGCCTGATCCTTGTCATCGAAGAGGGGAACTGACAGCTACTTCTAACTCCTCATTACCATGGCTCAAATGGTTCTATTAAAGAGGAGGGTGAAAACGCCGGATCATTATTCAAGGCATGTTCGACAGCCGAGACCTGACACCAGGCATCTATCAGCTGCCTGGGGGTCCTACAGGAAGTCAACAAGCTTCACTCCTGCCCTCAGAGGTCTCACGAGGAACTGAGGGAGCATGCTCACTCACAGTTGTACTTCTGTGAGGGAAGTACTAACAGAGGCTGGTAAACTAGTGCCTTGTGATCCCAGAGAACGCAATCATTTGGTCTAGAAGCTGATTCAACTTCTTCATGGAACTTGTCAGTGAGAGGAAGAGAAGAGAGGATAGAATGATCTTTTGAAGGTGATCTAAGAGCAAATAGCTGAAGGACAGGTTGAGATTAACAGAGCAGAGGAGGAGGGAGAGTCCTCCTGGCTAAAGAAATAGGAGGAGCAGATGTAGAATAAGGAATGGAATGGCTTACCCACTCCAGTATTCTTGCCTGGAGAATCCCAAGGACGGAGGAGACTTGTGGGTTACAGTCCATGGGGTCACAAAGAGTCAGACAGGATTGAGTGACTAACATTTTCACTTTTACTGTGGATGGTAAGTTTGGGAACCAGAAGGATTTAAACAATGACTGTATGGATGGGTGATATAAGAAGAAGGAGGAGGATATTACATTTGAAAAATGCACGGAGGAAAAAAACACTGGGGTGTTTTAACATAATATGTTGGTTTTCCTGTCTTTCTGTGAAAGGTTAAAATTCATTTACCTCTTTAAACACTGTATTTAGTCAAAGCTGAATTTGATTGAGAATGTCAAGCCTTGTTTTAGCTTTAACTTAAAAATTAATACTTTGAGTATGCCAAAGCACAATGTCTACATGTTTAAAATGTTCAACTTTGAAAACATTGTGATCAGATCCTAAAGAATGGATGTTGATAAACTGAATAAAACTACAGACAGAATCCAGTTTTATAAAGGACCGGCAAAATCGTTCAAGAGATGTCATTTATCTATCTTGCACTTGGTACGCATCTCTAAGGACCCATTGACAAGTTTACTTTTCGCTGGTGATAGCCACCTGATGAGAAGAACTGACTCATTGGAAAAGACCCTGATGCTGGGAAAGATTGAAGGTGGGAAGAGAAGGGGACAGCAGAAGATGAGATGGTTGGATGGCATCACCAACTCAATAGCATGAGTTTGAGCAAGCTCCAGGAGTTGGTGATGGACAGGGAAGCCTGGCATGCTGCAGTCCATGGGGTCTCAAAGTGTCAGACATGACTGAGCCTCTGAACTGAACTGAACTGAGATATGCAAATTGAGTTCAAATTACTAACTATTTTTTAACAATCTAATTCTTTCCCATTCTCTGACCTGCTCATGTCCTCCTTTTACTACACGGTGGGCAAATATAGCCAGATGTCAGAGCTGAATTTAAATTCTGGATCTCCTGTAGAGTAGCTGTGTAGTTTGAGGGGTCACATAATTTTACTGAGACTCAGTGTTCACATCTCAGACCCGGTCATGGTATCTGCCCCGTGGTTTTCAAGGCTGTGTCAGAGATCTAGAGAACAGTGTCTTTTATGGTCATAAAAATAAATAGGAGAGTAGGTTCCAGATCATTATCAGTCTCATCCTCAGCCCCTTTCCCCCTTACTTGACTTTTGTTTCTCATGCCAAGATGAACACATCTCACCACAGAGTTAATAGTCATTCATGCCTCAGGAAATACCCGAAGTCTGCATTTTAACAGCTGTATCCTGAGCTTCCTCACAGCCACCCTGAGACAAAAATGGACTAGATATTGTAATGAATAATGTTAAAGGAGAATCAACATCATATTTTGGTTTAGAGTATTATGGAATCTGGCATCTTGGGTTCAAATCCCAGCTTTTTCACTATTAACTGCATGGCCTTGGAAATGATCTTTAACCTCTCCTTGCATTAGGCACCTCACTGGTAAAATGGGGTTAATATCACCACTTATTTCATCAAGGTTTTATAGATTTAAAAATAATACAGGTAAAGTGATTAGTACAGTACCCAACAATTAATTCACACACTAATATTAGCTATTCATTCATTTGATGTAATGATTAAGCCATTACTTTGTCAAGACCGCTGCTGAGAAATTTAGACTCAGTAATTCTGGGTGATGTTCAGTAATCAGCATTACAAGCAATCTTTTTTTTTTTCCTGTTGATTTTGTTGCAGGTGCCACTTAGTTTGCATTTTGACAGATAAACGTTAGTTATTAGGCCTTTCCTGGTGGCTCAGTTGGTAAACAATCCACCTGCAACACGTGGGGAAGATGCTCTGGAGAAGGAAGTGGCAATCCACTCCAGTATTCTTGCCTAGAAATCCCATGGACAGAGGAGTCTGCCACCATTAGTTACTATCTTTTAGCAGAGCCTAGCAGAAGGCAATGGCACCCCACTCCAGTACTCTTGCCTGGAAAATCCCATGGGTGGAGGAGCCTGGTAGGCTGCAGTCCATGGGGTCGGTAGTCAGACACAACTGCTGAGCGACATAACTTTCACTTTTCACTTTCATGCATTGGAGAAGAAATGGCAACCCACTCCAGTACTTTTTGCCTGGAGAATCCCAGGGACAGGGAAGCCTGGCTGGCTGCCGTCTATGGGGTCACACAGAGTCAGACACGACTGAAGCGACTTAGCAGCAGCAGCAGCAGCAGCAGCAGCAGCAGCAGCAGCAGCAGAGCCTATTCAAGGGACTCTGTCCTGGCTCCATATAAACTTCATTCATTTCTTGCATTTCTTGCATTTTGATTACATCCTAGGTACCTTGTCAGTCTCTGGGGTATATCTGTTCTTGAATCTGTCTTTGTGTGCCTGTGTGTTTATCAGATACAACTCAATATCTTGTCCTGAATTTTCCAGGACTGAAGTTGTTGCTTCTTTGCCTCAGAATTCTTAATCTCAATCTTAACTGAAGATCTTGTACAAAGAACACGCTTTATTGATGTCTGTTGATTTTGCGTTCTTCCAATTTGCTCTGCAAAGTGCCAGCTACCTGTTTTCCTTATCAAGAAATACTTTCAGGTTGATTCTGTGCATCACATCTCTCTTTAAGCTGAGCAGTCACTCCACTCTGTCTGTATTCTCTTGGATCACTGGATGCCTTTCTGGATGACATGCTGCACATTGTGACTATATGAGGGGTATTTTTTTTCTTTTTTTTAATATACATTTATTTAATTGGAGGCTAATTACTTTACAATATTGTGTTGGTTTTGCCATACATCAACATGAGTCTGCCACAAGCGTATATGTGTTCCCCATCCTGAACCCCCCTCCCACTTCCCCCCCATATCATCCCTCTGGGTCATCCCAGTTCACCAGCTCTGAGCACCCTGTATCCTGCATCGAACCTGGACTGGTGATTCATTTCACATATGATATTATACATGTTTCAATGCCATTCTCCCAAATCATCCTACCCTCGCCCTCTCCCACAGAGTCCAAAAGACTGTTCTATACATCTGTGTCTATTTTGCTGTCTTGCATACAGGGTTATCGTTACCATCTTTCTAAATTCCATATATATGTGTTAGTATACTGTATTGGTGTTTTTCTTCCTGGCTTACTTCACTCTGTATAATAGGTTCCAGTTTCATCCACCTCATTAGAACTGATTCAAATGTATTCTTTTTAATGGCTGAGTAATACTCCATTGTGTATATGTACCACAGCTTTCTTATCCATTCGTCTGCTGACAGACATCTAGGTTGCTTCCATGTCCTGGCTGTTGTAAACTGTGCTGTGATGAACATTGGGGTACATGTGTCTCTTTCAATTCTGGTTTCCTTGGTGTGTATGCCCAGCAGTGGGATTGCTGGGTCATAAGGCAGTCTTATTTCCAGTTTTTTAAGGAATCTCCATGCTGTTCTCCATAGTGGCTGTACTAGTTTGCATTCCCACCAACAGTGTAAGAGGGCTCCCTTTTCTCCACACCCTCTCCACCATTTATTACTTGTAGACTTTTGGATACCTGTCATTCTGACTGGTGTGAAATGGTACTTCATTGTGGTTTTGACTTGCATTTCTCTGATAATGAGTGATGTTGAGCATCTTTTCATGTTTATTACCCATTTGTATACCTTCTTTGGAGAAATGTCTGTTTAGTTCTTTGGCCAGTTTTTTGATTGGGTTGTTTATTTTTCTGGAATTGAGCTGCATAAGTTGCTTGTATATTTTTGAGATTAGTTGTTTGTCAGTTGCTTCATTTGCTATTATTTTCTCCCATTCTGAAGGCTGTCTTTTCCCCTTGCCTATAGTTTCCTTTGTTGTGCAGAAGCTTTTAATTTTAATTAAGTCCCATTTGTTTATTTTTGCTTTTATTTCCAATATTCTGGGAGGTGGGTCATAGAGGATCCTGCTGTGATTTATGTCGGAGAGTGTTTTGCCTATGTTCTCCTCTAGGAGTTTTATAGTTTCTGGTCTTACATTTAGATCTTTAATCCATTTTGAGTTTATTTTTGTTAGAAAGTGTTCTAGTTTCATTCTTTTACAAGTGGTTGACCAGTTTTTCCAGCACCACTTGTTAAAGAGATTGTCTTTTCTCCATTGTATATTCTTGCCTCCTTTGTCAAAGATAAGGTGTCCATAGGTGCGTGGATTTATCTCTGGGCTTTCTATTTTGTTCCATTGATCTATATTTCTGTCTTTGTGCCAGTACCTTACTGTCTTGATGACCGTGGCTTTGTAGTAGAGCCTGAAGTCAGGCAGGTTGATTCCTCTAGTTCCATTCTTTTTTCTCAAGATTGCTTTGGCTATTCAAGGTTTTTTGTATTTCCATACAAATTGTGAAATTATTTGTTCTAGTTCTGCGAAAAATACCTTTGGTAGCTTGATAGGGATTGCACTGAATCTATAGATTGCTTTGGGTAGTATACTCATTTGCACTTATATTATGAGGGATATTTAAAAATCTTGATCAGAAGAGTGATTTCCTGTTTGGAGTACAAACTTAGATTCCCTGCTGTGTGACATTATGACACCTTCCTGCAAGTGAAAGTGGTGAGTGCTTCAGTCGTGTCCAACTATGTGTGAGCCCATGGACTGTAGCCAGCCAGCCTCCTCTGCCCATGGAACTCTCCAGGCAAGAATACTGGAGTGGACAGTCTTTCTACTTCACTCCATTAGAAAGATCCTGAGAAATCAGGTTCATGTAACTGATATTTATTATTCCATAACGAGGGCTTTGTGGGCTAAAGATAATAAGCTGTCTTTGGGAGGGTTTTTCCAGAAGCAGGTCCTCAAGCAAGCATTTTGGTGAAAGTGGTTATTAGGTGGAAGGAGAAAGTTCTACTGGGGAAGTGGGGAGTGAGACAGAGAAGGGGTGTACGTCAAAATAAAATGTGTTCCTGAGCAGGTTACTGTTTTGGGCAACCAGGGCTCAATCCCTCTGGCAGCCTCTGGGAGACAGCACAGAATGTTCTTCAGCACTTCCCCACTAAAGGGAGAGGAGGCTGGAGGATTCACACAGCAAACCCCCATTCATGTTTACCTAGAGTTACTTCTGCTGGGGTCATCTTCTTATCATGGTGACTTTAAATACATTGAAAGCATGTAGTTTTGACCAAGAAAGACACTCAGCAGAGATTTGCAAGTACTTGCAGTAGAAAACCAAAGCTATGTGCAGGAGCACCAATACAATTGGGAACAGTGTCTGTTACACAAGCACATAGATCTGTCCATTGGTATGTGTGGGGTGTTAAAGTCCCCCACTGTTGCTGAGTTACTGTTGATTTCCCCTTTTATAGTTGTTAGCATTTGTTGTGTGTAAGCATTTCCATGTATCTTTAAAGTCCATTTTATCTGATATGACTACTCCCGCTTTCTTCTGATTTCCATTTACATGGAATATCTTTTTCTAGCCCCTCCCTTTCAGTCTGTCTGTGTCCTAGGTATGAAGTGGGTCTCTTGTAGACAGCATATATAAAGGTCTTGCTTTTGTATCTGAAGTAGTGTCTGTAACAAGCAATAGTAATAACACTGGTGTAAGTGTGGGGAGGGCTTCTTTGGTAGTTCAGATGGTAAAGAATTCGCCTGCAATGCAGTAGACTTCGGTTCCATCCCTGGGTCAGAAAGATCCCCTAGAGGAGGGCATGGCAACCCACTGCAGTATTCTTGCTTGGAGAATCCCCATGGCCAGAGGAGTCTGGTGGGCTAGAGTTCAGACATGACAGAGTGACTAAGCACAGCACAGCAAGCATGGGGGAAGGATGTCAACTGATGTGGACAGAAACGTGTGCTAAGGACACATTAACTGGGGTGGCTCTGTCCCAAGCAACAGTGCTTGCCACCTACTGGCTCTGTACAGAGGTTGAGAACTGATTGTGCTGATGATAAGTGGGACTGTGAACATATGTCCAAACTCACCAGATTATACACATTAATTATGTACAGTTTTCTGTATATCAATTATACTTCAATAAAGCTGGGGAAGCCAGACACAATGTGAGAAATTGAGGACACTGGAGTATGAGATGGGTACTAACTAATATGGAATTATTGTTCATTATCTTAGGTGTGAAAACTTATTGTGGGTATACAGGAAAATGTCCTTACTCCTAGGAGATATATGTCAAGTTATTTAGGAGTGAAATGCCATGGAATCTGCAATGCACTTTCAAAAAAATTTGGCAAAATAAATTTTATTTTAAAAAATTGATGATTTTAAGTAAAAAGACATTTAAGAAAAATCTCTTTGACTGTAGGTGAGAGTTCAGTTGGAGAGAACAAAGGCTAAAGCAGAGCAAGTAACTAGGAAACTGCTGAGAGATCCCAGGGGAAACACTCAAGTGGCTCAGTGAGAGTGGGGAGGAAAGAAAGGGATCCTAGAGTAGAGCTTAAGGAGCCTAGAATCAACGGATTTCGCTTAAATATTGCATATGAGGGGTTGGGTTCACTGCAAAGGTATTCCTTCTTGCTAATGTGTTTCCTGTTTTCTGATCAACCATTGTGCCATTTTTCTACAAAGTCTGCCTCTTTTTCTCCCACCCTCTCTCCTCAAATTCCTTCTAGCATCACTCACTAATAGGGTTTGGTGTGTGCAGAAACTAAGGCTTTAAATATGAGCTCCTAGAGAAATAACACCTTCCTCCATAACCTCATTCTAGGCAGAGTGAGTTCCAGTTGCAGAAGAGCAGAATGAGAAGTGGAGGGGGGGAGGTATTCACTGGGACTGGGTCTCTGTTTTTAAAATATATCTTCAGTTTTTCTCTCTCCCCATTTATGCTTCTGTTTCTCCAGCTCTAAGTAGGTTCTAGCTGCCTCAAAGGAGTGTTGGAATAATGAATGCATTTTCCTGAGGATGGCTTTGAATTCTCAGATGAAAGGTGCTGCGTCACCAAAAATTATAATTCAAATCAAAGCACTCAACCTTTCATCCTTACATGCCTTTGAGGTTTAGAGCCCTTGTGCAGATTCCAAATAAAGTTAGAAAATGCCTCCAAAATGCCAAAAAGTTTATAAAAGCAAAACATGGAGAAGAGATTAAAAACAAGGTTTAAAAGAAAGAATATTTCCTAAAATCCCTATTTATTCAACTTTTCCATCTTTACTATCCTCACAGAGGAAAAACATGAGGATAGAAACGTCTGATTTAAAAACAAAAACAAAAAATATATTTCAATTTACAGGATGGCTTTGTTCAAATTATACATCTTATACAAAAATAAGTTCTGAGAACTATGACTAAATTAAACTCCATAATTATATTAAGATCTCCACTTTGTGAAGAAGAGTATCCTTATACAACTCCATTCTGGGTAGAGAAATTTGAGGTTCCTGAGACATCACTCAAACTATAGAAGGCATTATTAAAAAATGTAAAAGCTCATAGCTACTAGAGAATGAGAGAACTGCACTTGAATCCTAGTTTAACCACTTCACACCTATGGGAAAAGAGGGACTTGATTTTCTCTTGCAGATTCAGGTTTCTAATTTCTAAAGTGGGAAAAACTTCTGCTAAGAGCTGTGAGGAGATGACCAGATTTTGAGCCCAGCGCATTACTTCAGTAAGTTGATAGTTTATGTGAAGAAATAAGACTTTGGGGAAAATAATGATACTTTAGACTACCGTAAGATTTGACCTCATGTGGGCTCCTGAAATAACTACTGGTGAAAATTTTTGTGAAAAGACCACAAAATATCAGAATCCTATCCAAAGTAATCTCCGAAGAAAAGAAGTAGAAAGCAAAAAAGCAAAAAAAACACACACCATATTAATAGCTATTATTTGTAAGTCTGTGACCCTGGATTCCTTTGAGAGGTCTAATAATGGAAGCTCTCTCTGTCATCCTAAGCTTGATGAGCATGACTGGCTTTGAATAAAAACAATTGAAGTCTTGCTCATAGGTTTCTTACAGCCAGGTTCAGACAGAGTGAACTTTTTATGCCAGTGAAAGGAAGCACGTCCACGCATGTGTCAGAAATCAGAGGTTGGGGAAAGGCAGGAAGTTGCCAGCCTTGTGAGATCTTATAAGGCCAGGATAACTGCCTTGTGGCCTGGGGGGTCGGGGAGTGAGGTGGGGTGGGGTGTCTGTGTGAGAGTTCAAAGCGAAAACATCTGGCCTCTTCTGTCAGGGACTCATTCTCTGGCCCTTATCACTCTGCTTGCTTGCTGCAAGGAAAAGACAGGGGAAGGACCTTCCCACTGGGTGCTCTGACATGCATCCTTTTAAACATTTATCTCTACAAAAAGTGCCCCGTGTGTCTCTTTGAACTTGAGGTGGAGGTTTGATATTTTGGCTAGCTCTTGTGAACTATTAGAGAAGGGGTAAAATTTGGGCACTTCTCATCCACTACATCTCCTCTGCCAAGTGGCCAAAGGCCTTAAGCAGACTAAACAGAAAAAAGTTAGTACAAATGCTGGAATTCTCCAGAGTTTAAAACCTAATTTGTCCTAGAGTTCTTGTCATTCATATGATTCAAGAGAAAATAAAGGAGGCAGATCAAATCTAAGAAGTGCAACAAGGTAAATAAAAAGTTGACTTTCTCTTAAATCTTTGAGATTTTTTAAAGTAAGCACTTGATGTAACGAAATGTTTTATTGAACATTGTCCTTTTTTACCATCCTCTGCCCTGTATGCTCTTAGGTCAATTTTATGACACTAGATATGTGAACATTAAGTGTTATGAACAAATATGACAAGAGAAGAAAATTAAATACAATGTTCATCTAAAGTGATGTTTATACCATCTAATATGTGGACAAATATTGTACTGATCTTGATCTTGATCCATAACAATACTCTTCCTCCTTCTCTGAGTGAGTGGATGGTGGGATCTTGGACACTGAGGGCAAATCCTATCATTTAGGATAAGCTAAGAGAAAAGGAATGTTAAGACAGGAAAGCTTAGAAAGTTGTTTCACTTCATGGGATGGGTTATCCCATGATAATTCAACTTGTGTAAGACTGGGAAATGTATTTCCCCGATTCTCCTTCTCTTTAGATATAACAGAGGTCTAGTTTAGATATTACTAAAAGACAAATGTTCTCATGTTTTAGAAGAAAGAAATGAAACAGATATCATTTTCTTTCAAGGTTGGAAATATCAGACACAAGGACTTAAAAACACAGACTCACCCAATGGCTCCCAATTGGGAGTGCTGCTTTCTTCCAGCTTATCTTCCCAGCAGCTGCAGCTGCTGAAACCAACACCCTCAAGGCAAAATGATTGGGCACTTGGTTTCAGGCTGTTAGAGACAGTGAGTCCTCTTCCTGTGTCATCAGAGTTAAGAATACTATGCACTTTTGGAAATTTCATTCTGGGAAGAAACTTATAAGAGTGTTTACTATGTAGATGGCTCTAAAAAGGTTGAAAAAGAAATGATGCCAATTTTCCATAACCTCTTCCAGAAAACAGAAGAATTAGGAACACTTCCCAACTTATTCTATGAAGCCAGGATTGCTCTAATATTAGAAGTAAAGACACTATAAGAAATGAAAGTTATAGATTGATATGACTCATGAAATAGATTAAAAACCTCAACAAATAAAAGCAAATTGAATTTAACAATGTACAAAAAGAATTATGTACTAAGACCACCTGGGATTTGTTCTAGGTATGCAAGAATAGTTCAATATTTAGAAACCAATTAATGTAATCCATCACATCGACAACAACAAAAAATCAAATGATCACACAAAAACTTCAGAAAGAGCATTTAGCATAATCTAATTGCTAGTCATAATAAAAACTCTCAGCAAGCTAGCAATAGACATTTTCTCAATTTGATAGGAAACAAGGCTGGAGAAGGCAATTGCAGCCCACTCCAGTACTCTCTCCTGGAAAATCCCATGGACGGAGGAGTCTGGTAGGCTGCAGTCCATGGGATCACTAAGAGTTGGACAGGACTGGGCAACTTTACTTTTACTTTTCATTTTCATGCATTGGAGAAGGAAATGGCAGCCCACTCCAGTGTTCTTGCCTGGAGAATCCCAGGGACGGGGGAGCCTGGTGGGCTGCCGTCTATGGGGTCACACAGAGTCGGACACGACTGATGAGACTTAGCAGCAGCAGCAGCAGGGCTTCCCTGGTAGCTCAGATGGTAAAGCATCTGTCTACAATGCAGGAGACCTGGGTTCGATCCCTGGATGGGGAAGATCCCCTGGAGAAGAAAATGGCAACCCACTCCAGTGTTCTTGCCTGGAGAATCCCAGGGACGGGGGAGCCTGGTGGGCTGCCGTCTATGGGGTCACACAGAGTTGGACACGACTGACGCAACCTAGCCGAGGAGCCTGGTAGGATACAGTCCATGGGGTCGCAAAGAGTCGGACATGACTGAGCGACTTCACTCACATACATTAAAACAAACAAACAAACAATAGCTAACTATTAGAAGAGATCATTGAGAGGATGTGACCATTGGTTGATCGAGAGCTGGACCCTGGCAACTTGAGTTTTCTCACCCTCTCCACCGTGCAGGGAAAGTGCACTCTGCCCACCATGGGAACCACTTTTAAGGACACAGTCTCGAGAGAGCCATGTGTTTTTGAGACAATTGGGATGGCATGAGAGACTGAACCCTGTTAAGGCCTCTTTATAAACTGAAGATTCTGGGGGGCAGGCACAGAGATTTACTCAGTTTACAGTTACCCAAGACAAGCCTGGAAAGTAAGTTCTCTTATTTGTAAACCTGCCATCTACCCATCTGTAGCGGCCACCTCTTCTGTTGGTCTCTCCTTGCCCTCCAGGTCTGGGTCCAGTTGGATGGACCAATGTAACAGCACTGTCAGCAGTGAGCAACTAGAGGCTCTTCCCTTCAAACTGGGATCAGGTCAAGGATGTCCCTTCTCACCACTCCCATTTAATATCACAACGGAAGGCCCAGCTAGGGCGATCAGACAGTAGAAGGAAATAAAAGGTATACATATTGAGAAGAACGAAAGAAAGCTGTGTGTTTTTCATAGATCATAGGATTGTCTATGTAGAAAATCCCAATCATTAACAACAACAACAATAAAAGTCCTGGAACTAATAAGAATATATAGCAAGATTATAGGATTCAAGATTATTATAACAAAAGTAGATTCTATTCTCACATACTGCTAATGACTAGCACTGTGTGTGAAATTTTTAAAAAATACCATTTATAATGCACACACACACACAAAAAAAAAAAGAAGAAGAAAAGGAAAAAGGCTTTTAGGTGAAGCCAGGACCCAGGAATACCAGGGCCCTTGGATACTCAGATCCTCTCTCTACTGCTGGGAGCAGAGCTGATTCTGCCATCAGAGTTGATTCTGCCATCAGCTCTGGCAATGGTTGGATCCAAATGTCATGAAACAGACATTAATAGGAGGTGGCAGATTCTTAGAGGTTATAGCGCATAAAATGGTGTAGACTTGCCCTTGAGAGAAGGAAAAGAGGAGTTTTAAAAGAGAGAGTCTTGGAGCTCCCTTGTGTTGATCATAGGGTTGTCTTTACAAAAAGTATTTAGAGATTTAGATTAGATTTGGAAAGATCATCTTGTGGGACTGTGGAGAGATAAGAAGTAGAGTAAATAAACCCACAGTTTATTTCAGCTCAGCCTGGTGGCTAAATGATTTTAATAATATTCTAATATACATATCTATCACAGTTGATTGCCATTCTCCTGGTGACAGACATTTGAGCTATTTTGCATTTGGGCTCTTATGAATAAAGTTAACTAAAAGCAAAAAAAGAATAAAATAGATTAAAAAAATCATAGAGTAGACTATGGATTATAATTCTTCTTTAACTCCCACCAGTGGGCTTAAATCCCAGTTATAACTTTACATAATTATGATTCATAGCCAAGTCATGATCTCATTATTGCTTGGAAACTTAATCATTTTCCATTGACTTATCCAGTATATAGAAAAAGAAAATTTCTCCTTTGTATTTTCTTCAACTATTTCCCAAGAGAAATTGAGTTGCCTCATGACAATATACCTAAATATGAGAAAATCTATTTTCTGGTGAAGTGCAATGGCCACAGCAGTAAATCTGTTTTCTTAATTCCTAATTTATGCTATTTGATAAGTTCAGGACTCTTTGATAAGGTCAATAGCCCATCAGTTTGTTCTACTATAGTATGTCTGCTGCTGCTGCTGCTACTAAGTCGCTTCAGTTCTGTCCAACCCTATGTGACCCCATAGCCCACCAGGCTCCCCCATCCCTGGGATTCTCCAGGCAAGAACACTGGAGTGGGTTGCCACTTGCTTCTCCAATGCATGAAAGTGAAAAGTGAAAGAGAAGTCACTCAGTCGTGTCCGACTCCCAGCAACCCCATGGACTGCAGCCCACCAGGCTCCTCTGTCCATGAGATTTTTCAGGCAAGCATACTGGAGTAGGGTGCCATTGCCTTCTCCAACAGTATGTCTACTTAAACATTTTTCTTGACTTCTACTCATCCTCCAGAATTATCCCTTCTAAATGCATAGCTGAATCGTCTCTGAGACTTTTTTTTAAATCTAGTGCCATTGTTTTATTTGCATATTTCTGAAAACTCTTATTATAGATCATTTTTAAAAAACTTTTAATCTAAAAACCAGAAATTGTAGCCTAATCAAAATTGAATTTGTTGTTTTCATATTGCTTTTCATCTTAGGAACTTGGTGTTCTTATTAAATGCCATTTCTTATTGTTCCTCATCATTAATATCAATCTTATCGGGAGTTAATTAATTTTTTTCAGAGCTTACCTGATAGCTCAGTTGGTAAAGAATCTGCCTGCAATGCAGGAAACCCCAGTTCAGTTCCTGGGTCAGGAAGATCTGCTGGAGAAGGGATAGGCTACCCACTCCAGTATTCTTGGGCTTCCCTTGTGACTCAGCTGGTAAAGAATCTGTCTGCAATGAGGGAAACCTGGGTTTGATCCCAGGGTTGGGAAGATCCCCCTGGAGAAGGGAAAAGCTACCCACTCTAGTATTCTGGCCTGGAGAATTCCATGGACTGTATATAGTCCATGGTGCCGCAAAGAGTCGAACACAACTGAGCAACTTATTGTTTTCGTTTTCCAAAGCACTAAAGAGATGCATACAAGTCTGTAGATTTTGCATCGACCAATTAAGCTTATTTTTTATTATAATAATTCTTCATATAGGCCAAAAAGAATATCCTCTTGATGTGTTCTTGCTTTTATTTGCATCCACAACATGTAAGAGGCTAAAGAAGTTGTGTGGCATTTACATGCCATTTGTAGTCAGTTCAGATAACTGTACAGTAGGATGTTAGAAAATATTTACTCTGAATCTCAATAACAAATAACTTGAAAGTTTATTATAATATCTAAGAAATATTTTAAGACTATCTCATGCTTTTTAATGCTGCAGATAAAAGACTGGTGAGGTTGAAATAAAGTTATTTATTTTTATAAGCTGTCAGGTTTGGCAGTTAATAAAATGTGTTTTTCAGAGTATGAATTCAATTTGGATTTTAAAATACATCTTAAATATGTAAGTATATCTGTTTCCAAGAAGATATGTTGTAATTAATACAAAATCATAACCCTTCATAACTGTAGGAGTCAGGTCAAAGACATTATCCTTTCTGAGCCTCTGACTACTATATGTGAACTGGCATATGAATTAAAATAGTCTTTCTATGCATCTAGAATGTATGTATTTATCTATCCATCTGATCTATCATTTGCATATATATATTTATCTAATCATCTGTCATCTTTCAGTTATGTATCCATAAATCTTTATATACATATATTTTATCTGGGATATTGTTGGGGCTCTCAATAAATGTAGCTATTCTTCATCTAACTTAGGATAATTGATTTGGAGGTAGGGCAGAGTAACAACATTAAAAAAGAAGACTTCAGTCACAGATGTCCTGGAGTACCCAACATATTAGCAAGGAAAACCTCTCAAAGCTATTTATCTGCTTGGTTACTCCTTTACCCTTACTTCCCCAGCTAACTGGTGCTTTTCTCTCACATCTCACAGCCAAAATGACATCCTTTGAGAAGTTTTCTCTTACCACTCCATTTGAGGCATGTGTCCTTCCATTGTATTATATTGATTGTTCTTATTTCTGTTTTCTTTCCTACCGATCTGTGCTCACACTGCAGTATGATTAACTCATTCTTCTCCATGCCAGGACCAACCCACCTAAACAACACCTGCCTCTCTTATTCATTTATACATTCATTTTATATGTAATTCAATTAATATTTCCTTATAACTTGGTTTCAGATAGTTCTCTGTTTTTCAAAAGAAATTGGTGTCTTTTATTTATTTACTTATTTTTTGCCCACACTGTTCAACGTGCAGGATCTTAGTTCACTGATCAGTGGTGTAACCCAGGGGCCCCCTGCCACGGGAGTCTGGAGACTTAACCCCTGGACCACCAGGGAAGCACCTCAGATAGTTTTCTTAGTGTTGGGAACAGAAAATAAATCAGACAAGGATACTGCTTTTGTGTAGATATATTAAATAGAAAGATCCAGACACATAATAACACAGTGATTTTTGAGCTGAGTTTTAATAGACAAGTAGATGTTTGCTTACCTAAGATAAATGGTCCTAATAGAAAGATCAGCAGGAGCAAAAACATCAAATGATAAAACACCTGGCGACTCTTTTCTGCGTCTTTAGGATCATTTACAATGCCTACAGTGCTGGTGATAATAAAAATATTTTTATGAATAAATGAAGGCAAGAATGATTTCCTTAAAAATACTTAGCAGAGTGACAAGATTTTATAAAAGCTCAATAAATTGAATAAATTCCACATATCAAGTAAAACTAATTTGATAGTAAAGAGACATGAGAAATTTTAATTGAGGCATTAAAAATTCCAGCTGATGAGTTTACAGATGATCCTAAACACTGTTGTAAGGACTGGTAACTGCAGATATTATTCATTTCAATCTCTTGAGATGCATAAACTATCTTTGCCTCATTGTCTCCCTACAATGCAGTTTTCACTCATGAATTAATACAACAGTGAAGAAATGCTAATACAAGCATAAGGAGGAGTTTAAATCCTGTGGTCCCCATGAACTTCTCAGCAGTCAACCTCCATACACTGTCTTTTTTTCTCAAGTCCATGTCTTGCCTCTCAATTATTACTCATGCTCTACTGCTGCTGCTGCTAAGTCACTTCAGTTGTGTCCAATTCTGTGCAACCCCATAGACGGCAGCTCACCAGGCTCCCCCATCCCTGGGATTCTCCAGGCAAGGACACTGGAGTGGGTTGCCATTTACTCATGCTCTAGAACACCCCAAACACAACCTCTCCCAAACTTCTCCAATGGCCTTCTTCTTCCACTCTTTGCTCTTTATTTCCTATCCTCCAAATTTACATGTGGTTTCTCTACTTACAGTAAACTTAACCAGAGATGGAGGCTTTGTACACTAGGATTCCTGTGAGTGTAGCCTTCATGTGTCCGAGTGTGCATGTGTGGTAGGTAGCTTCAGTGTCTGACTCTGTGACCACATGGACTTTGGCCCGCCAGGCTCCTCTGTCCATGGGATTCTCCAGGCAAGAATACTGGAGTGGGTTGCTGTGCCCTCCTCCAGGGGATCCTCCTAATCCAGGAATCAAACCTGCATCTCTTAATATCTTCTGCATTGGCAGGTGAATTCTTTACTACTAGTGCCACCTGGGAAGCTTCTAGAGCCTTCATAGTCTAGTCCTAAGCAGTCTTAGCCCCACTGGTTTGGCGTCCAAATCTGTCCTTCTCTTAACTCATTCCTGTGGTTGCCATCATTTCTCTTTATTCTATTTGTTTATCCTAGGGGCCTGTCCTTGTTACTAGCATAACATTTAATTTGTATTAGGAGATTACAAATTTGTAATAGGAGAGATCATTCTTGAAATAGTGTCTAAGAATGTGAACACTTGTTTTTGAATTCCAACTAAACCACTTAGTGAGTGAGCACAGGTGAATTTTCTTATTTACAGGATGGAGGCAGAGTATAATCTAGCATATTGGACACTTAGGACAAAATGCAATATTATATTGTAGAGCTATTTTAGGAGACCCAATTCAAATGCTTCATTATTACCTTAAAGCCTCCCTAACACTTACTACATAGTTAATTACTTTCTTCCTTTCCATATGGGGAAAAAATAAAGATGAATAAAACCTTTTGTGAGTTGTAACTACTGTTTTTAAAGTTATAATAAGATCTTTGTATCTTTTTCTTTTTTCTCAGAAATCTACCATTTCAAAAACTGTAACTAACAGCCCTGAGAATTGTTTTGGAATTCAGGGTTTTTTAAAAATGTTTTTTCCAGGTGTGGGAGGGAAAAGGTAGGAAGGCAAGATTTAAACTGGGGATGACTCAAATCCTACACTGATCTTGGGACTATTATCTTTGGCATGTGGTTCGATATGCTGAGTTGCCTGCACCCGTTTCTGGCAGGGGCTAGGAAAACTGAAATGGGCTCCCAAATCTTTCAATCAGGTTTGTCGTGTTTTCAGTCTTTTATCAACACAATTGCATCCCACCTGCCCCCTGTACAAACCGCTAAATGGTAGTAGATTGTAGTACATTCTGGTATAAGTAGAAGAAATATGTTTTATTATAATGATAATAAAGATGATAATGGTGATGGTGATGATGATAAACATATTACTACAGAGCTTGTTTTCATTTTAAAATATTAGGTTATGCATGTAATGTCTTACTAATATGTACACTGTGAAGCATGCATAAAAATCAAATACCTGACCCACATGAATCTTTTCTAAACCTAAAGCTGCTACCCTTTTATTGGTATACATAGTAACGGGTACCACTGTTGGCCTGATGCGTGTGTGCTCAGTTGCTCAGTCATGTCCGACTGTTTGCAACCCTCTGGATTGTAGCCCATCAGGCTCTTCTGTCCGCTGGATTCTCCAGGCAGGAATACTGGAGGTTTCAGTGTCCTCCTCCAGGGACTCTCCCCGACCCGGGGATTGAACCCATGTCTGTTGTGTCTCCTGCATAGGCAGGCAAGTTGCTTACCACTAGAGCCACCTGGGAAGTCTCTTAGCCTTGTAGAAGTCTCTAAAACTCCATTTGTGGCCTGGGGCTCCCAAAGAAAATACTAATTTAGAATAAAATTTTATTTCTTTGGCCACTTGACAACCCCCTAATTTAGTTGCGGCCTGAGTGTCTTAACTATAAATCCAGCTGACAAAATGTAATTATAACCACACAGATTGAATTTATGTTTAAACTATAAGCAGATGATTCCTCAAGGACCTGCAGGCAAGTTAGAAAAATACTCCACCTTTTCTAGCTGTGCTACATTCATCTGGATTGAAATATGCTGTCAAATTTAACCCTTCCTCTTTAGCTAAGTCTTCTCTAATTTCCTCCAGCTCTGCTTTTACTTTTTCTTTTAAATAGGACCCAGAGAAAGTAAGAAGCAGCATAAAAAGATTAGTAGTATTTTACTAGCTCATAGAGTCAGGGCTGTGTTGTCCAGGAGCTTTGTGTATGGTCCTCCATTCCAGTGGGGTACCAGGTATTGTACACAGACCATGCATGATCTGGGTTTCCCTGGGTCCTGAGGCGGTAAAGAATCTGACTGCAATGCAAGAGACCTGGGATCGATCTGGGGTTGGGAAGATTCCATGGAGAAGGGAATGGTAACCTACTCCAGTATTCTTGCCTTGAAAGCTCCGAGGACAGAGGAGCCTGGCATGCTATAGTTCGTGGAGTCCCAAAGAGTTGGACATGACTGAGCAACAAACACACACACATACATGTATGATCTACCATGGAATCATACACGGTGTGGCTTTGGAATTTTCCTCTCCCTGTTCTGATTTTTCTTTTTTGAGAGCCTCTACTATGAACTTTATTCTTGGGAACAGAATGTATTAATAAGTTCATAATTAGATTAACCTAACATTTCTATACAAATCAGGATTGGATTGGACTCAACAGATAGCTAATGAAAATCAGTTATTTAATTTGTTTAATCATTCACACAATCACTTAAACATTTATTGAGATGTGCAGTTCTTGATATAGAAATCGGAAAGGGAACAAAATAGATATAAAGTCTGCCTGTGCAGAGCCTATAGTTTACTAGTAGAGTCTGATATTAATCAGGCATATAAAACTTCGTAATACTAAAGTATGTATTATGATTTTTTTATAATGAAAGTTGACAGTATAGATCAGAAATCAGATCTGGTCTGCAGGCATTATGGAAGGCCTTCCAGAAGAATTCAAGAATTGAGTTCAGATATGAAGATCAGTAGGAGCTGAGATGGGTAGAAGGAATCACATGGCCAGCTTGTGAAAACTGAGAAAATTTGGCCTGACAACATAAAGTGAGCAATGTATGTATCAGCATATAAGCAAAAGAGTCTGGAAAAGTCCACATTACACAAAAGACCAAGCTAAGGATTTTGGCCATTGCTGTAAAGAGTGAGCCCTTGAAAGGTTTTAAGGAAATAAATGTCACAACCATGATTTCAGTTTTAAAAAATCACTCTGCCTCTGATGTTGAGAATTAATTGAAGAGAATTAAGAGTAGGTCCTAGGAAAAGTTAGGAAGTTACTGCAGTATTTAAGAATAGAGATACAGAAGAGAAGGCAGCAATCATAGGTAATGGTCATCATTTAGCATGAATTCTAGATTTCTCTAGATCTTAAGGAAAAATTGCTGAGATCTCTCTCTCTCTTCATCTCCTTATCTTTGTCTTCCTTGCCCAGCACATAATCTCTTATAAACTATTTTCCAAACTCACATTGACTCCCTTTGTTTGTAGAATATACTTTCAACACTGCTCATATATTGGATGACTATTAGCTATATTTGTTAGAGAAGAAAATGACTACCCACTCCAGTATTCTTGCCTGGGAAATCCCATGGACAGAGGAACCTGGTGAGCTACAGTCCATGGCGTAGCTAAGGGTTGGACACGACTTAGTGACTAAACAGCAGCAGCAGCTATACTTGTAATGTAATCTTGGTGGTCAGTTACTGGATGTGGATACCTCTTTCAAGTTAAACCTTCAAGATTATCTGTAAGAAACATGAAGTTTGCTAAAATTGAAGTTTTTGTACTTTATTGTCAGTATCTCTTTTTATAATACCCTGTTTTCTCACAAGAAGCTTTTCAAAATATATAAAGATAAATGAATTGTATTTTTTAAATATTGAGAATAAAATTTCTCATGGATGCAGTATTTCAGTTGTCACACTAAACATTTCTATTTTGTGAAGAAAATAAAAATTGTTCATATGGGCATCTGGTTGTCAAATGTGTTTAAATATCATTGTTGATCACTGAGTTGACCTAGCTCTCTCTGTTTTGTTGTTTTGTTCCATTTTGGTTGATTTTATTTTGGACTATGATATTAAAATACTGCGTAATATATAAAAACAGTGAGATATAAATTTAATGATACATAAATTTAAACATCTGAAAGTATCTATTGATAAAGTAGAAATCAATATTACTGAAAATAAAATTTGGAATATTTTGAGTGTCACAATATATTTTAAGGTACGATTATCATTCATCATAAATGATGACCAGACAGCTTATAAATTCGCTGTGTACATAATTATCTTTGTGACATTGGCCTCAAATGTACTCCCAAAAGTGAAATGATTTTAGATATTTTATATTCCAGGTCAATATTTATATCCTTAAGCATTTTTGAATTTCAAAATTATTTGTTTTCTCACAGTATGTTTGCTACTGCTAAGTCACTTCAGTTGTGTCTGACTCTGTGCGACCCCATAGACGGCAGCCCACCAGGCTCCCCCGTCCCTGGGATTCTCCAAGCAAGAACACTGGAGTGGGTTGCCATTTCCTTCTCCAATGCAGGAAAGTGAAAAGTGAAAGTGAAGTTGCTCAGTCGTGTCCCACTCTTCAGGACCCCATGGACTGCAGCCCACCAGGCTCCTCTGTCCATGGGATTTTCCAGGCAAGAGTACTGGAGTGGGGTGCCATTGCCTTCTCCAACAGTATGTTTATACCCATAAATATTATAGTAAATTTAGTTATTTTATTATTATATACATTGTAATTACCAAGATCATATGGTACAATAATCTTTGTAAAATTAACCATGACAAAATTAAGTAAAGGAGAGATAAAGAAAGGTGTTAGGAAATGTCATTTTGTGATTTGAAATTCTAAGTGCCCCAACAGTCACAATGGGATTGTGTGTATGTTAGTGTGTGTGTAAAATATTGAAAATAATTCATTTTAAAATTTGAAGTTTCTGCTAGGCTCAGTGAATTATATTTTTTCATAAAAAGGAAGTGATTTCCATTTTATTTATTGATTGGTAGCAGTAGCATCTCTTTTGGACAAAATCTTATTTGAGGCAATGTTAACAATGGATAAAAGTGGCTTTACTTTGGTTTAAGCATAATGGGTATCCCTAAGCCTTATTCTCTTCTCATCTCACTGAGCTTGGTGTAACCAGCTGGTTTCTGAAGATCTCTGAGGGACGAAATCCTTATATAAAGAACAACATGGCAGGAAAAGCTTCTACAATGGAAGTAGGAGACTTAACTGTATAATTTATTAGTCAATCTTGAACAACTCATATTTTGAAAAAAAAAAAAAAAAAACTTTCATCTGTAAAATGGAGATGAAGATAGGCGGCTCTTGAGACACAGGGTCTCCTTTCGCGGCGCGTCGACGATCTTGGGGCGGCCCTGCGGTTCACCCCGGCGGCCCAGGCCCAGGACAGGTGAAGGAGACCGGCCCGGGCCACGCCCGCCGGGAGCTCCTGAGGCTGAGGGGCGCGTCCTCCCGCGCGCCGTCCAGGGAGCAGAGACAGCCTGAGCTGAAGAGACCTTTCTGAGAAACTGGGGCGTCGAGGCTGCCTGCACGGTCCCCGCGGCCAGGCCCAAAGCTCCCTCAGCCCCGGGGTCGGGGGTGGGTGGGGGGCGCGGGCCACAGCGTCTCGGTGAAGGAGGCGGCCCCGCTGCTCCGCGGTGAGTGGGGCCCGCGTGGCCGCCCGCCACCAGTGCGGGTCAGTGTTCTGTCATTAGCCCATCGCTCCCGCGTGGTCAGACCCTGGGTCAGGGATTGGCCTCATTCGCCTCCTCGCAGCCTTTCCCGCCCGCCTCCGTCTCCACCAGGGAGGTTCGGGCCTTCTCCGCCCCGGTTGGTTCCCTCAGCGGGCGGGAAAGGAAGCCCTGGCCTGGGGCCCTCACCGCCGGCCCCCTGGCCTCCTGGACCTCCGGACCCAGGCTTGCGCCTTGGGCAACCTCAGCCTTCTGAAGGCCGTGCGAGGGGGCGCAGGAGTCGGGACGAGAAGCGTCCTGGGCCGGCCAGGGGTTTCCCAGGGCACCTCCTGGCTGTAAACAGGCCTGTGTCTTGGGCAGTCCTCCCAGGAGGGTCTTTTCTAGAAGGAATGAGAATTAACGTTGTCCTCCAGGGCTTGATCAAGTCGACCAGACTTCACCCTGGAGATGCCACTTGATTCGTCCAGGGGCCTGGGGAGACCTTGAGAGGCGCAGGCCAGTTGAGTTGGGGGCAGGGGAGTCTTCCTGCCATGGTGGTGGTGGTGGGGCGCAGTAGGGGACTGGCATTGCTGTGGCATTCTGGAGAATTCCATTGCTCGTTTTGGTGTCCACCTGTGGAAGGAAGAAGGAGGAAACAGTTTGGGCAGGGGGAGAAGTTGAGCTATGATTTTAAGCCTGAGAACAACTTCAGCCAACTCCACAGGGTGAAAGTGAAAGCGGTGGTTGCTCAGTCCTGTCTGACTCTTGAGACCCCATGGACTGTAGCCCACCAGGCTCCTCTGTCCATGGAATTCTCTAAGCAAGAATACTGGAGTGGGTTGCCATGCCATTCTCTAGGAGATCTTCCAGATCCAGGGATTGAACCTGGGTCTCCCACGTTTCAGGCAGATTCTTTACCATCTGAATAACCAGAGAAGCCCCCACCCCCACCCCGCAACCTCCATGGGTTAGTGGAGCAAAACTGATTCAGCACAATTGTGAAGAATGAACCTGAAAGGTCCAAATCTTAAGCCCTGTCACAAGGAGACCTTAGGTGTGAGTTGCCACAGAGGTGAACATCTATGAGGTATTTATCTGGAGCCAAAACAATCGTCTAGTCAAGGCTATGGTTTTTCCAGTGGTCATGTATGGATGTGAGAGTTGGACTGTGAAGAAAGCTGAGCATTGAAGAATTGATGCTTTTGAACTGTGGTGTTGGAGAAGACTCTTGAGAGTCCCTTGGACTGCAAGGAGATCCAACCAGTCCATCCTAAAGGAGACCAGCCCTGGGTGGTCATCGGAAGGACTGACGCTAAAGCTGAAACTCCAGCACTCTGGCTACCTTATGCGAAGAGTTGACTCATTGGAAAAGACCCTGATGCTGGGAAGGATTAGGGGCAGAAGGAGAAGGGGATGACAGAGGATGAGATGGCTGGATGGCATCACCAACTCAATGGACATGAGTTTGGGTAAACTCTGGGAGTTGGTGATGGACAAGGAGGCCTGGCATGCTGTGATTCATGGGGTCCCAAAGAGTCGGACACGACTGAGCAACTAAACTGAACTGAACTGAAAACAATCTCTTGAAGCAGCTGATAGGTTGCAACCTGTTGCTATGACAACATGTTCTTCCCTGAAGGGGTACCTGATGGACACATAACTGCCTGCCCCATCACGGTTCAAGGATAAGTAAACTTGTCCATAGACAGTTTCAGTTCAGTTCAGTCACTCAGTTGTGTCTGACTCTTCGCGACCCCATGAATCTCAGTGCGCCAGGCCTCCTTGTCCATCACCAACTCCCGGAGTCTACTCAAACTCATGTCCATTGAGTTGGTAATGCCATCCAGCCATCTCATCCTCTGTCGTCCCCTTCTCCTCCTGCCCCCAATCCCTCCCAGCATCAGGGTCTTTTCCAATGAATCAACTCTTTGCATGAGGTGGCCAAAGTGGTAGCGTTTCAGCTTTAGCATCAGTCCTTCCAGTGAACAACCAGGACTGATCTCCTTTAGGATGGACTGGTTGGACCTCTTTGCAGTTCAAGGGACTCTCAAGAGTCTTCTCCAACACCACAGTTCAAAAGCATCAATTCTTCGGCACTCAGCCTTCTTCACAGTCCAACTCTCACATCCATACATGACCACTGGAAAAACCATAGCCTTGACTAGACAGACTTTTGTTGGCAAAGTAATGTCTCTGCTGTTTAATATGCTATCTAGGTTGGTCATAACTATCCTTCCAAGGAGTAAGCGTCTTTTAATTTCATGGCTACAGTCACCATCTGCAGTGATTTTGGAGCCCCTAAAAATAAAGTCTAACACTTTTTCCACTGTTTCCCCATAGACAGTTTACAGACCCAAATTTTAAGATTTTGTATGAGAATATAATAGGCAAAGGAGGTTACACTTGGTAATAATCACTCCCAAAGTTAAAACCCTGAAACAGCAAAGTTTTATTTTTTACTAGTGTAACTTGCCACCATGGGTCATCAGGGGATCTTAATATATTTATTTGGAAATGTGGCTAAAAGGACGGCCAGCATCTTGAATGTTTTTGGTTACTAGAAGGGAAGAGGGTTCCAAAGGTTCTCAAACCCAAAATTAAATACTCTGGCCATGAGTCCTCATATACCACTTCTGTTCATCAATATTAGTCAGAAAACACAATCCTAGTATGTAGTCAGAAGAGAAAACTAGCAGCCCCAGAAATACCTCAACAGATGCCCAAAGGTGCCTGTAACCTCATTCCTTCTCACTTCATTCAAGGCTGCTTCCAAACTCCAGTTATCTGCATTTGCTGAACTTTTCATTCTCTCTCATTCCAATATGAACTTGCTTATACTCTTCCTCTGCTTTTGCCAAGATACACTTTTGAAAAGGTGAAAGAAAAGATTATATTTTCTTTTTTTTAATTTATTTTTTATTTTACTTTACAATTCTGTATTGGTTTTGTCATACATTGACATGAATCCACCATGGGTGTACATGCGTTCATAAACCAGTCTTCCTTCTTTTTACTGGTTCTCTCGTTTTAACTCTGGGATGAAATCAAAATATGATCTCAGTCAGAAGGACTGTATGTTTTCTTTCATCCTAAAGTACTATTTCTCCTCTAGAGTAGCCACATTTGTATATCCTATGTGGCCTATCTCCAACTTTAGTGTGTGTGTGTGTGTTTTAATCTCTAGAGCGCCCTTTAGTTATTCCACCTTTTAGTGTTAAGCAATTATTTTGTGTCCATTTATTAGAGAATTATTAAAAACTAAGAAAATAGGAGAAGTTTTAAAATGTTTCATGTGTTTTAATTTACTTTTATTTTATTTGAGGTTTTAAAGGTATGTTTTATCTTATAACTACCTTTTCTGCTAATTCAGTGAAAAATAAAGATCATTTGCTGCATAGAGAAAACATCATTAGAAAAAATGAAGAGTTTCTAAGTCCTTCTCCAGGTTTAATTAATCTTCCCTGATATTTTCACCCAACTCCAATTTCCTCATCTGTAAAGTAAGAAGGTTTCACTAGAAAATCTCTGAGAAATAGCCCACAATTAAAATGAAGTGATTCAAAAACTAGATTACCAATTATCTGAGGCCAGAAATTCCTATATAGAACAATAATTCACTTTTAAAATAATATGGTAGTTTGCTTGCTTCCAATCCACTAAAGATTTAAAAAAAACCCACTGTTCTGTTCTCTGATGTGTAAAGTTAGGATAACAGATAGATATAATATCTAGGTTACAGATTACAAAAATAAGCAATATGCTCAAGTACTTGGGAATAAATAAACTTTTAAATTAATATTGGGTAAAGATTTTCAGGAATGATCCATTTCCTGACTTTAGATGCTCTTCTGGATTAAGGGCCATGGGAAACTGAGTGTCAAACAGACACATCCACTGGGATAAATTATAGTTGCTGTGGCCCTCAAGTCCACTCTGACATCTTAAGTTGAATAAACAATACCGCAAATGAACACAGAATAGCATTTAAAATACCTTGATTATCATGACTTTTCTATATAGTTTCAATAAATAGACTTGTAACTCAATAAAGGTCTGTTATTCGCTAAAGAAACAATAGGGATATCTGGTCAGATAGCTCTGCTAAGAATGAATGTTGAATTTTAACAGATTTCTTGCATTTATATTGAGAGTATCATATAATTTTCTCATTTTTATTAATGTGGCAAATTACCTGATGATTCCCTTTGGTAACTGAACTTAATTACAGCTTATGTTTTATTACATATGTATATCTCTGAATTCAGCATACTTCTGTTTTATTAAAGTGTGTGTCATCTATAGTCATAGCAAAGATTGGTCTTTTAAGTTTCCACATTGCAGTGTCCTTCTCATATTTTGTTATCAACATTACATTTCATCATAAAGTGATTTTGATTCTGTTCCACTTTTCTCAAAGAGTTTGTGTGAGATTGTATTTCTTTATTTTTTTGAATGTTTGAAAATAATTTATTCCTGACAGGAGTAGTCATGGGAAGAGTAGTTAAGATTTACTATTGTTAATAGATTTAAGACCAGGTATTCTCTTAGTTCTTGTGTCAATTTTAAGTTCTTTTATATAGGAATTTGTATTTTTTTAAACTTCAGCTTATTGCCATGCAGTTATTATTAAACAATATTCTTATTCCATTTAATATGTGTGAAATCTGTATTGATCTATCATTTTGCATTCTGGATATTGATACTGTTTTTCTTTTGCTGAGTCTTTCAGGTATAGCCAAATTATTAGATTTGGCAATGTACAAATTTTGAGTTTTTAATTGTCTATTTGTACTTTTTCAGGTCTAGAATTTGGGCAGTCAACCTTTACTTTCTCTCAGGCTAATTTCCTTTGTCCTCTTGCTCTCCTGTTCTTTTTTTAAAAAAAAGATTATGAGTATATATATAATTAGCATCATCCTCATTATCTCTCTGGTTTGCCTCTGTTTTGCTCCTAAGGATGCCGTATATTTTTCATCATCTCCACAGTTCTCTGCAGACCCAGCCCACTGGACTGTCACTCTGGCCTCCCCTGGACCTCTGGTTTACTACTTCCCACCTGACCTCTGTTGCTACATGGTGCCATCGTCCTCATTTTTATCAGTGAACCCGGCTTGTGACTATCCTTCCCACCATTAGCTCTGGCCTGCAGGGCAAGGCTACCACTGCAGTTTCCAGTGACTCAGCACATTCTGGATGAGTCTTCTGTCCATGATGACCACAGGGGAGATGGTCATGGTGAGGAAAATCCAGAAGATTCATCCAGAAGACAGCTTTCAGCTTTTCTTAATATTCTAGACTCATATAATCTCTCTGAACGATAGCATAAAGCTTTCTAGCAGCCTGTTTTTACAGACAAGGAAAGTAGAGACCACACGATGGCTTTCCCATAGCTGTGGAGCTGATGGAAACAAAATCTGCTTAACCCACAACTCAGGTAATCTCTGTCATATTTTTTACTGTTTTATGTTCTGACTTTGTTATTTCCTCCAGCTGGTAATTAAAGCCAAGACTCTAAGATTTGTATAAATTAGTCTTACTTTTTCTGCATCTATCTTTGTTTCATTATTACATATTTTTCTCAATTCTTTCTTCCCCCTATCATTGTTCATAATCCATTTCTGTTTCATTTTATTTCATTGCTCTTTTTTCAGCCCTCTTCTTTTCCTCTCTACCTGCTTCCTTTTTTCATTTCTCCCAATGTTGCCTTTCTGACTACAGCGGCATGCTGCATTTATACGCAGAGCTGTTTCCTTGATGAGCTCAGAGTCACTAAACATGCAATACCTTATTATTAATCCCTCCTATCATTTCTGTAAGGCCCATTCATTACCTCTCATTTACAAATGGGAAAAAGAGACGCAGGAAGATTAATCGAGCTACTCAAGGATAAACAATGAATCAGAGCTACAGCCATAAACAAAACCCTCTTCTCATCGACTTCCCCTGTATCAACTCTGGTCATGTCGCTCCTTTTCTTTCTAAACTTTGCTTCATTAAGTAGTGTTAACTCATCCCTGAAGTACTTTGAGGCAATCTGCCACAGTAGGCTGTGTTCTGGGACACTGGGACAAGAATGATGTCTCTGATATCATTAGTGGGAACTTGGTCTGGTCTCTCAGTGTTTGAGTATGATTTTCCCCATGTGCATAATGGGAAATAAGGGATTTTACTCTGAGAGTGTTTTCTTAACTTGACACATAGGATAATTTTATCAGTACAGGAGTTGATTTTGGGTGGTGCTAAGACAGAGCATTAAATAAATCATGACAGTATCATCATTCATTTCTTCTAAATTCTGCTGATGGCTTCAAGGAGAAGGGTTTATATTATACTCTTAGAGCACTCGCTAATCACATATTTCAGAAAGAGAGCTTTAGGACTTCTGTTAGTCAGATGTCTTGAGATAATTTAAAAGAAAGCAGGTTCTTTACCATTAGTGCCACCTGGGAAGCCCATATCTTGCATTTATGATGAGTAAAACAAGTTTTTGTTTGTTTGTTTCATTTAATACGATGAAACAAAACTTTTAAAAATATTTTTTACTGAGGTGTACTGACCTATATTATTATATTACCATCAAGTGTACAACATGATGATTTGATATTTGTATATACTGTGAGGGGCTTCCCTGGTGGCTCAGACAGTAACGAATCTACCTGCAATGCAGGAGACCTGTATTCAATCCCTGGGTTGGGAAGACTCCCTGGAGAAGGGGATGACTACCAACTCCAGTATATATTGTAAAATGATCACCACAGTAAGTCTAGCTAACACCCATCCCCATGCATAGTTACAGACTTTTTTTTTTTCTTTTTTTCTGGTGAGGGAGAACTTATAATATTTACTCTCTTAGCAACTTTCAAATATGCAATACAGTCTTGCTAAGTACAATTGCAAGCCAAA
Organism: Oryx dammah; assembly: GCF_014754425.2. Lineage (NCBI taxonomy): Eukaryota > Metazoa > Chordata > Mammalia > Artiodactyla > Bovidae > Oryx > Oryx dammah. The sequence continues at coordinate 18,464,081 of NW_024070203.1, read as the reverse complement.
GCCAAAGTCCTTTTTAAACATAGATTTCTGTAAGTTTGCAAAACAATCAATGAAAATGAAACTAGAAAGCAAGTAATCAAATGGGTGGTATATAAATATGGAAAAATACCTTGTAGGTAAAATTAATATGGCTGAATTTAGGGAAGGACAGAACTGTAGAATGCTTTTCCATTTCTACAACATTTATGTGAATCAGGAGTATAGACTGGATTTCTCTTCTCAGTCCTTTCATCCTTTGTGTTGTTATGTGACCTCATAGTGCCGCCAAGTGGGATGTAAATTCTCTCATTGGTTTTTGGGCTTATCTGAATGACTTGCTTTTACTGATGGAATGTTCACCAGTGTCTGGCTTGGGATTCTTGCATGTGGGCCTCTCTACCATGAGAAGAGTACGAGGTATCTTTCTGATATTCCTGGAGTGATGAAGCTCTGTGGTGCTCATGTGGCCCTCAGTCAAAGTGTGGACTTTAGCCTGGCAGCCCCAGCCAGGAAAGACCAGCCCAGAGCAGCTGAACCTCTGACACGTGGATTGGTCGAGGACACTTCCTCAGATACAAGGAACTTCGGGGAAAAGAAGAAAACAAGCGAAAAGAAAACAAACAAGAAAAATACATCGCTGCTCTTTTTCTCTCTTCCCTTTTTTCCCCCAGGGAGGCAGGCAGCTCCTGAGGCTGCTTGTCTATTTAGCGGGCTGCAGCCTCGCCAGAACATAAGTGTACTTAACCTGCCTCTACAAGACACTGTCTGCTCACCGCTGCCCTGATGCTTTCCTGTCAAACACTGATGGAGCCCCAGGGGAGGTCATTTGAGTGAAATGCATGTCTAGTGGCAGTCACTGGAACCCAGCTTGCCCCCATCCAACTCAGGAAAGTCATACTAAACCCTGGGAATGTGGCGGCCTCCGCAGCCTCCAGGATCTCATTCATTTCTGTGGGTTTGATTCGGGAGGTCTTGAATCGACACCCCTCTTCTCTGCCTTACAGCTTTTCTGATTGCAGTTGAGTTGTTTAAACATTCTAGGGCTTGGTATCTTAATTTGAAAAGGTAGAAAATTCCTGTCAAAAATGTTATGTTGATTGAACAAGTCAATAGCTTTAAAGCAATTAGCAGTGTATGTGACTCATAGTCAACACTCAGTAAGTGATATTCATGATAATGATTTATTTAACCTCATTTCCTACAACCTTGAAATTTTACCCTCATTTCAAATCATATGAGTAGCTTTTCCAACACACTCGGGCAGGACATAGGTTTAGTACATTTATAATTATAATTTAGACTATTTTTGATATATTTTTTCAATTTTTCATATCTATTCATCTTATCAAATTCTCCTTTAATTTATTTTCATTAAGGTTCCTGAACTTTAGACACTTACAATCATATCAAATGCAAATGAAGATATATTTGTCCCTTCTTTTATATTTATAATAGAAATTTTGTTTTCTTATCTCATGGTGTTAGCTAGACCTTCCAAGACAGTGTTGAACAAAGTGGCGATAGTAAACATTTTCTTGACTTCTCACAGAAATCGAAAGCTTTAACATTTCACTGTTTGATCCTGTTTACTGCTGTTGTTCAGTTGCTAAGTCCTGTTCGACGCTTTTGCGACCCCATGGCTTACAGCTCGCCAGGCTCCTCTGTCCATGAGATTTCCTAGGCAAGATTACTAGAGTGAGTTGCCATTTCCTTCTCTAGGGAATCTTCCTGACCCAGGGATAAAACCCACATCTCCTGCATTGCAGGCAGATTCTTTACCAATGAGCCTCCTGGGAAGCTCTGTTTACTGTTACTTTTTGGAAATAACTATAGCACTTAGATACACTTGCTGCTGCTGCTGCTAAGTTGCTTTAGTTGTGTCCAAGTCTGTGCGACCCCATAGATGACAGCCTACTGGGCTCCGCGGTCCCTGGAATTCTCCAGGCAAGAACACTGGAGTGGGTTGCTATTTCCTTCTCCAATGCATGAAACTGAAGGTAGGCATTAATATTCATATACATTTTCTTTGATTATGTTGAATAATTATTTTACTATACTACTGGACATGATTTGATAATATTCCATTATTAATATTTTACATCTAAGATAATAAGTGGAGCAGTCTCTCAGAGCTCTCTGAGATGCTGCCTCTTGGGCTGCAGTCCTCATTTTGTCCCAAATAAAACTTAACTCACAACTCTCAAATTGTACACCTTTGTTTAATCGAAGGTTATGGCGACCGACGAAGCAACCTAGAGTGGACTTCCGTCCTGTGACTGGACTCCACGAGAAACCAGAACTTTGGTACCAGCAGCAGCCCCTTTCACCCATCTGCCTCCTCGGGGAGTGCAGACAGATTTGGACCAAAGAGTGGCAGCTGCATGGGCTCAGGAGGGCCGAGAGGAGCTACTCCACATTCAAGGTCAGGAGGGGCGGCTGTGAGGAGATACCCCTTGTCCAAGGTAAGGAGCAGCGGCTGCTCTTTGCTGGAGTAGCTGTGAAGAGATAGCCCACGTCCAAGGTAAGAGAAACCCAGGTAAGACGGTAGGTGTTGCAAGAGGGCATCAGAGGGCAGACACACTGAAACCATAATCAAGGAAACTAGTCAATCTGATCACATGGACCACAGCCTTGTCTAACTCAATGAAACTAAGCCATGCTGTGTGGGGCCACCCAAGACGGGCGGGTCATGGTGGAGAGGTCTGACAGAATGTGGTCCAAGTGGAGAAGGGAATGGCAAACCACTTCAGGATTATTGCCTTGAGAACCCGATGAACAGTATGAAAAGGCAAAATGATAGGATACTGAAAGAGGAACTCCCCAGGTCAGTAGGTGCCCAATATGCTACTGGAGATCAGTGGAGAAATAACTCTAGAAAGAATGAAGGGATGGAGCCACAGCAAAAACAATACCCAGTTGTGGATGTGACTGGTGATAGAAGCAAGGTCCAATGCTGTAAAGAGCAATATTGCATAAGAACCTGGAATGTTAGGTCCATGAATCAAGGCAAATTGGAAGTGGTCAAACAGGAGATGGCAACAGTGAACGTCAACATTCTAGGAATCAGTGAACTAAAATGGACTGGAATGGGTGAATTTAACTCAGATGACCATTATATCTACTTCTGTGGGCAGGAATAGAAGAAATGGGGTAGCCATCATGGTCAACAAAAGAGTCTGAAATGCAGTACCTGGATGTAGTCTCAAAAATGACAGAATGATCTCTGTTCATTTCCAAGGCAAACCATTCAATGTCACGGTAATCCAAGCCTATGCCCCAACCAGTAATGCTGAAGAAGCTGAAGTTTAACAGTTCTATGAAGACCTACAAGGCCTTTTAGAACTAACACCCAAAAAAGATGTCCTTTTCATTATAGCGGACTGGAATGCAAAAGTAAGAAGTCAAGAAACACCAGGAGTAACAGGCAGATTTGGCCTTGGAATACGGAATGAAGCAAGGCAAAGACTAATAGAGTTTTGCCAAGAAAATGCATTGGTCATAGCAAACACCCTCTTCTAACAACACAAGAGAAGACTCTACACATGGACATCACCAGATGGTGAACACCGAAATCAGATTGATTATATTCTTTGCAGTCAAAGATGGAGAAGCTCTATACAGTCAGCAAAAACAAGACGGGGAGCTGACTGTGGCTCAGATCATGAACTCCTTATTGCCAAATTCAGACTGAAATTGAAGAAAGTGGGGAAAACCACTAGACCATTCAGATATGACCTAAATCAAATCCCTTATGACTATACAGTGGAAGTGAAAAATAGCTTTATGGGACTAGATCTGATAAACAGAGTGCCTGATGAATTATGGATGGAGGTTCGTGACATTGTACAGGAGACAGGAATCAAGACCACCCCCAAGAAAAAGAAATGCAAAAAAGCAAAATGGCTGTCTGAGGAGGTCTTACAAACAGCTGTGAAAAGAAGAAAAGTGAAAAGCAAAGGAGAAAATGAAAGACATAAGCATCTGAATGCAGAGTTCCAAAGAATAGCAAGGAGAGATAAAGCCTTCCTCAGCGATCAATGCAAAGAAATAGAGGAAAACAAAAGAATAGGAAAGACTAGATATCTCTTCAAGAAAATTAGAGATGCCAAGGGAACACTTCATGCAAAGATGGGCTCGATAAAGGACAGAAATGGTATGGACCTAACAGAAGCAGAAGATATTAAGAAGAGGTGGCAAGAATACACAGAAGAACTGTACAAAAAAGATCTTCATGACCCAGATAATCATGATGGTGTGATCACTCACCTAGAGCCAGACATCCTGGAATGTGAAGTCAAGTGGGCCTTAGAAAGCATGATTATGAATTCCAGTTGAGCTATTTCAAATCCTGGAAGATGATGCTGTGAAAGTGCTGCACTCAATATGCCAGCACATTTGGAAAACTCAGCAGTGACCACAGGACTGGAAAAGGTCAGTTTTCATTCCAATCCCAAAGAAAGGCAATGCCAAAGAATGCTCAAACTACCACACAATTGCACGCATCTCACATGCTAGTAAAGTAATGCTCAAAATTCTCCAAGCCAGGCCTCAACAATACATGAACCGTGAACTTCCAGATGTTCAAGCTGTCTTTAGAAAAGGCAGAGGAACCAGAGATCAAATTGCCAACATCCTCTAGATCATGGAAAAAGCAAGAGAGTTCCAGGAAAAATATCTATTTCTACTTTATTGACTATGCCAAAGCCTTTGACTGTGTGGATCACAATAATCTGTGGAAAATTCTGAAAGAGATGGGAATACCAGACCACCTGACCTGTCTCTTGAGAAACCTATATGCAGGTCAGGAAGCAACAGTTAGAACTGGACATGGAACAATCAACTGGTTCCAATTAGGAAAAGGAGTACATCAAGGCTGTATATTGTAACCCTGCTTATTTAACTTATATACAAAGTACATCATGAGAAACGCTGGGCTGGAAGAAGCACAAGTTGGAATGAAGATTGCTGGGAGAAATATCAATAACCTCAGATATGCAGATGACACCACCCTTATGGCAGAAAGTGAAGAAGAACTAAAAAGTCTCTTGATGAAAGTGAAAGCGGAGTGTGAAAAAGTTGGCTTAAAGCTCAACATTCAGAAACTAAGATCATGGCATCTGGTCCCATCACTTCATGGGAAATAGATGGGGAAACAGTGGAAACAGTATCAGACTTTATTTTGGGGGGCTTCAAAATCACTGCAGATGATGACTGCAGCCATGAAATTAAAACACGCTTACTCCTTGGAAGGAAAGTTATAACCAACCTAGATAGCATATTAAAAAGCAGAGACATTACTTTGCCAACAAAGGTCCGTCTAGTCAAGGCTATGGTTTTTCCGGTGGTCTATTTTCTGAGAAAATAATTGAGTGGGCAGTCAAATACAAGGTCTGGCTCCCAGAGCAGAAGAATGCTCTGAAGGTACAGCTTTGTGATCCAGTGCTCTAGGGATGACGTCTGCCATCTGCTGGGATGACTTTAGGGCACAGTGTAAAATAGTTTAGTTGCCTTATCAGCGTCTCAGAACCAGTAAGTTTAATACAAGAAACTCTCAAATATGCTCTCAAAAATTTCTTTCAAATATGCTCCTCCTTCCCAGTTCAGGTGTCAGCCAATGATGTCGCCATTTGACCTTTCGCCCACACTGCTTCTCTATCTCAGTTTTCCAACCAGTCTCCAACTTCTGGCTTTTCCTTGCAAATTCCTTTCTTATCCCTTCTCTTGTTCATTCTAGTTTAATCTGTCATCAGTTCCTCCCTACACTTTTCAATAGCCAAATAACTGGTCCCCCAACTGCCAATCTTCATTCCCTCAAATTTAACCTTTATATTTCAAAACCACAAACTTTTAATACAGTTTGTCACTGAAAAAGCACCAGAGTGGTTATTGATTTAAAATATCTTCTTTATTTTAAACGTTTTTTGATGTGGAACATTTGTAAAGCCTTTATTGCATTTGTTGCAATATTGCTCCTGTTTTATGTTTTGGCCTTTTGGCCATGAGGCATGTGATTTCTCAGCTCCCTGACCAGGGATAGAACCCACACCCTCTGCACTGGAAGGCGAAGTCTTTACCACTGGACTGCCAGGAAAGTCTTTAAAATATTTTAGATCCCATATATTTCATACAAAATGATTTAACCACAGATTCTTCATTTGATGTAAAATATCTGAGAAAGATTGAAGAGGTTGAATATAATAAAAATGCCACCATGTAAGATTGTTGTAAAATTAGGTAATCCTGATTTATCCTTAATCGTTAACCCTAGCGCATATGTAATCCTCAATAAATGATGGCTATTTTTCCCCAAACCTTTCCTTTTTCATCCAATCATTATTATTATTATTTCTTCTGACAGAACTGAAAGGACCCACGGAGTCTTGAACTAACAAAAGGAATTGATGTGGGTTCAGTGTTTCTCAGGATCCAGCATGTGGCCATGAATTCATGTAAGTGGTGTCCTTACTAGGGCCCCTCCCAGAGATCCCATATGGAGAAATATCTCAACATGTACTTCCTAGATCTGAGCAATTTGTTTCCTGTAAGCTGTCTTCCTGACTTTTTAAGAATAAAGGACAAGCAGTCTTAACTTGACACATGAAGCAGCTTAACACTCTTGACTATGCTTATTTTAAAGTGTTTTGTTGTAATTGGCACACCTACCTGCAATCTGAACACTCTAGCTGGGGCTGCTGAGATGCTAACTGGCTACTGAATTAACACACCAGGCTTCTGCTCAGGTGTGCCAGTAATGAGGTCATTATAGTTAAATGACAAACGCCACTGAGAATTAAATCTTTTCTAGCCATTGTTCCTTTTTTTGGCTTGAATTATCCACCAAGTATACTAGAGAAAGTAAGGAAGTTTCGGGGGGGAAAATGTCTCTGCCTTATTTTATGAGTCATATATGTAATTTTATGATCTTCCCTGAATAGATATATATTGGAGCTAATATATATTGGAGCTATCATCTAGGACAAAACCAAAACGCGCTTCCATTATTATTTGAGAGTTTCTCAGAGAGCCTTCATAAGAAGATGTGATTATGACTGTCTCATTCTACATAAAGGTATCTTGACTCTAAGATTACTCCTCTGACCAGTTCTGTATGAGACTATGTAATTCTCTTATGCCATTTATCACTTTCCCTGCCGTTTAGCCCCAAGTTGATGAAATTACTCCCACTAGGCTGTGGTGGCGGAAGGGTGCAGTCCTACCACACACAGCGTTTTGAGCACTAGTGATGACATGGTACGTCTGCAGAGAAAGATGCCATTTTACAAGAAGATGATGGAGATCTAGAAGGAGTATTGTAATGAAACTTACTTAAGATCAACTCTTTCCCCCATTCTCAATCCATCCACAGGGTTACAGAAAACACAATCCTACATGTGTATGGGAAGGGAGAATTTATATAATAATTCTTTGGTTTTGCTTTTATGGGTATAACTTCATTCCAGTTGATGTTCCTCAAAATTCAACCCTTGGGTCCTTTTATCTGACAATGTGCACTAAAAGAAAGACAATAATAATTACAGTAATACTAATCCAAAACCTTATCATCATTATTATAAAAGTAAGGTGGGTATTAATTATTAGATAACTTGTTACTTTTATTACTATTATTTTGTAAAGCAGCACAATTTTTCTACCCACTTTGGATTCACTAATGTCTAGAACAAAAACTGGAAAAAAATAGATGTTAAAAATATTTGTTTACATTCAACTATAGTTATTTTTCTCTTAAGATAATTACTGAAATAAGCTGTGGTAGCAAATGCCTGGTTTTCACTTCTTTGCAGTCATGCGTCTTTAAAACTCCCCGTTTATTCTGACAGGGAGTAATGGCCACTACTTTCTCACAGTCTCATTTATACTAAAAATGTATTAGAAAATTAATTTCGTAAAAGAGAGAAAATGATTAAGCTCCAATAAATGTCCAGCACACCTGGGAAAATGTGAATTATTGAAGATGGAGTCTGCATTGAATCTTGAAAACCTAGAATAAACTGCTTATTACTGTGGTCTGTTTCACTGAATTGCTGTGATTAAAAGGGAGACTGCCTTAATGTGAAGGTTTTTCCATTAAGAAAAAAATCTCTCCCTCGCTCACATGCATGCATGCACACCACACAGTCACTGAGACACACATGAGGTCTTGCCTGAAGCACAAAATTATTGCTTTCCTTTATTGTGTTGGAATTGCAGTGGTGCAAAAATAAGTCTGTGCCATAAATTGTGTCCTATTAATTTGGGCAGTATTCTTTCACCAAACTGGGGCTCTTAGACCTAGAAGAGCACACTGAATATTTAAATTATATGTCCAATTTTAAAAAGTTGAAGGGAGAGGTATTTAGAACAACTTTGAGAGGACCACATAAAACCCCAACTAACCAAGAAGGTAACAGTGTACCCGATGCAAAGCTTATGAGGCTTCCCTGCCACACCTCGTACTCAAGAATGGGATGACGACCCGGGGACATGGAACCCACCGGTACTGCTACTTTCCATAGGCCTTCACACTGTTATGGGCTCTCCTCATATAAAACCAATTTAGGCCATCTTTATACCTTTCCCTTGCAGTCACTGACAACTGCTTAGTCCTTTGTCCCTGGAAAAACAGTAACACTGCATTGATCCTGTGTTGTATTTTTCCCACATGCTCAACTTGGTTAAAGAAGAGAGATGCAGCTAGGTTTGATGGCATCTCATTTCATTCCAGTTCACAACTTTTCCAAGGACCCGGAGGAGTGTCCTATCCTTTGTATCTACCCAAGTTATTTTCTACTTGAGCCAATAACTTCCAAATGTCCTTCCTTTCCTCCCATGCTACTGATGACCATGATTTATTTGTACTTAATTTTTTTCAGAAACTAAAATTAAATTCTCCACCAACTTTATGAATGCATCTTCTCAAAATCAGAAGATAAATAGGCTGAAATGTCTCTCATCCTATACAAAATAAAACAAGTAAAAAATAATTTGCTTCATCTCAACCTTTGCTTCTATTCTCTGCTCTCCTTTACAGTAAAACTCAGAAGAGCTTTTTGTTCAACCTGGCTCCTCTCTTTATACTTAATTCCCTTTAAACTCACTCAAGTTTGGTGCTACAGCCATCACTCCAGGGAAATAATTTTTGCTGAACTAGGCAGCAAACACCACATTGCTTCATCTACGGTCAGTTTTGGGTATACATGTTTACTGGAACTTCACTCTGTGTTTATAAATGAAACTTCCTTATACTGACCTGAGATCTGCCTATCGTTGCCTTAAGCCTTATCTATTGGCCTGAATCATTTCTCTTTTATACGAGTGCCCTTCAAATGCTAAAAAGCTAAGTCACAGACAGTGTTTGGGAAAATCTGCTAATTAAAAGTGCTTCTATGCCTAGTGGTCTTGTTCTCCTACTAAACCAATATTTTCATTCATTTGAGCATTCCTCTTGCATGTGGGCCATGCTTTCTGGAAAGAGACCCTTGATTATCTTAACGGCAAACAGTGCTTTCTATATTTATGTAAATTATTGACTCAGCCAGGAAGGTTTCACAGGGTTAAACAAAAGTCATCTGGAGTTAATCTGCAGCATGGATTAGGGCTGAGCTGCTTCACAGCTTAAATGTATGAATGTAGCCTAGCATCTTTAATAATCCTATGCTCCATTTTCTTTATTTATGAAATGAGAATAATTATAGGCATGTTCTTACATATTTATTGAGAAGAATAAATGAAATCTTATCAGTTCAGTGTTTAGAATAGTTCCTGACACATAGAAAGTGCTCATTAAAATATAGCTACCATTATTGCTATTAGGGGTTGATTTGTGTGCTGTGTGGTCAACATAAGGTAAATATGAGAACTCTCACTTCCAGTGCTATAACAAAAACACACTTTCTTTTCCTGGCTCTGAACAGTAGCCTCATTTGCTACTGGTATTCCATTCCCAGGAGAACCAGCCTTAGGATAAAGACAGAAAGAGAGAAAGAGACAAGACTCAGTTATATTCAGTGAGATACTGAATCAGATGTCTTGATGCCCATATAACCCTTGTAGACACAGTGGTGTGATCTAGTGAACCACCATGATTGCAATGACTAATACACTATTACAATGCCATTAAGGACAAATAGTAAACAAATTGCTTGGATAAGATTTTGTGATTTTGACTGCACCTCTTCTTACAATACATTCATTATTAATTCCATTATACAGTATCTGGTCCCATAATTGTAGCTAGAAAGAGCAGGGAAAGCTTTTCATGTCAGTATAAGCAAAGATCCTAAGAGAGTGTTGTTCATTGTCCAGAGATGTAGGACGTGTTCTCAAGATAAAGAGGAAAGTCAGGAATTTGAGAAGTTTGGGCATAATATAGTTTAACACCAGGGCCAAGGGTCCACCCTCCTCCCAGAAGTGAGCCATCATGAACACATGTTTTAAATGGCCATTGTGGGTGATTTCTTACTGTGTTACTCTAATAAATTTGTGGGAGGTGTGTGTGTGTGTGTGTGTGTGCCTGTATTTCTAAAGATGCTTGGCAGATTTGTTGATACCTTTGGAAATTGGTGTCTTGATTTGCTTTTTGTCAAGAATTTGGGGCATATTTATTCATCTGTGCTTAGTCACTCAATTGTATCTGAGTCTTTGTGACCCCATGGACTGTAGCCCGCCAGGCTCTTCTGTCCCTGGGGATTCTCCAGGTAAGGATACTGGAGTGGGTTGCCATGTCCTCTTCCAAGAGATCTTCCCAACCCAAGGATTGAACCCAGATGTCCCGCATTGCAGGCACATGCTTTACCATCTGAGCCACCAGGGAAGCCCATTTATTCATCACATCTCTATGAATGATACCTTAATAACCTCCAGCTAAGACTTTACAAGCAATGATATTATTAAAGGAAAAGAAACAGATAATGAATATAAAGTATACACATACATCCCCAAAGAGATTTGTGGCCCACCCATGGTTCCATAGACATTTCTCCTCTTTGAAATGGGATTTCCTTATATGCTGAGGACACATATCAGAAAAGAACTGTCTAAATTGTCAGTAGTGGGTACTGTGAAGTGAACTGCTCACATGATGACACAAAAATGTAGAAGTGTTTTTTCTTGCTAATATAATCCTTTTCATCACAGATACTATTTATTGATTATTCTATACCAGGTATACTATAATAGGCACTGCACCCTTGTTATTTCATTTATTCTCATAGCTCTAGCAGTATGATATAATTATGATTTATCTTGTTTACACTTAACAGAAGAGAAAACTGAGATTCAGAGAGGGTTAAATAATTTGTGCATGAGCCATGAAGCACAAAGTGTGATAGATTAAATTTTTTGGTTCTCTTCCTTTGAAGGGTTGGGGTGCATGGTTTCTTCCCTTGAATGTGAGTGTATGTTTTGAATAAAGAAATACAGAGGATGTGATGCAGCCAGTATCATTGCCTAGGTATTTTAGAGACTGATGGTTTTCATTTTCTGTCTCTTAGAGACTTGCCTCTTGGAATACTCACTCTTGGATAATTTGCTGTTGGGGAAGGCAGCACTAGATTAAGTCTATCCTGAGATAAATCCTGTTGTGACAAAGTCAAGCCATGAGAAGTTCTGGAGGATGGAAAACAGGAGGAGAGAGAGCTTGGACAGTAGAGGAGAATGGATACATGCATATGTACGGCTGATTCCCTTCACTGTTCACCTGAAATTGCCACAACACTGCTAATCGGCTAAATCCCAATACAGAATAAAAATTAAAAAAAAATAAAGCAGGTTTTGAATGTTTTCCATGGGTCATGCAGTTGATGAGGATGACAGACAAGACTCACACTTAGTACCTACAGTCAAAACTTGTGACTTTACTAACTGCGCTCATCTGTATCCACTTCTGACCTTCTTCCTGATCTCAAGGAGTCGGATGACAAAACAGAGATAGAATTTCCCATCTTTCACACGGTAGGTATGTGCAGAATTAGAAGATACCATACTTGGTGGCTCAGATGGCAAAGAATCTGCCTGCAATGCAGGAGACCTGGGTTAGATCCCTGGTTTGGGAAGATCCCCTAGAGGAGGGCATGGCGACCCACTCCAGTATTCTTGCCTGGAGAATCCCCATGGACAGAAGAGCCTGGCAGGTTACAGTCATGGCATCACAAAGAGTTGGACACAACTGAGTGACTAAACACAGCACATAACCATGAAAACTGATTACAGAGGGCTGATCATTAGGAGATATATTGCCCCATACATTCATCATAAAGAATGAAGATGAATAGCTTTCCTGCTTATATAACACTGTTGTACAATGTGAATGAAAGATTCTCTCATCTTAAAAAAAAAAGAGTTTGGACAGGATCATTAAGGCACTAGACGAGGGACAAGAAGCCATCCTTTGTGAATCAGAGGTAATCAGCCTGGCTGATCTCTTTTTAAATACCTGAACTACCACATGAGGAATGAGGAAAAAAAATTTTTTTTTTAAGCCAGTAAGTTTCGAGATTTTTTTTTAAATGGAATAGCGTTAGACAGTGAAATATAGTTTGTTCTCTGGAATCAGAATGCTGTCATAAATAAGGTGTTGGCTTTGGGTCCAGTTAGTACTCTGAATCAGAGCTGGGCTTGAGGACACTCTTGGTGAGGGCTTGAAGGGCAGCGAGAAAAGTATCACCAGGTGGAAGAGAAAAGATGCGCTGTGTTTTAAGGTGGTGGGAAGTTCAGCATAATTGTCCCCTGTGGTCATGTATATGTGCGTTGCTGCTGCTAAGTCGCTTCAGTCGTGTCCGACTCTGTGCGACCCCATAGACGGCAGCCCACCAGGCTCCCCCGTCCCCGGGGTTCTGCAGGCAAGAACACTGGAGTGGGGTGCCATTGCCTTCTCCAATATGTGTGTAGAGGTGGTTGGAAATAGTCACGATCATGAAAGCTTGTTAAACTGACATGTAATTAAGATACTGCTATGGAGATAGGGGAAGAGAGTGATACTCTTAATTTCTGCTTTAACCTCAAAGATTTAATAAAATTACTATTGCTTAAGGGAGAGGCGATGAGGACTTAGTGTTTAGTGGGAACAGAGTTTCAGTTTAGAAAGGTGAAAAATTTGGGAGATGGGAGATGGTGAGAGTTGTAATGCAATGTGAATAATGTGCCTAGTACCACTAAGCTGTACAGTTAAATATGGTTAAATAGAGTATACTTTCAGAGAAGGCAGTGGCACCGCACTCCAGTACTCTTGCCTAGAAAATCCCATGGACGGAGGAGCCTGGTAGGCTGCCGTCCATGGGGTCGCTAAGAGTCGGACACGACTGAGCAACTTCACTTTCACTTTTCACTTTCATGCACTGGAGAAGAAAATGGCAACCCACTCCAGTGTTCTTGCCTGGAGAATCCCAGGGACCATCTATGTGGTCACACAGGGTCGGACATGACTGAAGCGACTTAGCAGCAGCAGCAGCAGCAGCAGAGTATATTTTATATTATATGACTTTTACCACCCACATACACACAAAATCGCTATGCCTTAGGACCTAACTCAAAAACCAAAGTTTCTGACAACAATGTCATTAAATCAACTTTTAAATGCATTTCTAGAGTCAGGTTAATTACACTAGAAGAGGCAAGATAAATATTTCATCTTAGGGATATTCTGTCCCTAGATTCTAACCACAGACATAGAATGACATAACTGTCTCATCACAGATGTCGATATAGTCCTGCCTTTGCCTGGACCTCTACTGCTGACCTTTCGCACCCTTCTAATTCTTTATCTTCCAGTTTTTTCTTTGGCACCAATGTTTTGAATTGTTGTTGTTCACTCAGTCATGTCTAACTCTTTGTGACCCCATAGACTGCAGCACACCAGGCTTCCCTGTCCTTCACTATCTCCCAGAGTTTACTCATACTCATGTCCGTTGGGTCAATGATGCCATCCAACCAACTCACCCTCTGTCGCCCCCTTCTCAACTGCCCTCAATCTTTCCTAGCATCAGTGTATTTTCAAATGAGTTGGTCTTCGCATCACGTGGCCAGAGTATTGGAGCTTCCACCTCAGTCCTTCCAATGAATATCCAGGGTTAATTTTTTTTAGGAAGGACTGGTTTGACCTCCTTGCTCTCCACGGGACTCTCAGGAGTCTTCTTTTCCACCGCAATTTGAAAGCATCAATTCTTCAGTGCTCAGCCTTCTTCATGGTCCAACCTTCATATCTGTACAAGACTACTGGAAAAATCATAGCTTTGACTATACAGACTTTTGTTGACAAAGTGATGTCTCTGCTTTTTAGTACACTGGACAAAGGAGCCTAGTGGGCTACAGTCCATGGAGTGGTAAAGAGTCAGACACAATTGAGCACACACGCAGGCTGTGTACTTGTACATGGCAATACTTTATCTTTGAATGATTTTTCTTCTTGAATAAGATAAAAGCATATCCATATATCCTATAATTTTCTAGATATCAGTAATTCCATCTGGCATCTTTTCAGTTTCTTGAGTTAAGTGAAATAATGCGTGGAAAGCACACAAAGCAGTGCTTTCTAAAAGCTGGCTGTTGTCGTTAGACACTAATATTTTTAAGGGACAAAAATACTATTTTGACAGTATTTAACAGTTATATGATTGTCCTAATCTAGAAAGAGTAGTAGTGAATTGAAATAATGAAATTGAAAAATTGGTCTTTGACAGTTAAAAAATTGTTCTTGCAGACCTGTGATAAGTAGAATAATGACCCCCTTGCTCACCAGAGATGTCAATGTGCTAATCCCTGGGATCTCAGGTGAGGAAATGTATTCTTTATGTGGCATAAAGGATGTTGAAGATGAGACAGCATTAAAGGTCTTGAGTTGGGAATATTATTCCAGATGTCAGAGTGGGCCTGAGGTTATCACAAAGGTCCTGATAAGAAGGAGGCAAGACCGTTGAAATGAGAGCAGATGTGGTGATGGAAACAGAAGTCTGAGACATGAAGACGTGTGCTGCTGCTTTGAAGATGGAAGGGACCGCGAGCCTTCAAATAATGTAGACAGCCTCTGCATGCATGCACGCTCAGTTATCTCCAACTCTGAGACTCCATGGACAGAGGAGCGGATTTTCCAAGCAAGGATACTGGAGTCAGTTGCCATTTCCTTCTCTAGGAGATCTTCCCTACCCAGGGATTAAACTCTAATCTCTTGCATTGCACGTGGATTCTTTACCTCTGAGCCACCAGAGAAGCCCATGTTTCTAGCCAAATGAGACCCATTTTGGACATCTGACCCCTGGAACTCTAAGATAATCGACTTGTGTTGCTCCAAGCCACTCAGTTTGTCATTTCTTACTGCAGCAGTAGGAAAGTAAGGTAAGACCTTTACCAATTATTGAATTCCTACCATGTGCCAGACACCACTAATGTAATTAATTTCTGTTCTTATGAAGATCATTTGGCTTATAAAGTTTTTTTGTTTACTTTTGGGGATATTTCAGATAGAAACTATCTTGAGTATAAATAGGAAATTGTATCCTGAGGTGTATATTGGATGAATTGTCTGAAAATTCTGACACTATGACCATTTAAAATGTATCTTATTAAATTATATATTATAGATCACCAATGAAATGTAATCATTAACATTTAATTTGTACCCATGATTTCAGCTTAATCAATTGAAAAAAGCCATAATATTACTCTTGGCTTTATTGCTAATATGATAAGGCTAGAGTAAAGCTGAGCAATAAATTTCATAAAGGAAGGCAATTCTTGACAAGACACTAAATTTTGATAAACATGTTACAAATTAGAATGTAGTTATATGTTAAATAACTAATCTTACAACCAAAATGAGTTACTAATGCCTACATTTTTCATTCAACTAATAGGTAGTCAAGTATGTCTGTACATTGATTCTAAAACAGAATATTGATATCTTCATGTTTAATAAAACACCTGATTGTTTTTGTCTCAGGCACTGCCTGAAAAGAGATACTAATGATTTAGAAAAACCTGCTGAAAGCTTCTCAGATTCAGAGTGAGCTAGATTTAAACTGAAAATTGTATAGAGGTTTATGAAAACATTTATATGCGTTATGTAAGTTGACCCTTTACAGTCTTTTCTTCAAAAGAAGTTTAGCTGTATGTAATCTTAAGAGTTTTCTCAAGTCATAGAGCTTGTCAATGGCAAGGCCATGATATGAAGTGTTATTTTGATCAGAGAGTAATCCAAGCACCCTTAAGCTGCAGTGTTTCTCTAACTTCAGTCATTCACATGTCACCTTTGGAATTTTTCACCTTGCCTGCATGCTACTTAATTATGATTAAAAAATAATAATAAATCCATTCATTCTGTTTTTGAATTGGCTTGGCTGGCTACAGTGTTCCTAGGTCTCCTATTAACACCTTGATCATAACATCATCTAACTATATTCTGTTGTACTTAATTGTCAGACTCCCAGCAGATCTGAAGTACCCACAGAGAAGAACCTCGCCTACTTACTCAACCCTGTTATTCTCATCACCTGTCACATAGTCTGTGCTTACTAAATATATTAAGACTCTTTCAGGGGAGTTTTTGATTCATGAAAAAATTCCTAAATTATGGAGACTTTTTTTTATGTCCCCTGCTCCTACATATGCATAAGCTTTTTCAATATCAGCATCCGCCACTGAAGCGTTACATTCATCATACTCACCAGAGTTCATAGTTTATGTTAGAGTACACTCTTTTTTAAGTTAAATGGTTAATTTAATATGAAGTATGATTTTTAAAATTGTGGTAATTTGTTTAGTCACTAAGTCGTGTCCAATTCTTTTGCCACCTCATGGACTACCAGGCTCCTCTGTCCATGGGATTTCCCAGGCAAGAATACTGGAGGAGGTTGCCATTTTCTTATCCAAAGATGCACTCTTGATGTATTTTTTATGGTTTTAGATAAATGCTTAATGACATCTATCAACTATTATGATGTCAGACAGAGCAGTTACAGTGCCCTGGAAATCCTCTGTGCTCTACCTATTTATATCATCCCCCCACCAATCTACGGCAACACTGATCTTTTTATTTTCTCCATAATTTTGCCGTTTTCAGAATGTCTTATAGTTGGACACAAACAATATGTAACTTTTCTAGATCAGCCTCTTTGACTTAGTATGCTTTTAAATTTCTTCCATAATCTCTTCATGGTTTGAAGTTAATTCTATTGAGCTAAATAAATGTTTTTAAAAGAAATATGTAAATATATAGGGTGGGTTAATATATAAAATAAGAATTTTAAATATAAATACAAAACAGGATTAATGTTATATGCTTTGCTTAAAGACTTGCTCCATTGTTGTTTGTCTGTCTATTTGCCAGGGGTTTCTTTCTTTTGAACAGGAAAATTGTAGTGTTTAAGAGATTAGCATCAAACTGAGACCTTAATTGAAACTGTGTAAATTATACTATCTAATGAAAAGTTTCTTACCACCTAGATTTATCGTGTGAACTAAAAATATCCATTTGTAGACAAAAATAATTTCTGTCCCACATTTTGGGAAATACTGTAATTCACAAGATTGCCTTTTGTTGTCTAATGTTTACTTATCCCAGGATTAATTTGTGGCTTAAAGTCGAGGAAAACAAAAATAAATTGTTTGTTGTAGTTTATTCATATGTTTTTTATTCATTCAATGAATTTTTTTTCAGAATATTAAAGGAGATATTATAGATTGTCTGTTACAGAGGTTGGCAAATTATGATCCATAGGCCAAATCCTGCCTGCCATCTGTTTTTGTAAATAAAGTTTTATAGGGACTTAGCCATTCCCATCCATTTACATATTGTCTATGATTGCTTTCAATTTGCTACAATGGCAGACTGAGTAGTCGCAACAGATACCATATGGTCTACAGTCCTAAAATATTATTCCCTGGTCCCTTGCACAGAATGTTTGCTGACCCCTGCTATTAAAGATGCCAAAATTGATGGCATTCTTCCATGTTCAAGAGACAGTCATGCAAGTAATTGTATAGACGTGTAAACAGACATTCAGAAGTGAAATTATAGAGGGGTATGACAAAGATTGGGCTTCCTAGGCGGCTCAATGGTAAAGAATCTTTCTGCCAACCAGGAAGCAAGGGATCAATCCCTGTGTGGGAGACGGCAGCTCACTGAAGTATTCTTGCCAAGGAAATCCCAAGGATGGAGGAGCCTGATGGGCTAGAGTCCATGGGTTCACAAAGAATCGGACACAACTGAGGGACCAAACGGTAGCATGACGGACCTTAGGGAAAGACTAGTGTCAGTTGAAGGCATAGGGAAACATTTGATGAAAGAAGTTGTATTTAGCTGGATCTTGAAATGTGTGAGGAGTAGCAATCTGTGCAGAAAGGAGGGGCTATAAACCCAAATTGAAAGATATGTTCTTTCAAGAGTGGTTTTTATTAGCAAGTGACCAAGAAACAACAGTGGGTCAGTAGATAACAGCTTACGTTTTTAATGAGAAACTAGAGAAAAACAAATTTCTCTGATTTTTTTTTCATTGTTTTGCTGCAGTTGAATGATGTCAGCAATCATGAGATTCTCTTGACTCAACAAAGATCTCATGTTACATCTCAGGCAAAGTAAGGCAGGAATGAGAGAGGAAGGGATGACACGAGGAGAGTGTCTCACTCTTACTGGAAAAAAAACAGTTTACTCAGAGCACATCTGTGACCTTCTGCTTGTGACTCGTTGGAGAAATATGCTTCATGGAACTACCTCTAGTGCAAGGGAGGTTAGGAAAATAATTCTTAGTTCATGATACTATATTATCTATCTGTCTGTCTATCTATCTCTAGGGGAAAACCTGTCATGTGGTGCAAAGGGTGTTGGATAAGAAAATTAAGTGTCTACCACTGATCATCAGTGGTAAAGCAGGGTGTAACAACATGGGTACTATGAATATACTGAAAGGAAAATCAAAGTTTGAAGAATCCTCTTTTCTTCTAAGAAACAATAAAGCAGTATTGATAATCAGTTCAGTTCAGTTCAGTCGCTCAGTCGTGTCCGACTCTTTGCGACCCTATGAATTGCAGCACCCCAGGCCTCCCTGTTCATCACCAATGGTCTTCTGCAATGGAAGATCTTTCTTTTGTCCTTGGCGCAGTTTATGTGGTGGTTCTCCTTAAATACTCATTTCTCAGCTTTGTATTCCCTGGTGGCTCAGTTGGTAAAGAATCTGCCTGCAATGCAGGAGACCTGGGTTTGATCTCTGGGTTGGGAGGTCATGGCAACCCACTCCAGTATTCTTGCCTGGAGAATCCCCATGGAAAGAGGAGCCTGGTGGGCTGCAGTCCATGGGGTTGCAAAGAGTCGGACATGACTGAGCAACTGAGCACACAGCAGTTTTATATTTTAAATTGGAGAGAACTTGTCAAGAACATACTTAAGTATGATCTGTTGCCTTAATAACTCGATGATGATAATTGAGAAAAAAACTCGAAAGAGACAGAAAGAGTTCTTGCTCAATTGAATGGAGCCCAGAGGCTTATATAACCTTAATGCATTTTGAGGAGAAATTTGACTGTGATTAAGACCTGCTTCTGAGATGGATTTTAGCGTATTTTGGCTGAGGGTTAAGAATGCTTTATCTCATTCAATTTCATTTCCCACTTGTCAAATCTAGGTTGAATGGAAACTTCTGTACTTAAGAGTATACTATTTTCTGTTTATCCCTGTACTTTTTTAAAATTAATTTTGTTTTAAAATTAATTGAGACAACCATGCCTTCAGGCTTTCTGTGCATTGGAGATCAAGATTTCTAGGAAATTATTCTGTAGAGTTCTGTTCTTATTTATTTTCCACGAATCTAATAACAATGTTTATTGAGCATCACCCATGCTGGACATTGTTTCCTGTACTGAATACATAGAGATAGGTAACACAAAATTTCTATCCTTAAAGAATTGTCTTCTAGTAAATGTGTGCATGTGGAGAAAGAGGAGAGATAAGAGCAAATAAAACCATTCTCTTCTGGGTCACTAATGTCTTACTTTTGATTCAGTGCAGTTCAGTTCAGTTCAGTCGCTCAGTCATGTCCGACTCTTTGTGACCCCATGGACTGCAGCATGCCAGGCCTCCCTGTCCATCACCAACTCCCGGAGTTCACTCAAACTCACATCGATCAAGTCGGTGATGCCATCCAGCTATCTCATCCTCTGTCATCCCCTTTTCCTCCTGCCCCCAATCCCTCCCAGCATCAGGGTCTTTTCCAATGAATCAACTCTTCAAATGAGGTGGCCAAAGTACTGGAGTTTCAGCTTTAGCATCATTCCCTCCAAAGAACACCCAAGGCTGATCTCCTTTAGAATGGACTGGTTGGATCTCCTTGTAGTCCAAGGGACTCTCAAGAGTCTTCTCCAACACCACAGTTCAAAAGCATCAATTCTTCGGCGCTCAGCCTTCTTCACAGTCCAACTCTCACATCCGTACATGACTACTGGAAAAACCGTAGTTTAAATATTCAGTTATCATCTTATTTGAGATACTAATTAGTGACTTGTTACCTATTAGTTCTTTTTGAACCTCTCTCTTTCTGTGTCTGTCTGTCTGTCTAGGGGGCAGAATTACTCCATTTTCTTCTGGATGTCCTCCCGCCTCTCCAGAAACTCTCAGAACCTTCCTGGGATTCTGCTCTTTTGCCTCTAATATTGGTAATTTTGAATTCTATTTATATCTCTTTCATTAAATCAGAAAACTTTTTATTCCTGGATGTGAGCCAAGTCACTTCAGTTGTGTTCGACTCTTTGTGACCCTATGAACAGTAGCCCACCTCTGTCCAAGGGATTCTCCAGGCAAGAATACTGAAGAGGGTTGCCATGCCCTCCTCCAGAGAATCATCTGGACCCAGGGATCAAACTCACATCTCTATGTCTCCTGCATTGGCAGGCAGGTTCTTTACCACAACTCCCACCTTGAAGTTATAATTGACCTCAAGCTCTGACTCTAGTCAAAATCCTCTCCTCATGTCCACCAGGTTTTGTAATGTCTCCGCATGGACATTCATAGGACACTTAAAGCTCTGCTAGGTGAACTCATAAATGTTGCTCCTTCTCTCCAGTTCACTTTCTTGATGAATGGCATTTCTGACTTCCCCATCTCCCCCTCAGTTCCTTACATTCAATCAATAAATCTTAGTGACCGTTTCCTCCTGGAGAGCCTTCAGGCCTCTCTGCTCCATCCATCTCACAGCTCCCCCTGCCACGGGCACCACATCTGTATCACAGTGCCCTCAAAGAGCCCTCCCTTCTTCCTGCCTCACCTCCTCAAATTTGCCCCCTGCAAAAGCCAAAGGTAATTGTAAGGACAGAATGGATCACATCACATCTTTGATTAGCATGCTTAAATGACTTTAAAAAGTCCAAAATATTTAATTGGACCAGAAAATCTGACATCTTGGTACATCTCCTCCCAGAGCCCACATTCTTCACACCCCCAGCTAGGCTGGCATGCACTCACTGCCTTTAGCAGGGCTGTTCATCTGCTGGCCTCCCGTTGACTGTCTCTTTTACCAAAGATGGGAAAGTTGGCAATATGCCATAGTGCTTTGCAGTTAGTGTCCCACATGCTTGTCTTTCCCACCAAACTCCAAGCTTCTTAAGGTAAGGGATGGTGCCTTAAGCCTATGCTCTATGGTAAGGGTACATTCTTAATCAGTGGACAATGTAGGGTAAAAAAAAAAGAGGAGTGAAAAGAGGAGGGAAACAATAAAAAAAGAACACCCAAACAAAATTCTGTGATTTTAATGTTTTTCAGAAAAGGGTAATGAGCTAGAAACTTTCCCAGGAATAAGACCAGATGGAAATCTGTCCATCGACTGCTTCAGCAACTTTCCACACACATTTTGGCTTAACATGGTCAAATGAACCCAAAAGACACGGACCAATGATACCTGAGTCTCAGAAGCAACCATAGAGAACTGTTTAGAAAAAAATTGGGGGCCCTATATGCAACCAAGGGAGATGGGCCAACAGCTCCTACATCTGCCTGTAGAAGGAACACGTCCTCAGCCCATTGCCCTCGAGCACTGCAGTCTGCACCCCACTACCCATTTCTCAGTTGTCACAGTCTTTGACGTCATCTTATAGAACTTTCCCTCAACAGCACACACATCTTCTTGTGCTCATGGATGTGAAAATCTCCCCTAATAGGTGCTTTTGATACCTCTCCTTTTGCCTGTGCAGTATCATGATCGGAAGGTAAGTTCTCCCTGGCCCCTGACCTGACCTGACCTGGAAGAGTGACTCTCATTTTTCTGCACCATCCCTATCTTTTTTAATCCAAATAAAATTGACAAAATGAAAGCCCTCAATATGTAAAATATTTAGATTCTTTTGTTGAAATGGGGAAAGGAAGCCTGACATCTGTATTCTCTTTGACTCCTGCTAGAGTGACTGCTCTCTTTCTTCAACTCAGCATATTCTTTCCACAAGAGCTCATCATAAAATCTTACCTTTCCAAGGAGTAGAATTTTAGAACCACCAGGAGGAATCCAACAGCAATCTTTTGTTAACCACTTTGTTATTGATTTACCCAGCTTAAGAATTTTTAGCAGCAACAACTTGTGGCTAGTTCTATGGAAAAAAACTCAGTATAAAATTTAGACATTCTACATCTGGACTGCTTCTCTCTACAATTTCAGCATCCTCTGATCTCTGCTTGTTCCCCATGCTTCCCCAGCTCTCAGGCACATTCTGCCTGCATGATTTCAAGGACTAATATAGTCAAGTGCATAAAAGGTGATTGCATTGTTTATTTTCTGAACTGTGGGTTGGCATTGCATGTGGGAGTTCTACTCTCTTCCCTGGCCACTTACCACTGTAAAAAGCTTCATCAAGTTGCCAACTGGTTTATCTGATGGTTCTTATAGTCAAGAATGAGGCTTCCCTTGTAGCTCAGTTGGTAAAAAATCTGCCTGAAATGCAGGAGACCCGGGTTCAATTCTTGGGTCAGGAAGATCTCCTGAAGAAGGAAATGGCAACCCACTCCAGTATTCTTGCCTGGAGAATCCCATGAACAGAGGAGCATGGCAGGCTACAGGCCATGGGGTTGCAAGAGTCGGACATGACTTAGCAACTAAGCCACCACCACTATAGTCAAGAACATGGGCTTCCCAGGTGGCTCAATGGTAAAGAATACACCTGCCAATGGAGGAAATGTTAGGAGATATGGGTTTGATCCCTGGGTCAGGAAGATCCCCTGGAGAAGGAAATGGCAACGCACTCCAGTATTTTTGTCTGGAAAATCCCATGGACAGAGGAGCCTGGTGGGCTATGGGGTCACAAAAAGTCAGACACGATTGAGCACACACTCGTGGTTCATAGTCAATAACATGCCAATGAGTGATACATAGGGCTCTGATTCAGTGAAGATTTAGGGAGAAGTCATATCAAATGTCAGGGCTTCCCGGGTGGTTCAGTGGGTAATGAACTCGCCTGCAATGCAGAAAATGTGGGTTCAATCCCTGGGTCAGGAAGATCCCCTGGGGGGAGGGCATGGAAACCCATTCCAGTATTCTTGCTTGGAGAATTGCAGGGACAGAGGAGCCTGGAGGGCTACAGTCCATGGGGTCACAAACAGTCAGACATGACTGAAGCAGCTGAGCACTCATACATGCGTACTAAATGGCAACCTACATCTACAGATGAGTTCAACAGTATTCATTCAGATCTGAGCAGCTGGGAGTGTGTGAGGTACGTGATTCTTCATGACTCTAGGCTGCTTACCTGGTTCATACCAAAAAACTCCAGAAGGCTCCATCTTGTCTTGGATGTCCATCAGGTAGGAGGGCTGAGAGAGTAATTCTTTTTTTAAATTAATTGATTGATTGAATTGAAATTTTGAATGGGAGAGATGTTGAGAATTATTATGTGATGTTTTCTGCACTGATAATAAATTTTGACCAATTAATATACAGCTGTTGCAGGGATGTTCTGTGCTGCAGTGGAGGACAGCTATCAGTATAGTCTCTGGCCGTGAAAGACTCAGGAAACAAAAGGGAAAATGGTAAAATGGCTTTAATTCAGGCAGTTGCCATCTCACCAAATAAGAGAGCCTATGAAGAAATTCCTAAAAATCTAACGTAGGTTGATTTTCAGTGATTTGATTCATTCTACATATACTGTCTGTTAGATAGTAGGCATTATAGAGATCAAAAGTTGAATAAACTCACATCCTTAAAAAATTACAGTTCCATAAAGTATTTAAGGTATAAACGCAAATAATAGAACTTTAATAAAATGTAGAGTCACCATTTTTAAATAACTCAGTGAGATATAGGGGATCATTTTGTACATACAGAAGCCAAATCTCACTGTATTTGACTGCTTTGTCCAAGATATTACAGATCATTTGTGCATTAATGGTGTTGTCAGAAGGCTGTATTTCAACTTTCAAAGATACATTCTTTCTGTTATTCAGCTACATTAGCCAGAGAGCTTTTGCCAGCAGGTATCAGAGAGTCAAGTTAAACAAAGGTAACCTGAAATGGTATCTCTAATTTCTTGAAGCGATCTCTAGTCTTTCCCATTCTGTTGTTTTCCTCTATTTCTTTGCATTGATCGCTGAGGAAGGCTTTCTTATCTCTCCTTGCTATTCTTTGGAACTCTGCATTCAGATGCTTATATCTTTCCTTGTCTCCTTTGCTTTTCCCCTCTCTTCTTTTCACAGCTATTGTAACCTCCTCAGACAGCCATTTTGCTTTTTTGCATTTCTCTTCTATGGGGATGGTCTTGATCCCTGACTCCTGTACAATGTCACGAAACTCCGTCCATAGTTCATCAGGCACTCTATCTATCAGATCTAGTCAGAGCATGGGGAACTATCATCAATATCCTGTGATAAACCATAATGGACAAGAAAATGAAAGAGTATGTATATATGTATAACTGAATCTCTTTTCTGTACAACAGAAATTAACGGAAGTGTAAATCAACTATGCTTTAAAATGATACATTTTTAAAATTAAAAAAACTAAAAGCTCCAAAAAGGAATCTTGACCATCACACACACTAAAGTGTAAAACCTAAAGTGATGCTTCAGATATCTCTATTTGTAGTCCAGGTGTCTCTACTGCAGAGAAGAGCATTACTGAGATGCTCCACCTCTTACTGTGTGGATTTACCTTGGTTTTAGTATGCTGTGAAAAACAAATAGTAGAACTAATTGAAAAGTGCCTACAAAGGGTTCACAGAAACCTTCCATTTACCCTAATGGCTTATATACCAGAAAGAAATCTATTGCTGTTCCCTTTGTAACTTTGTGTTTATAGGTCCTAGGTTCACTACTCCAGATTCTGTCATTGGAATTTGAGGGAAGCTAAAATAATATGAGGGCTTCCCAGGTGGCTCAGTGATAAAGAATTCACCTGCCAGTGCAGGAGACATGGGTTTGATTCCTGGATAAGGAAGGTCTGCTGGAGAAGGAAATGGCAATACACTCCATTATTCCTGCCTGGGAAGTCCCATGGACAGAGGAGCCTGGCGGGCTACAGTCCATAGGGTCACGAAAGAGTTGGACATGACTTAGCAACTAAACAAAAACAACAACAAAGCAATATGAAGAGAAATATAAGCTCAAACCTGTAGTGTCCTTTAGTAACTGATGTCCTATATTAGGCAAGTGATCTTAAAATGTACACCAACAATAGTAAGTGCTGTGATGTGCTAAGTCACTTCAGTCCTGTCCGACTCTTTGCAACTCCATGGACTGTAGCCCTCCAGGCTCCTCTGTCCATGGGGCTTCTCCAGGCAAGAATGCTGGATTGGGTTGCCATGCCCTCCTCCAGGGGATCTTCCCTATCCAGGGATCAAACGCAGGTCTCCCGCGTTACAGGCTGATTCTTTACTAACTGAGCCACCAGGGAAGCCCAACAATAGTAAGGTATATTTATCAAAATGGAGTAAAAAGTATAATTTTAAATTGTTCAATACTAAACTCTGTAGCAAAGATAAACATTTTAAAATGTAGTTTTTAAGTGAAAGGCTTCTCAGAAGTTTTAATATTTTAATTACACTGAATTTTCATGAGCAAAGTATAGATTCCAGATTTTATAAAATGTATTTGACTCTGGAACATTATTTTTGTAGGACACTTATTTTAAAAGTTTGAGAAAGTCTTGTTTGAATATGAGACTATCCTGAATTTTAAAATAGTTTACAAGCTGACGTATCAGTGTTACTTTGCACAGATGCTTTTTCACTGGCTTGCTTCATACAGATAGCGATGGCTCTCACAACAGTTGGTGGTGGAACTTCATACTTTTCACTTATTCCAATTATGGTCTGGTCTCTGGAGTTATTTCAGTATGCAACCTCAACTTACACTTTTTAAATAAATGGCTCCTGAATTTAAGTTTTTCAAGATAATCCATGTAAAAGATGGATTCTAAAACAGCCTCACTTTCAGATTTCTGTCACAGAGCATGACAGAATAAAAGGAGTGGACAGGAAACTGGAACTGGTGTTAGAAAACTAAAGCTAGAGACTCATTTCTGCTTTTATCAGTTTATGACTGCTCCATTTAACTTTCTTAGTCTACATTTTCCTTTCTGGAAAACAGGCTCATGAATCTCCACCCTGCCTATTTCATCAGAATCAGTCAAGATCATGCACAAAAACCATCAAGTGTTCGGTGTGTGTCCAAAGTTAACAGATGCCTGTTGGGACTCTGCGTTGAACCGTTCTTTGCAGTTAGACAGCATCATAGATTAATATTAACAGAATACGATGTGAAACACGGCTCATAAGTGGATACAGAATCTCACTTCCCACATGGACCAGACACCCATGGTGAACAATTTCTTAAGCAATGTCTCTTGCTTAAAGTATTGAAAGATGTGTTGGTGGATTTTGTGAAATAAACCAAGAATTAAATTCCTTCCACTGGGGCTGAAGGCGAGGCAGAATTAGATATCACACTCCCCTTTTGTTTGGATCAAGGGATAATGAGTATCTCTATAGAGAACAGTGAAGAGATCACATGCCATTCAATAACTGCCAATTCTGTCCAGATGCTTCTCTTTCAGAAATGTCAGCTAGAAAGACTGTGGTTTCTGGCTTTTTTTTTTTTTTTTTTCAGAAGACATCTGAAACAGGGTTTAGATTTCCGGGAGAAAAAAAAAAATATCTAGCAAGATATCAATGAAGGTATAGAAAAAGAGTCCAACATCAGTGAAGACATTAAGTATTCTCATCAAATTTTATATCTATATGTACACATATATATGTATATATTTATATAAGTTAAGAATGCTCATCAGGTTATATATGTATATATTTACCTATATATACATATATGATATGAGTTAGAGTATATAAGTTAGAGTAACTCTAGATCTAGAGTTAGAAAAACCTAAGTTTGAATCTCAAGTCTACCATTTATAAGTGCTATGACTTTGGATAAATTATTTTTAACTTTTTGAATCACAGTTTCCTTGGGTGTAAAACTGGTTAAAACTGTATGAGCCACTCACAGGTTTGCTGAGAGGATTACATGAGACGATACACACGAATTGCCTGGCATCACACCTAACTTAACCAAAGTCACAGTTAGCGATTATTGGTAGTGGAAGTGTTTGTGGTATCCTGTCCACTGGTGATGAAAATGTTATCATCTGCCTTCAAGGACACTGCAGTCTGGGGTGGGAGGGCAGATCATCGCACATGTCACACAGTGTGACGTGGGGTATCCCACACACAAGGCGGGCAGTATGGTGGGTGAGGGAGGTGATGATTCTGAGTGGAGGACTGGAGAGGCCTCATTGAAGGTGACACTGCACGTGGGCATCAAAGGA
Source organism: Oryx dammah (assembly GCF_014754425.2). Classification (NCBI taxonomy): domain Eukaryota; kingdom Metazoa; phylum Chordata; class Mammalia; order Artiodactyla; family Bovidae; genus Oryx; species Oryx dammah. The sequence goes on along the minus strand of NW_024070203.1, from coordinate 18,436,332 downwards.
AGAGGAAGATGTCAGCCAGTGTCTCTGCAGGAACTGATCTCATTACCAGTGCGGCATCTCGCAGAGAACAGAAAGCATGGATTAAGACAGACCTGGGTGACCTTGGGAAGTAGTTGTTTGCATTCACTTTGCAAATGTACTAGTAGCCACAGGGGATGTTACGCCATATAAAATGTGATTCATGACCCGTGAGGGACTCACGATGTAGGAGAGGAAATAGACAAATATCTATAGCAGGATAAGCGCAGGGGATCATATAATTTTCATTCTGACCATGTACTTTTGAGTATGTAAATGGGAGCATTATGAATAACTCTACCTGGACAAAAAGCATATGGCAAGTTGGTCTTCCACAAACCCAAACTTAGTATAAACCTAGGCAGATGGTATGAGATCTCTACAGGTGCCAGGGAAACTCAGACCATGAAGGGATCAGCTCAGTGTGGACAATGAATGAAAAAGCTAATACTACTTTTTAGAGTTCACTAGGCAGAAGAGCCAACAAAGGTCCGTCTAGTCAAGGCTATGGTTTTTCCTGTGGTCATGTATGGATGTGAGAGTTGGACTGTGAAGAAAGCTGAGTGCCGAAGAATTGATGCTTTTGAACTGTGGTATTGGAGAAGACTCTTGAGAGTCCCTTGGACTGCAAGGAGATCCACCCAGTCCATTCTGAAGGAGATCAGCCCTGGGATTTCTTTGGAGGGAATGATGCTGAAGCTGAAACTCCAGTACTTTGGCCACCTCATGTGAAGAGTTGACTCACTGGGAAAGACCTTGATGCTGGGTGGGATTGGGGCAGGAGGAGAAGGGGACGACAGAGGATGAGATGGCTGGATGGCATCACTGACTTGATGGACATGAGTCTGAGTGAACTCCGGGAGTTGGTGATGGACAGGGAGGCCTGGGGTGCTGGGATTCATGGGATCACAAAGAGTCAGACACGGCTGAGTGACTGAACTGAACTGAACTGAGGCAGAAGAGAGAGAGTGAGAGCCAGTATGTGGAATGGCTCAGAAATATAAAAGGAATGGCTGGTGTGTATCCGTGTCTGCAAGTAGCATCATGTGAATGGAGCAGAGGATAAACAAAGGGAAGTGGCAAGACATTGTCATAAGGTACTCAGCAAAAAAATAACTTCAAGGACTATAGTGAATATGGCTAACGATACAAACTTAGTAAAAGCAGGGAGAGGCTCTCCTTGCCTCTTGAAACAAGTCTTTCAGATGACCGACTACACTTCCCACCATCATCTCTGTGTTTTGGAATGGGAGCTCAGTACTCACTGCCACAGGGTATTGGGGGGAAACATCATAAGGTTGATGCATTTGTATCCCATGGCATTTTGCAGATTATGGAAGAGCCCAAGGGCTCACCTTGTCTTTTCTTCCCAGGAGTCGGGCAGTTGCATGAGGCAGCTGGGTTCCCCATCACACACACATCTTCACTCAGGTGAGGTGACATGCACAGAGCCACCGCATGTCGCTTCTTCACAGTAGTGAGGGTATTACTGTTTCCTTGGAGAACTGAGAATGAAACATGCCAGCCGTATGCAGGGGTCCTGCTAAGAGAACCGGAGAGGGAAGTTTATTAGAGAAAAACAAAAGAACACCTAAGAAACAAAAAAGGATAGAAAAATCAACTTCTAAAGAACTGTGGCTTCTCTCTTCTCCACCGGGGTTTCCCTAACTCTTGATGAGATTCAAAGGCAGGTTGATTCAGTCTTTTCATCTCCAGACGTCTCCATATAGACCAAGCGTTGAGAATCAGATTCACGACTTCCCTGCAGGGAGAGATGATGATTATTTAACCTATTGGATACATAGCATCCTCACATGTAAATTAAGGCTAACTGTGTATGTTAGAGACTTAATTTGTAAGTTATCTGAAATAGCATGTATAAACAGTTAGCCAGATACATGGTGTGTATCGCATGTGCTTGAGACGTTGGTTTGATTTTCCCCCTGCTGTGTCCTGCAGGAGGTGGCTTATACCTGACCACCCTGGAACCTTTAGGAATGCAGGATCCTCTGGATCTTCATGAACGTTCTCATGATCAATCCCTGCTTTCTTATACCTTCTAAGACAAAAGTGAAGATGATTAAATGCTGCCCAGAGAGGCAACTTTGTGCAATAGAAATTCACAATGGCCTATTCTGATAAAATTCTGGCTTTGGGTCATGGATCTGCTGCTAAATAATTGGGGGCCACAGGCAAGTCATCCCATCCTCCTCAGGTCCCCTCATCAATCAAATGAAGATATTACACTAGAACAGCATTCCCCAAGAGGTTTCTCAAAGAGTCCTGCATGAGTCTGTTTTTTTTTTTTTCTCTGTATTGGGTGAAGATATCAATAGTTGTATGTTTTTTTAATATACAAAATAAGGTTGTCTTTCAAAAGTACTTTTGGAGACTATTAAAGAAAGCATCTCTATTTTCTCTTTGGAAAGCCCTTGGACATTGTTAATGAGCTATAAAGAGTCTGTTCAGTTCACTTCAGTCACTCAGTCATGTCCAACTCTTTGTGACCCCATGGACTGCAGCACACCAGGCCTCCCTGTCCATCACCAACTCTTGGAGTTTACTCAAACTCATGTCCATTGAGTTGGTAATGCCATCTGACTATCTCATCCTCTATTGTCCCCTTCTCCTCTCAACTTCAAATTTTCCCAGCATCAGTCTTTTCAAATGAGTTAGCTCTTCACATCAGGTGGCCAAAGGATTGGAGTTTCAGCTTCAACATCAGTCCTTCCAATGAACATTCAGGACTGATGTCGTTAGGATGGACTGGTTGTATCTCCTTGCAGTCCAATGGACTCTGAAGAGTCTTCTAGAACACCACAGTTCAAAAGCATCAATTCTTTTGGTGCTTAGCTTTCTTTATAGTCCAACTTTCACATCCATACATGACCACTGCAAAAACCATAGCCTTGATGAGATGGACCTTTGTTGACAAAGTAATGTCTCTGCTTTTTAATATGCTGTCTAGGTTGGACATAACTTTTCTTCCAAGGAGTAAGCATTTTTAATTTCATGGCTGCAGTCACCATCTACAGTGATTTTGAAGCCCCCCAAAATAAAGTTTGCCACTGTTTCCACTGTTTCTCCATCTATTTGCCATGAAGTGATGGGACCAGATGCCATGATCTTTGTTTTCTGAATGTTGAACTTTGAGCCAACTTTTTCACTCTCTTCTTTCACATTCATCAAGAGGCTCTTTAGTTCTTCTTCACTTTCTGCCATAACGGTGGTGTCATCTGCAGGTCTGAATTTATTGATATTTCTCCCGGCAATTTTGATTCCAGCTTGTGTTTCATCTAGCCCAGCATTTCTCATGATGTACTCTGCATATAAGTTAAATAAGCAGGGTGACAATATACAGCCTTGATGTACTCCTTTTCCTGTTTGGAACCAGTCTGTTGGTCCATGTCCAGTTCTAACTGTTGCTTCCTGACCTGCATACAGATTTCTCAAGAGGCAGGTCAGGTGGTCTGGTATTCCCATCACTTTCAGAATTTTCCACAGTTTATTGTGATCCACACAGTAAAAGGCTTTGACATAGTCAAGAAAGCAGAAATAGATGTTTTTCTGGAACTCTCTTGCATTTTCAGTGATCCAGTGGATGCTGGCAATTTGATCTCTGGCTCCTCTGCCTTTTCTAAAACCAGCTTGAACATCGGGAAGTTCACGGTTCACGTATTGCTGAAGCCTGGCTTGGAGAATTTTGAGCATTACTTTGCTAGCGTGTGAGATAAGTGCAATTGTGTGGTAGTTTGAGCATTTTTTGGCATTGCCTTTCTTTGGGATTGGAATGAAAACTGACCTTTTCCAGTCCTGTGGCCACTGCTGAGTTTTCCAAATTTGCTGGCATATTGAAAGCAGCACTTAACCAGCATACTGAGTGCAGCACCCTACCAGGAATCTTGAAGAAGCTGAAGTTGAACAGTTCTAGAATTAACACTCAAAAAAAGATGTCTTTTTCATTACAGGGGACTGGAATGCAAAAGTAGGAAGTCAAGAAACACCTTGAGTAACAGGCAAATTTGGTCTTGGAGTACAGAATGAAGTAGGGCAAAGGCTAATCAAGTTCTGCCAAGAGAACACAGTGGTCATAGCAAACACCCTCTTCCAACAACACAAGAGAAGACTCTTGAATTCAGATAATGAACCCCTTGTTGCCAAATTCAGACTTAAATTTAAGAAAGTGGGGAAAACCATTAGACCATTCAGGTATGACCTAAATAAAATCCCTAACAGTTATACAGTGGAAGTGACAAATAGATTCAAGGGACTAGATCTGATAGACAGAGTGCCTGATGAACTATGGACAGAGGTTCATGACATTGTACAGGAGACAGGGAACAAGATCACCACCAAGAAAAAGAAATGCAAAAAAGCAAAGTGGCTGTCTGAGGAGGCCTTACAAATAGCTGTGAAAAAAAGAGAAGCCAAAAGCAAAGGAGAAAAGGAAAGATACACCTATTTGAATGCAGAGTTCCAAAGAATAGCAAGGAGAGATAAGAAAGCCTTCCTCAATGATCAGTGCAAAGAAATAGAGGAAAATAATAGAATGGGAAAGACTAGAGATCTCTTCAAGAAAATTAGAGATACCAAATGAAAATTTCACACAAAGATGGGCTCAATAAAAGCCAGAAATTGTATGGACCTAAGAGAAGCAGAAGGTATTAAGAAGAGGTGGCAAGAATACACAGAAGTACTGTACCAACAATAAAGTCTGTTAGTTCTATCCATATCATATTTTGATATTGATTTGATATCAATCAATATCAACCTGACAATTGATAATAAAATTCCACTTGTTCTTCACTTCCACTAAATGACTTTCAAAAGATTGAAGAATCCAGGGTTGTTAATGGAGAGAAAACCATCTCTAGTTTGGGCAGCTGCAGACTGCAGCATCAGTCGTGGCCTTGAGGCTCAGCTTCTGTGGGGGAGTCTCCTTTTCTGATTTAGATCCCTCTTTGCTGGCCCCTGTGGGTACTGGGTAGTAGGGCAGTGTTCTTTCTGAAGCTTCTGAGCATATGGGTATATCATTATTTTTAATCACTTGATAATTTCTGAAAGATAAAGTTCTGAAGAAATTGTCAGTGGAGTTAGACAAAAGGAGATTTTTAAGTTTTAAAGAGGAAGACCTATAAGAGTTTATGAAGATTAAAACATGTGTGGCTTCCAGCTGCCCACGATAAGAAGCAACATAGAGGTAGGGCAAAATAAAAGGGAAAATAGTTGAGTCCAGTTTTTGAACCCATGGCTCAGTTTTTGTTAATCCCATATAGCAGTGCTAGGACCCTGAGAGTCCCATCATAATACATTTCAGCAGATATGATAGGAAAATCGCTTGGTTATGCCTTCCTCTTGTAAACCAGCATCTTCCAGCTGGGGTCTCTCTCACTGTGGCCTCGCACTGATAACTCCAGAGGAATTTGTTGTCGGCCTGTCACTAAGAAACTGTCTCACGACAGAACCCAGTCCTCTCACCTCATTTCTCGATTCATGCCTTCTCTTTAGTCTTTACATTTGGGGGTGTTTGGGACGTTTCCATTTTGTAACAGAAAAGGAGAGGTGAAATTTAAATGACTGCTATAAATCTGAGACAGAGAGCCCCCAAGTGAGAGTACTGGCATGTTCTAGAAGGTTTCCCCAAGTGTGCTGGTGACGAAGAGACCCCACAGGAAGAGTGGGCTATACATCAAAGGAACCGCGTGCAAGTTTACAGAAAACACCCACCTGATGTATAGCAGATGCAGTGGCCCCACGTGCCTCGCATTAGACGTTCCTGGTTCCAGTGACACAAGGGGTGTGTTGACAAGGTCCTTTCCAGTGAGGACCTCCAGGTGACATGCTGTGTGCAGCTAGACTTTGATGTTGCCCACACTTTATCTCTGTGGTGTGATAAGTAGTCCCCTGTCCACAACCCAAAAACAGCACAGTAGAGGAGACCTCTGCAAAGGATGGTGTCTTCCTGTAAGTTCAGAATAGATGAGTGCCCTCCTGATTCTCTCTGATGCATTTGAGGAGCTGTCTGGGTTTGCTACTGCACTCTAGCTTAGGTGCTGGGCTGGAATCAAATGCTTTTCAGAGTCCTCTGTTTTCTAGTCCACCGGTTCACCTACAGGGCAAACGGAAGGGAGGGAAACAAAAATATATTGAGGGTCTGTGGTAAACAAGGCGCTACCCATTTTTTTTCCCATATATGACTTCTCACCTAAAGCCTTGTAATTAACTTGCAAGAACATTACTTAAGTTAATATAGTAGAGACTTTTTTCAGGCTTCAAAGTGTACTTTTGTTTTATTTTTAATTGGAGGATAATTGCTTTACAGTTGTGTTGGCTTCTGTCAGACAACAACTTGAATCAACTGTAAGCACATAAATATGTTTACACACACACACACACACACACATATGTATTTCTCGCTTCCTCCTTGAGCCTCCCTCCTGCCCTCGCCCTGTCCCGCCCCTCTCAGTCCTTGCAGAGCGCTGGGCGGTGCTTCCTGGGCTGTGTGCAGCCGCCCCGGCCATCTGCCTCACACAGGGTGGTGTGTGTACGTCCATGCTCCTCTCTCAGGATGTCCCACCCTCTCCTTCCCTTGCCGTGTCCACAGGTTCGTTCCCTATGCCTGCATCTCCACTTCCGCTCTGCAAAGAAGTTCATCATTTTTCTAGATTACACACAGATGTGCTAGTATATGATATTTGTTTTTAATCAGAGGTTCAAGGATTCATGTCTCCTTTCAAGGGATGCGTCATTTTAGAGGTGCCGTGTCACAGCAGTCAAGAACACAGATGTCACAGCAGAGAGCCTACCTTGGTGTGCTGTGCAATCTTAGACAATTTTCTAACCCTCTCTGTGATTCAGTTTTCTCATCTGTGAAATGCGGTGATGATAGTAACCTACCTAACGGAACTGCTATGTGGTTTAACTGAGTAAGGCACTTCCCAGGTGGCGCCAATAGTAAACAACCTGCCCACCAATGCTGGAGACTCAAGAGAAGTGGGTTGGCTCTCTGGGTCAGGAAGATCCCCTGGTGGACGAAATGGCACCCCATTCCAGTGTTCTTGCCAGCGTGCTTAGGGCAGTGCCTGGCAAGTAGCAAATACAAACATTTTGTAGTATTACTAGTTAATTCCATTTGAAAGACAGAGAAACTGAATCTCAAAGAGGAGGTGTAATAACCTGAGATTCTAGTCTTTACAGTAAGTTCAGAGCTGGGGCTAATAGGCTGCTGGCCACTACCAAATCGAAAAGAAAAATAGAAAAACAAACAAAAACAAAGCAGCTGCTTTCGTTCTCCCCAGGAGCTAAATTGCTGCTTGAAACCATGCCAGCAGTAAAACACTGAAGCTGGTAAGCACACATCCAATTTAAACTTATTAGCACAATTAGTTGTCTATTACTTCAATAGGAAGTGATTATTAAACCCATAATTAATGAGACAGAACACCCTCTATTTATAATCTAAAGACATCTATGGTACCCACAGTTAGAGGAGCATCTGGCTGCCTTCTGGGGATGAAAGTATCCCCAAAGTCATTACAAACGCAGAGTCTTCATGGACAGCCACTGACCTCAGGAGAAAAGACTAATGGGTACTAAAGTTCCTGACACATTAACAGCCTGCCCTGCCTTGACCAGCTACCTTATTGTTTCCAGCTTCCAGTCATCCTGTTTTCTGTAAAAAAAAGAGCCTGGAGACCAAGAGATACTGGAATTAAAAATATGAATACTGTCAAAGCTAACCTTTACTGAACAACTGTGTATTCTATAGGTATTATAACATTTATTTCATGTAGCAACCTACTGTGAGTAATATGTTTAATTATTCCAGTTTTACAAATAAGGAAAATTAGGATTAAAAAGATGAAATAACTGTCCTGTGGCCAATCATAGTAAATGACAGCTGGCGATATAACCCGTGGATAATGCGATAAAACTCATCCCTTAACCACTCCTCTGTGCCGCTTCTGAGAACCAAGCTTACGGACTTCACAGTCTGCTGATGGCCAGGTTGCATATGCACCTGAGTGAAGCCAGAATGAAGCTGCTGAGGCTCAAAATAAAGGAATGACTTATTCATTACTTAATCGATTAATTAAATATTTACAGAGTGACAACTATACGTCAGATACTATTCCAGGTGATGGAAGTGAAAGCAAGGAGTCAGACAGACAAAGCCTTCCTGTCATGGGGCTGGCTTTAGCCAGAGGGAGACAGACAAACACATAAAAAAGGATCGTTTTAGATGCTGATGCATTCTTTGAAAGTAAATTTGATGCTGTGTTATATAGTTAATGCCTGATGACCTTGGATTGGGTGCCCAGAGAAGGTGACATTTAAATTTAGAGAATTGAATGGCAAGAGGGAGCTGAATAATCACAGAGAAGGGAAGAGCTGGTTCACAGGAATCGACAAAGAACGAAAGGCCCAGAGCTCAGGTTCTGTGTCTAAATCAAAAAACCTTGCACGTTGATGGTAGGAAGCCAATTACCTTATGGGAAGGAAAGAAAGACAATTACCATAGCCATATTCTGACTCTACAAATGTAACTCATCCAAATGAAAACTGAGAAACATATCAAATATGAGATTGACTCTTGTCTATTATATGTAGATGCTATATTTAAAATGTTTGTTTTTAAAAATGGGCTTATCCTGTTCTTATTAATATTTTTATACTCTGTGCATGTATGTGTGTGTGTGTGTGCACATGGAAAGTGAATCAAACTTAAAGTTTGATTCACTTTCTTGGAGAGAGTTTGAAGCAATATTAGTCTTTCCCATGTGTTAGAGGATGAGATGGCTGGATGGCATCACTGACTCGATGGACGTGAGTCTGAGTGAACTCCGGGAGTTGGTGATGGACAGGGAGGCCTGGCGTGCTGTGGTTCATGGGGTCGCAGAGAGTCGGACACAACTGAGCGACTGAACTGAACTGAATGCAGCAAGTATAGGAATCTAGGTAAGTGGAACAGTATTTTAAAAACTATGTAACATCACAGTGCATGGTTCACCAGATATGCATGAAATTTCTAATTCCAGAAAACTAGGAACTCCAAGGGTAGTTTTTTTTTCTCGAGTACAATGAACCACATCTAGATGCATCTTCACCCAGGAGCCCCGAACAGTTAGGTAATAGAGTGGTGTTGCGTCATGTCCTCCAAGGAAGGATGATACAGCATTCATTTAGGAAGAAAGACACACTGTTCATGTTTAGGAAGAAAGATACACTGAGAGGGCAGTGCCCTGTTAGCCTGCCCTGGGGGCACCCCTACCCAGTTTACCCGCTGTTCACCTGCATGCTACTTTTATATGAGCAAAAATAGACATCTATTCTGTTGAAGTTTTATTTCCATTATACATTTTGGTATCTATTTTACACTCAAAAAATGTGTGGGATTTATTTATGTCAGGTTAGCTTAGGAGCAGGGCTTCTCATGTGGCTCAGTGGTAAGGAATCTGCCTGAAATGCAGGAGACCCAGGTTCAGCCCCTGGGTCAGCAAGATCCCCTGGAGAAGGGCATGGCAACCCACTCCATTATTCTTGCCTGGAGAATCCCATCCCATGGACAGAGGAGCCTGGCAGGCTACAGTCCATGAGACAGCAAAGAGTTGGACATGGCTAAAGCGATGTAGCATGCACGGACATCTTAGTAGCTAATAACTAAAAAAAGAGGTGAAGAAAATTGAGAATGTCTCTTCTTTGACTAGCCCATTGAACAAAATAAATAATAGTGAAAGCTGAAGTAGGCAGAGCACAGCAGGGTATGGCCCAGTCTTAAATGCATGTGTTTTCTGAGACAGTGGAGTCTGACCTCTCACAGATTCCTCCAGAGAAGCTTCCAGAAAGATGGTTGGAGAGAGTTGAAGGAATATTGAAGGAATATGTTTTTTCCACGTGGTCACTCAGCAAGTTTGGGACTCTAGGTAGGTGGAACAATATTTATGAAGTGGTGGCTCAGTTCATAAAGAATCTCTCTGCAATGAGGAAGACCTTCCCTGGGTTGGGAAGATCCCCTGGAGAAAGAAAAGGCTACCTACTCCAGTATTCTTGCCTGGAGAATTTCATGGACTGTATAGTCCATGGGGTTGCAGAGTGAACACGTGGTTCATCAGGTAAGTGTGAAATTTCTAATTTCAGAAATACAAATGGAGGCAAGGTAGAATGAGAGAAAAGCTTGCTGAAGAAGGTTAGGGTGTGATTGTCACACAATTCTTTATGAAGCAAGTAATGAAAACTGTGCTCTGCTTGCATTTCAAAAGCTATGCATACTTTTCAAGCAATAAAAAGGCATGGTCATCCTGAGATAGAAATCTGGCAACTCATAGTTCCAATGTGTGTGTGTGTGTGTGTGTGTGTGTGTGTGTG
>NW_024070203.1:18107806-18425939 GCF_014754425.2 Oryx dammah | reverse complement strand
GAACCTGCATCTCTTGTGTCTCCTGCACTGGCAGGTGGATTCTTTACCACTGTGCCACCTGGGAAGCCCATCGTTCCAGGAGGTGTGAGCAAATGCATGGATCTCTGTCGTCAGTTGTCTTCCTCCTCATGAATAGGCACACTTAGACCAAACACAAATGCATAGTAAAGAGACAAAACAGAAAAGCCTGTAAAATATTGTATCATTATTTAGCCATCACTGAGCAGTGTAACTTGGGTAAAGTCCCCACACAGCCTAGACCTCAGATTTCTTATAACAGAAAGGGTTACTGTCCTCTTCTGTTTGTTCCTTGGCTCCTGCCTCAGTGCTCCATCCAGCTCAGGGTCACAGGGGGAGTGTATTGAATGAGTGAGTGATGAAAAAATAAATGAATCCATGCATCTGCTCAAGATCAGACCCTAAAAGTATCTCAATTTAATACCCACACGCAGAACGGAAAATCTTCCTTGAAATTGCTGCTGACTCGGGTGAGGCGCCTGGTGATTAAGGACAAAGGCAGATAAAATAGGAAAAGTAATTTAGAATATGGTAATACACAATAAATATAACTGTATCTAAAGCAATTTGGGGCAGGAGTAATCTTGCTGAGATTCAATTGAACTGTACCAAGCTGCCGCAGCATTATGAAAGTACGTATTTACATCTTTTCATTAAATAAACCCTGTCTCTGCCAACTCTGCCACTCCCCATGTCATAAGTGAGGTCCTGGAGAGGCTGAGGGAAAACGGGATGGGGAAGAAAGTGCCAGTCTTGAGGCAGAGCACAGCGTGTGCATGGGTAGAACCCTCACGTGGCTGCTCTGCAGTTTTGCTAAAATGATGTCTCTCTTTCTCCTCCTTTCTCCCCCTTGCTCGTGAGATACTCTTGTCTGGGACTGGCTGCTAATTGTCTTCCCATTACACTTTTATACACAGTTTTTGTTCCTCCTGTCTGCATGTCAAATTTTTCCTTATATATTTAAAAAATATAAATAAAAACCTAGGAGAATCTGATTCAGTTATCCGATTCTGTAAATCTGCATTTGTGTCTTTGATTCACCTTCAAGATTAAGAACTACTGGTTTACCTGGGTGCCTGGCACATATGTGAACAAAAGACCTTCTCTAGGCATTTATGCATACATGTATGAGTGGGTGTGTCAGCAATGTGGGTAGAGGCTGTGACTGTCATCCTGTGGATGACACTGTCGAAGTCTGGCCTCAGGCTTTTGTTTCTCGTACACTCTACCCGGGTCGCAGCAGACAGCCTCCAGAAACACCTGCTGAGCATCTGCTCAGGGCAGGTGCATCTGCAGGATGACCCTCAGTAGTTTTAAAGGAGTTGACTGCAAGATCTTGCTAATTTCCTCTTTCTCAATGTTGATCTACCTAGTCAAGGGCCTATGAAGGCTTGCCTTCCCCACTGCCCCTTTCCCAATTGTCCTTCTTCCACTTTGCCGAAGGGCCTGTCCCTCACCTACCCAGAAGCATAACATAATGCATTGTCCTGGTGTGTAGGCACCCCCAGAGCATATTGAATCAGTTGAGACAGAGTCCTCGAACAGGCTTTGTTGTCAGCTTGGTCCTGTAGATTACTGGCTGGATAATTTTAACACATTTTATGTGTTTCTTTTTTATTTATTCATTTTCTTTACCTTCAGATTTATTGAGATATAATTGACATAGAATGTTGTGTTAAGTTTAAGGTGAACAAAGTGTTGATTTGAGATACTGAGATGCTGCAAGATGCTTTCCACTGGAGCATTAGCTAACACCTCCATCACCTCAGATAATTACCTTTTTTTTTTCTGGTGAGAACATTTAAGATTACTTTCTCAGCAACTTTCAAAGATTCAATACTGTACATTAACTATAATTATGATGCTGTACATTCGGCTGAAACCTCCTTTGTCTTCAAACGGAAAGTTTGTACCCTATCACCAACATCTTCCCACTTCCCTGTCCCCCAGGCCTTGGTGCAGGGACACCACCACCATTCTGCTCTCTGTTCTTTGGGATTTGTTTGAGTTTGGCCATTTTAGTCTATATGTAGGTGATACATCATGCAATCATGAAGTATTTGACTGCTTGACTTTCTCTAACTTATTCCACTTAGCATACTGCACTCAATGAGCATCCCTGTTGTTGCAAATGACAGAATGTCCTTATTTCCCATGTATGAAAACTGTTTCATGTGCATGTGTATATACACACCCACAGTGAAATACACACACACACACAAAATCTTCTTTATCCATTTTTCCATTGATGGGCACCTAGGTTGTGTTTATATCTTGGCTATTGTGCAGTGAATGTGGGAGTACCTTTATCTCAGTGATAGCCTGTTAATTCTCATAATGATAGTGATAAATACAATCAATAATTTTAAAAAATTTGTTAGCATTTAAGATATCATCAACAAAGATTTTTAAAAACTTGTTGCAAAGAATCACAGGTATTATCGATTGATGCAACATGTTAAACATAAAATATTTATTACAATGAAATTCTGAAATACAGTTTGAATAGAAATGTACATTCCAGGAGAAAAGTTAATATTATAATATACTAAACTATTAAAAGGAACTTATTTTTGGTTGCTCTAAATGAATTTCGATGGACTTTGAATTATTTTTGTCTTCAACGTTCATTTGAATCATTTCTAAAATAAAAGAACAATTTGATTTTAAAGAGCCATGCTTAATGTATCCTTTGCAAGTAACAGACTGGTTCCAAATAGGAAAAGGAATATGTCAAGGCTGTGTATCGTCACCCTGCTTATTTAACTTCTATGCAGAGTATATCATGAGAAACGCTGGGCTGGAAGAAGCACAAGCTGGAATCAAGATTGCCGGGAGAAATATCAATCACCTCAGATGTGCAGATGACACCACCCTTATGGCAGAAAGTGAAGAGGAACTAAAAAGCCTCTTGATGAAAGTGAAAGTGGAGAGTGAAAAAGTTGGCTTAAAGCTCAACATTCAGAAAACTCAGATCATGGCATCTGGCCCCATCACTTCATGGGAAATAGATGGGAAAACAGTAGAAACAGTGTCAGACTTTATTTTGGGGGCTCCAAAATCACTGCAGATGGTGATTGCAGCCATGAAATTAAAAGACACTTACTCCTTGGAAGGAAAGTTTTGACCAACCTAGATAGCATATTCAAAAGCATACACATTACTTTGCCAACAAAGGTCCATCTAGTCAAGGCTATGGTTTTTCCTGTGGTCATGTATGGATGTGAGAGTTGGACTGTGAAGAAGGCTGAGCGCCAAAGAATTGATGCTTTTGAACTGTGGTGTTGGAGAAGACTCTTGAGAGTCCCTTGGACTGCAAGGAGATCCAACCAGTCCATTCTAAGGGAGATCAGTCCTGGGTGTTCTTTGGAAGGAATGATGCTAAAGCTGAAATTCCAGTACTTTAAGAGTTGACTCATTGGAACAGACTCTGATGCTGGGAGGGATTGGGGGCAGGAGGAGAGGGGGACGACAGAGGATGAGATGGCTGGATGCCATCACTGACTCGATGGACATGAGTTTGAGTGAACTCCAGGAGTTGGTGATGGACAGCGAGGGCTGGCGTGCTGCAATTCATGGGGTCACAAAGAGTCAGACATGACTAAGCCACTAAACTGAACTGAACTGAACCCCAAATAAATGTTTTATAATGTAATCTGAAAATGTGAAGGTGTACTTACTTTATTTTAGCATCTATGCCATCAACAACCAAAAAAAAAAAAAAAAGTAAATAGACTTCACTATTCTGCTTTTCCATCTGCTTTTTGCTTTGCCATCTTAAATTTTTTTTTTTTTGCCATCTTAAATTTAAAGATTACTTACTTATTGTACATTTCCTTCCCCAAGACCTATGCTGTTCCACAGAGGATCCCAGCCACCTGTGACTACTTAATGTAGATAAACTACATAAAATTCAAAATCAATTGCCCTGTTGTAGTAGCTGCATGTCAAACGATCAATAGCTGCATGTGGCTAGAGACTGTGGTACTGGGAGGACAGCAGATATAAAACGTTTCACCATGGCAGAGTTCCACCAGGCCTGCTGCTCTAGAGAGAATTTGTACTGCGGACACTGCTTTTACCAGAACAGAACATTCTCTAGGATTGATGGGCTCATTTACTTCTTTTCAAATGTCTGGCTCATATTAGGCCCTCACTAAATGCTTTTTAAATTAAAATAACATTACTAGAAGATAATTAGTGATTCCCCCAGACACATTTACCAGCAAATCACAATCACATAAGTTTCATAAAATCTTTGCAATGATAAGGACCTTGGAACTGATCTACATATGAAGTTATATATATATATATATATATATATATATATACACACACACATTTTATATATCCTAAAATTTCAAAGCTAAAGTGTTCATTTGTAGTTCCTTAATTCTATTTTGTGGTAAATAAAGAACATACTATATTGCATATGTTCTATGTTCCAAGTGATGAACAAAGCACTTTTCAGTTGTGATCTCACCTAGTACATCTAACTTTTCCTAAGGAGAATATATTTGAGAGGTTAGGAATATCAGAAAGGATAAGATCTTTGCCCAGAATCACAAAGATAGAATTTAAACTCAGGTCTATCTAATCACAGAAGCTGCATTTCTAACTCCATATGAAAAATGCCACCTAGAGAAGAAATGACAACTTGTACAAGTCATTCAGAGACTTAGTGATAAGAATAGAAATGCAGGCTATGCCTTATTTCCAGATGGGCTCCCCACACATCTGTCTCCGCCCGCAGTAAGGGGAGGTACATAGGCTGGATAAGAACAGGATTTGTAGCTAGGATGCCTGCATTCACATCTAGTCTCTGCCACCTACTAATTACTGCAACCTTAGGCTCTTCTTCTGTGAACTGGGATACTGATAATGACCAATATTATATCAATTCAAACACTTGATAAAACACATTGATATTATTTAGATTTCCACAGTATTACTTATGCTCATTTGTATGTTATGCAGATACTGAATGCTCTACAGTTTTACCATATATGTGGTTTGTGTATCCATGCTCAGACTCCTAGTTCAGTTCAGTCAAGTTCAGTCGCTCAGTTGTGTCTGACTCTTTGCCACCCCATGGACTGCAGCACTTCAGGCCTCTCTGTCCATCAGCAACTCCTGGAGTTTACTCAAACTCATGTCCATCGAGTTGGTGATGCCATCCAGTCATCTCATCCTCTGTCGTCTCCTTCTCCTCCTGCCCCCAATCCCTCCCAGCATCAGAGTCTTTTCCAATGAGTCAACTCTTCACGTGAGGTGGCCAAAGTACTGGAGTTTCAGCTTTAGCATCAGTCCTTCCAAAGAACACCCAGGACTGATCTCCTTCAGAATGGACTGGTTGGATCTCCTTGCAGTCCAAGGGACTCTCAAGAGTCTTTTCCAACACCACAGTTCAAAAGCATCAATTCTTCAGCACTCAGCCTTCTTCACAGTCCAACTCTCACATCCATACATGACCACAGGAAAAACCATAGCCTTGACAAGATGGACCTTTGTTGGCAAAGTAATGTCTCTGCTTTTGAATATGCTATCTAGGTTCATTGTAAGATCTACTAATAACTAAAATAGATAGGAAATAGAGTAATTGGGAAGAAAAACAGTGACAAATAAGCAAAGACCCTTGCACAAGAATGGGAAATCCTGCTTTAAGCAGTTCTCTGTTTACACTTATCTCGACATTTCCCTGAGCATGACAGAACTTTAGATAGGCTTCTTCCAGACTGGAGGTGCTGTCTTCCTTTTTTCTCAAATACTTACAATTGTAAATTCTTTCTCTGTCCCTTTGAGATATAGGTGAATCTTTTTAAAACTTCTTGCTACTTGGAAGAAAAGCTATGACCAACCTAGACTGCATATTACAAAGCAGAGACATTTCTGTGTCAACAAAGGTCCATCTAGTCAAAGCTATGGTTTTTCCAGTGGTCATGTATGGATATGAAAGTTGGACTATAAAGAAAGTTGAGCGCCAAAGAATTGATGCTTTTGAACTGTGGTGTTGGAGAAGACTCTTGAGAGTCCCTTGGACTGTAAGGCAATCAAATCAGTCCATCCTAAAGGAAATCAGTCCTGAATATTCACTGGAAGGACTGATGCTGAAGCGGAAGCTTCAATCCTTTGGCCACCTGATATGAAGAACTGACTCACTGGAAAAGACCCTGATGCTGGGAAAGATTGAAGGCAGGAGGAGAAGGGGACAACAGAGGATGAGATGGTTAGGTGGCATCACTGACTCAATGGACATGAGTTTGATAAGGCTCCAGGAATTGGTGATGGACAGGGAGGCCTGGTGTGCTGCAGTCCATGGGGTTGCAAAGAGTTGGACATGACTGAGCGACTGAACTGAACTTCCAGTTTTACAAATCAGGCATGCCTTTCTTGAAGACCTGGGAGCCGTCCTTTTGAAATGCAATCATCAAAGAGGATATTACCCCATCCTGTAGTTTCTGCTAGAGGGTACCTTTCAAACTGGTGGATGCCAATTAGCAAACACAGATGGTCTAATTGCAGATTAAAATATCTGCAAAATAAGGAAATAACTCAATGTGCTCAGACATCCTAGTGATTAACCTCCCCCTGAATTTCTCCAGTACTTTTTAGCTAGCTCCCTCCAGCCTTTAAAAACCCTCCTACCCTTTGTCTCAGAAGAATTGAGCTCAGACTTAGTTCTAGTCTCTCTTTCTCTCCTATTACAATAGTCTTGAATAGTCTTTCTTGACTGTTTAAATTTTTCCAGTGCAACTTTTGCTGTGTCACTATAGATTCATTTTTTTGTCCAGTCTTATTCTCATGAGGGCTTAAGCCAAATTAGAATAGGAAAACAAAAGTAGATAGAGAAATAGTAAAGAACTAGGCAAAATGTGGGCTTCCCAGTTGGCACTAGTGGTAAGAAAATCTGCCTGCCAATGCAGGATATTCCAGAAACTCATGTTTGATCCTTTGGTTGGGAAGATCCCCTAAAGGAAGGCCTGACAACCCACTCCAGTATTCGTTCCTGGAGAATCCCATGGACAGAGGAGCCTGCCAGACTGCAGTCCATAGGGTTACAAGGAGTTGGACCTGACTGAAGCAACTTGACAAGCATGCCCGCAGGCCAAATGTTGATGAGGAAACTGAGGTAACAGCAGCCAAAGAAACAGGCTGTAAATAATATCTAAAGAACAGAAGCCAAGACAGAAATGGAGAATTAGAACAGACCATAAACCAGTAATAAGAATCTATATTACTGATTCTTTATCTTCTATCACAGCTTCCAGCTCCCAGGCCCAAATGACTATCCCAACCTAACCGCCAAATCTGGATTCCAATCAGCGTAAATACAGAAGGCAGGAAAGGCACCAACAGTAAATCTGTGTGTTTATTTACAGTGTGCACCTGGGTTCCAGTTTCAGGTAATATGTTAAGCCCTCATAATATAAGAAAAGTGAGTGAAGTTGTTCAGTCGTGACCAACTCTTTACAATCCCATGGACTGTAGCCTACCACACTCCTCTGTCCATGGGATTTTCCAGGCAAAAATACTGGAATGGGTTGCCATTTCCTTCTCCAGAGGATCTTCAGGACCCAGGGATTGAACCTAGGTCTCCCGCATTATAGGCAGACGCTTTACCATCTGAGCCACCAGTGAAGTCAATATAAGAAAAATGGACTCTAAATAAACTGACTTTATATGGTAGGAAGTGGTTAGGTTTTATGTACATTCATATCGAGATATATGAACACATACATTTAAAGGTTAAACATTAAAGATGCAGCAGGCGATAAGAAAAATGAACCCTGATGTTTATGTTATATAGGCTGTATAGCCAACCGTGGGAATAGCAGAGCTTTTAGAAAACCAGACTTGACGGAAATGATCACGCCTTTTATTCTGTCCATGCTAATTTGAGGTGCCTTTCAAGCAAGCATCTAAGAGAAAATTTTAGGTGATCAGGAGCTAAGAGGAACAATGAGGGGCAAGGATGGAAATGCAAGTGCCATTGACATAAAGAATTGAATCATCCCATTTATGATAGTTTAGGGTGAACCTATAATGTAAGAGGAAGAGAAGAGGGCCTAATTAGGGACTAGGCTGCCCTTTCCCACTCCATAGCACAAAGCTGTCCCACATATAGCTTCATACTTGACTGTAATCATGAAACATAACTCAGCAGAACAGAAGAACAGAGTTATGTATCTAAGTATTCAGGCTCTGGGGGTTCCCCAGTGGCTCAGTGGTAAAGAATCTGCCTGCAGTGCAGAAGCCACAGGAGATGTGGGTTTGATCCCTGGGTCAGGAAGATCCCCTGGAGGAGGCATGGCAACTCATCCTAGTATTCTTGCCTGGAGAATCCCATGGACAGAGGAGTCTGGTGGGCTACAGTCCATAGGGTCGCAAAGAGTTGGACACGACTGAAGTGACTTACCATGCACACATGCGTGCTGGTTGTGTTCCTTGGCACTCAGTGACTGCATATATGTTAGGAACCTAGTCATGATTGCTTAGCTTATTAACTTGGTTCATTTCAGTACATACTGTGGGTGTGTTTTTATAGGTACATAACTGCTATACCACAATTCATTGTTGTTCAGTCACTAAGTCATGTCCGACTGTGACCCCATGAACTGCAGCACACCAGGCTTCCTTGTTTTTCACTATCTGCCTGAATTTGCTCAAACGTATGTCCATTGAGTTGATGATGTCATCCACCCATCTCATCTTCTGTCACCTGCTTCTTCTGCCTTCAATCATTGCCAGCATCAGAGTCTTTTCCAATGAGTCAGTTCTTTGCATCAGGTGCCAAAGTATTGAAGCTGAAGCTTCAGCATCAGTCCTTCCAATGAATATTCAAGGTTGATTTCCTTTAGGTTTGACTGGTTGGATTTCCTTTCAGTCCAAGGGACTCTCAAGAGTCTTCTCCAGTACCACAATTCAAAAGCATCAGTTCTTCAGCACTCAGCCTTCTTTATGGTCCAACTCACTATCTGTACAAGACTACCTGAAAAACCATAGCTTTGACTATAATGACCTTATAGTTGGCTTTTTAATACACTGTCTAGGTTTGTCATAGCTTTTCTTCCCAGGAGCAAGCATCTTTTAATTTTGTGGCTGCAGTCAACACCTGCAGAGATTTTGGAGCCCAGGAAAATAAAGTCTGCTACTGTTTCTAAATAATAAGATGTTTTCCTGAGTTTTCCAGGAACTTGTGAGTCAGCTGTGTCTAGTTCAGACTTAGTTGGTTAAGACCAGGCATGTGCAAGACCTTTTGCACATGCTCCTTGACCTTTTGATGTCAGTGGACTTCAGATCAAGTTAAGGGCCTCCGTTTATTAAAGGTGCATGCTCTCCACACCTTGGACTGCCTTGCTGCATTATTCCTTATCCCATAAATACCCCAAGTGCCTTGCCTTCTGTGAAGTGGATCTGAGACTAGTCCTTCTGTCTCCTTGATTGGCTGCCTTGGGGAAAAACCCTCTCTTTGCCACAAACCTCCATGCCCCCAGCAGTTTGGCTTGCTCTGTGTTCAGCAAAATGAACCTGGTTCAGTAGCATTACATCAGTCGGAAAAATGGAAGTTCACAGCAATTAAGTTTAAAAGTGTACCGGTAGTAAGTTGTAGAGGTATTAAAACTTGGCTCCAGTACTTTTCTTTCTTCTTTTTTTCCTCTGTCTGTTTTTTTTTTTTTTTTTTTTCTGACTTACCATGAGGCTTGCAGATTCTTAGGTTGCCCAACCAGAGATTGAACCTGGGCCTCAGCAGTGAAAGCACCAAGGTCTAACCACTGGACTACCAGGTAATTTCCCAGTTATTTAATTCCTTCACTCATGTGAATTGAGCCCTTGCTATCTGTTGGGGACTTAGAGATATATCTTGACATAGGTTTTTCCTGACAGATATCAGCAGCTTCTGGTTACTGCCTAATATAAGCAAAGCTGGAAGTGATTGGCGGTGTGGATGGGGTAAGCTTTCAATAACAGGCCTTCACTAGTAAACCAAGTTTTCACAAGATTTAGATGATAGAACCACTAAGACTCATGAAGTTTTGTGGGAAGTACCATGAACTCTTGAGCTGTTCAATGAATGAAGGAGACACACTATCAAATTCATGTTACTGCTGGGAAAGTTGAGCAGTAGAATTTCAGCCTCAGGAGGAGTTGAACTCTCCCGATTCAGTGCCCATTCTGTATCTTACTGGATGCTGGACTTGGAGTCAATGTATTACCTTTTCTGAGTCTGTTTGCAGCTCTTTTATTTATTTATTGGTTTTATTTATTTTAAGATTTTTATTGGAGTTTAGTTACTTTACAATGTGTTAGTTTCTATTATACGGCAGAAGGAATCAGGTATTTATATACATATATTCTCTCTGTTTTTGGATTTCCTTCCCATTTAGGTCATCATGGAGCATTGAGCAGAATTCCCTGTGCTATACAGTAGGGTCTCATTAGTTATTTATTATATTGTTGTTATTATTCAGTAGCTAAGTCAAGTTGTATCCTTTGCAACCCCGTGGACTGCAGCAGACAGGCTTCCCTGTCCTTTATTGTCCCCTAGAGTTTGCTCAAATTTATGTCCATCAAGTCAGTGATACCATCCAACCATCTCATCCTCTATCATCTGCTTCTCCTTCGCCATTAATCTTTTCCAGCAGCAGGGTCTTTTCCAGTGAGGCAGCTCTTCACATCAGGTGGCCAAATTATCAGAGCTTAAACTTTAGCATCAGTCCTTAGAATGAATATTCAGGGTTGATTTCCTTTAGGTTGGACTGGTTTGATCTCCTTGCAGTCCAAGGGACTCTCAAGTTTTCTCCAGCACTATAGTTCTAAAGGATCAATTCTTCAGTGCTCAACCTTCTTTATGGTCCAACTCTCACATCCCTACATGACTACTGGAAAAACCATAGCGTGGCATCATCTGCATATCTGAGGTTATTGATATTTCTCCCCACAGTCTTGGTTCCAGCTTGTGATTCATCCAGCCCAGCATTTCACATGATGTATTCTGCAAAGTTAAGTAAACAGGGTGACAATATACAGCCTTGACATATTTCTTTCCCAATTTTGAACCAGTCAATTTTTCCATGTCTGGTTCTAACTGTTGCTTCTTGATATGCATACAAGTTTCTCTGGATGCAGGTAAGGTGGTCTGGTATTTCCATCTCTTTAAGAATTTTCCACACTTTGTTATGATACACACAGTCAAAAGCTTTAGCATAGGTGATGAAGCAGAAGTAGATGTTTTTCTGGAATTCTCTTATTTTTTCTATGATCCAGCATTTGTTGACAATTTGATCTCTGGTTCTACTACCTTTTCTAAACCCAGCTTGTACATCTGGAAATTCTCCATTCATGTACTGATAAAGCCTAGCTTGAAGGATTTTGAGCTATACCAGAATATTGTATCACTATACCTGACCCAAAGAACTCATAATCCAGAGTGAGCAATTTCCCCCAATACATTCAGAGATAAGTATCAGGAGAATCCCAGAACACTCTGAAGCTGGATGCAACATGTATATCTGTGAAGTTGCTATTTTTTTTTGAAATGAACCTCTATAAATCTCAACAGATAGGTAGAGATATTTGTGACTCACCACATGTTGAGAATGATTGACTTAGCTATGAGAACAGAACACCTTGAGAGCAGAGAGGTACCTGGAGAAACTTGAAACCTGGAAACAGGAAAAGGTCATATACAAGAGTTGGCACCTTCCTAACCAGGAGGAAATCAGACAGGAGGAGGGAAATAACTTGAAGGGAGCAGCTAAAGCAAAGGCGTTGATCCAGCACCATGTCTGTGGTGAGCTATAAGCACTTCCTTTTAACCAGGATGTAAATAAAAATGAAAAGGTGGAGTGCTTACCCAGAGATGAGGAGATGGAGGACCTGTATGTTAAGTATATTGAGGCCAGTGGGTGACCACCTAAAAATTATACATAAATCAGCAATATAGTCCTACATAGCATGAAGAATGGATCAGATGAGGCGAGGATGTATTAGGGTTGGTTGGGATATGGTAATCCAGTTTGGATTCTGGCACCGTCACGACCCACAGGAAATCATCCAGGTCAAAGGTGCCCATTTGGTGCCCTTCCCAGCAAGTCTGAATACACCGAACCACCTGCATACACTGTTCTCTCTGGTACAAGCTTTCAGATCTTAGAAACTCTAGTCAGACTCTGTGAATTGATTGAATGAGTAGAGTTTGTGTGGGAGACTCTTATTCAGACACACCTGTTTAAACGGTACCAGCAACTTAATCTTCTTACCAAAAACAAAACGATTCAAGGCTAGAAACTGTTTTCTCCCACTTTTCCCTCCTGTGGATTGTCATGTGGTTACAAAATGTGTTTCTAAAATGACAAATTTCTCCTTAAGTGAAAGCAAACCAAGAATAAGTCTCAAGGAAAACAGTTTTCTGAAAATTACACAACGAAGGATCAAATTGTCCTTTTATCATGCAAATAAAGTCTTGTAGGACCAGCAGAGCATTACTCCATAAATCATTCTGTGCTCTCGCACAAAATTAACACAGTTCCAAATATGAGGCCATGAGTGTGTTTAATCGAGCACTAACAAAGTGGCCCAGCTGGTTGATCTTGGTGCCTACCTGAACATTGAACTTCTACCATTAAAGTTCTTATTCTGTGCTGCCGCATATTTGCTTAGTTTTTTTGCGTTTTTTAGAGAATTATTTTATACTTTTAATTTCTTTAATTGTGATGAAATATACATATCATCAAATTTAGCATCTTAATCCTTTTAAATGTACAGTTCAGGGGCATTGAATACATTCATATTGTTGTACAGCTATTATCCCCATTCACTTCCAGAACTCTTCCTATCTTATTTGCTTAGTTTTTAACCAAAATTCTCTCCCAGGAGACTCTGAACTACTTGAAGTCAGGAATGAGAACAGTAGTCAAAATAATAAAGTGACTAATTTTGAATGATGGTAGTTCATGTTTATGATACAATACATGTCACACAATTTGAATTCATTACTTTATTCACATTGTTCACAGCAACCATTTGAGACTGATATAATTATGTTCATATTCAAATGAGGAAACTGAAGTCTGAAGAATTTCTATGCCTGAAACCAGTCTCATGGGTAGTAAGATATAGGAGTAAAATTTCAATCAGTCATTTGTCTCCAAATCAGCTCATATAAAACTATTTTCCCTGCTCAAAAATCAGACACTGTGTGTCAGTATCAATGATAACCCTCTGCAAATGGACAAGACAGCTATCATTGTTTATACATGACAAATTAAGAAAGATGCTAAGTAGCCTGATTCACATTTTTTTACCTAGTCGTATGGCTGGGTTCCATTTGGGGAAAAAAAGCTGTTTTTTTGTTTGTTTGTTTGTTTTTGTTTTTTAATTTAAGAATTACATCATGTCCAATAGTTGGTATGATAATCGTTAGAAAGTCAAACAGTGATATTAACATTTTAAGCATCTATGACATTAGAACCTTGAAGAAAACTTTGTTAGTGTTTACTTAACTTGGAAGTTGATTTCTTCTTTCAAAGACTCCAGGTGTATATAAATAAATACCCCTATTAACTCATGGAAGAAATGCAGTTTAAGGACTTTGCCTTTCCCATTCGTGAACCTTCACACTTGCACAGAGTTCCATCTCCATCAAGTTGCGTAATATAAGACAGTTAATTGTGTTTTCTCCTATCTCATCTATTTGCTTTATTTTCTTTCTTAATAGCACATGAGAGTGTGAGGTATTTTCCTCTTCATCCAGTTCAGTCGCTCAGTTGTCTCCAACTCTTTTTGACCCCATGCAGCACGCCAGGCCTCCCTGTCCATCACCAACACCCGGAGCTTGCTCAAACTCATGTCCGTCGAGTTGGTGATGACATCCAACCATCTCATTCTGTGTCGTCCCCTTCCCCTCCCACCTTCAATCTGTCCCAGCGTCAGGGTCTTTTCCAATGAATCAGTTCTTCGCATCAGGTGGCCAAAGAATTGAAGTTTTAGCTTCAGCACCAGTCCTTCCAATGAATATTCAGGACTGATTTCCTTGAGGATTGCCTGATTTGATCTCTTTGCAGGCCAAGGTGCTCTCAAGAGTCTTCTCCAAACCACAGTTCAAAAGCATCAGTTCTTCAGTGCTCAGCTTTCTTTATAATTCAACTCTCACATCCATACATGACTACTAGAAAAGCCATAGCTTTGACTAGATGGACCTTTGTTGACAAAGTAATGTCTCTGCTTTTTAATATGCTGTCTAGGTTGATCATAGTTTTTCTTCCAAGGAGCAAGCATATTTTATTTAACTTCATGACTGCAGTCACCATCTGCAGTGATTTTGGAGCCCCCCAAATTGAAGTCTCTCACTGTTTCCATTGTTTTCCCATCTATTTGCCATGAAGTGATGGGACCAAATGCCATGATCTTAGTTTTCTGAATATTGAGTTTTAAGTCAACTTTTTGACTCTCCTCTTTCACTTTCTTCAAGAGACTCTTTGTTTCTACTTCACTTTCTGCCATTAGGGTGGAGTCATCTGCATATCTGATGTTATTGCTATTTCTCTTGGCAATCTTGATTCCAGCTTGTGCTTCATTCAGCCTGGCATTTTGCATGATGTACTCTGCATATAAGTTAAATAAGCAAAGTGACAATATACAGCTTTGACATACTCCTTTCCCGATTTGGAACCAGTCTGTTGTTCCATGTCCAGTTCTAACTGTTGCTTCTTGACCTGCATACAGATGTCTCAGGAGGCAGGTAAGGTGGTCTGGTATTTCCATCTCTTTAAGAATTTTCTACAATTTGTTGCAATCCACACAGTCAAAGGCTTTGGCATAGTCAATGAAGAAGTAGATGTTTTTCTGGAACTCTTTTGGTTTTTTGATGAACCAACACATGTTGGCCATTTGATTTCTGGTTCCGCTGCCTTTTCTAAATCCAGTTTGAACATCTGGAATTTTATGGTTCAAGTACTGTTGAAGCCTGGCTTGGAGAATTTTGAGCATCACTTTACTAGCATGTGAGATGAGTGCAATTGTGTGGTAGTTTGAACATTCTTTGACATTGCTTTCTTTGGGACTGGAATAAAAACTGACCATTTCAGTCCTTTGGCTACTGCTGAGTTTTCCAAATTTGCTGGCATATTGAGTGCAACACTTTCACAGCATCATCTTTTAGGATTTGAAATAGCTCAACTGGAATTCCTTCACCTCCACTGGCTTTGTTCATAGTGATGCTTCCTAAGGCCCATTTGACTTCACATTCCAGGATGTGTGGCTCTAGGTGAGTGATCACACCATCATGGTTATCTGGGTCATGAAGATCTTTTTTATATAGTTCTTCTGTGTATTCTTGCCATTCTTAATATTTAGTCTGCTTCTGTTAGGTCCTTACCATTTCTGTCCTTTATTGTGCCCATCTTTGCATGAAATAATCCCTTGGTATCTCTAATTTTCTTGAAGAAATCTCTAGTCTTTCCCATTTTATTGTTTTCCTCTATTTCCATGCATTGATCATTACTGCCAATCTAGACATATTTGAAAGACTTCCTCTTAAATAAGTGCAGAGAAATTGTGCAATTGTAATGAGAAACATGGAGTAAACTTTTTGCATGATTTTTCTGCTTCTATTTCATGGGAAAACATACCAGTATATTCTATCTTTGCAGTTTCATAACCTCAATCCATAATCTCTCTTGAGCCTAAGCCAACTGGGTCTTTGTATTTAAAACTATCATTATTCATTTTATCTGATACTGCTACTTGCCAAATCCAGTATTAAATTCTTAGCCATCATATTACTTGACACTTGGTAGTATTTGACCCATTGATAAACCTTTCCTCTTTGGAGTTCTTCCCTTTAGATTCTTCTACTTTTTCATACTTATTTTCAGTATCTTTTTCTGAATCTTTCTCAGTTTCCTCACTTCTTAAAGCATTGCATTACCTCAGAGCTCAGTCTTTTGATCTTATCTCTTCTCTCTTCACATTTTTTTCCTTGTGGAAGTCTATCTAGTGTTATGTCTTTGTGAAAGTGTTCATTGCTCAGTTGTGTCCGACTCTTTGCAATCCCACAGATCCTTTGCAATGCCACGGATCCTTTGCAATGCCATGGACTACAGACTGCCAGGCTCCTCTATCCATGGAATTCTCCAGGCAAAAATAGTGGAGTGGATAGCCATTCCCTTTTCCAGGGGATGTTCTCAACCCAGGGATCGAACCAAGGTCTCTTGCATTGTAGGCAGATACTTTACCATCCGAGCCATTAGGGAAGCCCATATTATATAGTCCCTTCAGTGGTGACCAGTGAAGCTGTATTTCCAGCTCTGATTTCTCAGCTGAATTCCAGACACATATTTCTAATTACCTGTACTATTATCCTGTGGCTGCCAAGACAAATTGCCATAAACAAGTGTGTGAAGTCGCTCAGTCATGTCCAACTCTTTGCGGCCCCATGGACTGTAGCCCACCAAGCTTCTCTGTCCATGAAATCTTCTAGGCAATAATACTGAAGTGGGTTGCTATTTCCTTCTCCAGGGGATCTTCCTGACCCAGGGATCGAACCCAGGTCTCCCGCATTGCAGGCAGACGCTTTACCATCTGAGTCACCAGGGAAGCCTGCATAAACAAGGTGGCTTTAAATAATAAACATTTATTCTTTAGTAGTTCTGGATGCTGCAAGTCTGAAAGCAGCATCAGCAAGGATGTTCTTCCTGTGGAGTTTCAAAGAAGAATACGTCTTTGCTCCTTCCTGTTTTGAGGGGCTCCAGGCATTCCTTTGCTCATGGCTGGACAACTGCACTCTCTGCCTCCACATCACATGGCCATCTCATCTCTCTTTTCACATCTATCTTTGCCTTCCTCATAGAAGGATGAATGTCATTTGATTTAGTGCCCACCCAGATAATGCAGGATTATCTCATCTGAAGATCCATAACTTGATTAAATCTACAAACACTTAAAAAGAAAGTCACATTCATAATTTCTAAGAGCTGGGCATAATTTTAGGGGCCACCTTTCTGTCCACTACAGTCTGCTTTATGATCCCCACAAATTTGTGTCCATCTCACATGTGGAATATCTCACACCATTCTAGCATCCAGAAATCTCAATTCCTTAGATTTTCACCTTCAAGTCTGAAGTCCCACCTGGATATATATGTACTTTACTCAGAACCCACAAAGTGCTGTGTAAGTGCTAAACACAAATGGAGAGTTTAATACTTAGCGGTCACCCTGCTGGTTGCTTATAACTCTTAACAAGGAGTCTAAAATGAGACACTGCTTGATCATCCCATTTTATAGATGAGGAAACCGAAGCATGGGTGATTCTATGTCACGCCTGATTGGCAATGCACATTTATGCAGTTAATAAGTGAGAGCCAGAATTCAAATGCAGGTAGTCTGTTCCCAGAATTTGCATTTTTAAAGTATTTCCTGCTGTCTTACGCAAAAGGAACGTGGCAGCCAGAGTGCCAAATTGTCATTTAAACCTTCCATCAACCAAAATAGTTTCTGGGTCATGTCCTACTCTTTGAAACACACAGACTATAGCCCATGAGGCTCCTCTGTGCATGGAACTCTCCAGGAAAGGATACTTGAGTGGATTGCCTATACCTTCTGCAGGGGACATTCCCGACCCAGGGATTGAACCCAGGTCTCCTGCATTACAGGCAAATTCTTTATCATCTGAGCCACCAGGGAAGTCCCAATTCCAGAATTTTCAACTATATATTGAATATCAGCCACCAACAAGATTTTGCAAGAAAAAAAAATTGTGTTTCTATTAAGATTGTGTTTAGTTTGTTCTTTGGTTGTTTTGAATTAAGAAAAAATATGAGGCATTAAGATTCACCTATGGTTAATCATCAGTTCCTTCAGTTGCCTCAAAAAAGTCCTAATGTGTGAAAATAATTCTTGTATAATATCGTAGTTTCTGATTCTCTCTTGTTTCTTTGTTGCTGTTGTTCAGTTACCCAGTGGTGTCCGATTCTTTGAAATCCCATTGACTGTAGCACACCAGGCTTCCCTGTCCTTCATTATCTCTCAGATTTTGCTTAGATTCATGTTCACTGAGTTGGTGATGCCATCTATCTTATCCTCTGTCACCCCCTTAACCTCCTGGCCTCAATCTTTCCCAGCATCAGGGTCTTTTCTAATGAGTCAGCTCTTCACATCAGGTGGATAAAGTATTGGAGCCTCAGCATCAGTCCTTTCAATGAATATTCAAGGTTGATTTCCTTTAGGACTGACTGGTTTGGTCTCCTTGCAGTCCAAGGGACTCTCAAGAGTCTTCTCCAACACCGCAGTTTGAAAGCATTGGTCCTTTGGTGCTTAGCCCTCTCTTGCCTCTTAAGTCCTCAAAAACAGCTTTGAAAATTTAAATCCACTTATATTTCTTTAAGACAAAGGAAAGAGCTTCACCATATGACATAAACTCATATTTAACCTAACACTATAGGAAAAGAAGTCATGACTTAGTATTACTGAATTTATAAAGTTTGAGAGTCTCAAAGAAATGAGAAAAATGAGTCTCAGGGAAGAAGAATGACTCTAGGTCTCAGAAGTTTAAGGATTTGAACCCTGTCCTCTCCCCAGTCCATCTTAAAATGAATTGCTTTACCTTTTGGAGTCACTCTCTCCTTATTTACGTAAAAGTTCTAATAAGACCTTCTTTATGGGATTATTCAAAGGATCTGGTAAGATTGCACACAGAAACTTTCTGTGAAATCATAAAGTTGCACATAATTCCTGGTAGGTTTGATTTGAAACAGTCCAGTGGTAAAAGAGCAAGCCCATTACAACTGGCCTGGGTAACTACGTTGTCTACAGTGAGAACCGAAGGAAGTAATCAGGAGCAAGTTACAGACTCACGTGAAGTGACAATGACATGTAGACGCTGAAAAAGTGTGACAGTGTGAATGTAACACTGTGAAGTTAGACTCGTGCAAAGTTAGGGTTGTCGAAAGGCTAGGAAAAAGCGCAGGTCTGATGAAGTCAAGAGAGCTGCTAGTGTCACCAGGCTGTATTTAACAAAGCAAGTATTAGCGTGATGTTTAACACTTTAGCAATTTACCATTAGGAATAAACTGGGGGAAACAAGTGCAAAACTGTGACATTTCAGTCCCCTGAAGGAACCAGTTGGTAAGAGTGAAATATACAAGTCAGTTGTTAACTCTGGACCTCCAATGCAGATAGATGACCCAGTAAGCCATTTGAAGAGGCATCCTTCAAAATCTATTTTCTACATAATATCTACATGATACTGCATGTTCTTTAGATTTGGAGGAGAGCTAATTAATTCTGTCACTGTTGCTATCAGGATGTAACTGCATTGTTCTCTAAACTATACTGATGTCAACAGAGTGATATATCCTAGTTCTGCCCCTGGAGCCATCAGCTAATGCCTCTTTCCTCTTATCCTATCATTTGTGTGTTTTATTCTCTGCCCAGAGAATGTCTGAACTGCTGTGCTTCTTGTGTCTGCTGAAAGATGTAAGTTCAAGGTATTAAGAGAGATCTCCCAGGAACCCAAAATAACAGTCATGTCCTTACTCATAATTGATTGGAATGTCATTGCTGAAACACAGAAAGATGTTGATGACGCTGATTCAAAGTAATTTACCCCTCCGGTAACGAAATCGTAAGTGTCATCCCAACTGCTCCCTCTGCCTCCGATCTACGTTGCCTCTGGGCCAACATCACCTCAGATGCCACACAGAAGAAGCTAAGATGCCAACTGAACTGTCCCTCTGGGCTCAGACTCCCCGAAGAGCGCTCTGTGGGTTTGTAATAAAGTGCTACCTCCTTAATTTAGCACTTAGGCTTACTCATGCTCTGTGTTGTTTTTATTTTTTAGCTTACTTGATACTTCATCTTCCCTCAATTACATACAGAAATTCTTTAGTTTCCCACAGTCTCCATATCAGGCCTCTTCTTTTTTGCATGGATTTGTATCCTGCCCAGCAGGCCTCTTTCTTCAGTCTGATTTCTTCTTGCTCTTGCTGAAAGGTAAACATCAAACATTACCTTCTCCCAAGAGTTTCTTGTCCTTTAGGCTGTCAGAGTGATTCTAGAGAAGAGCTCAGTCAAGGCCACACAGAAGATATTTAGTATTTTTATGCTGGAAGAGAAAACAGATGAACGAACCTATGAACTAAATGAATAATCAGTTCAGTATCTCAGTCATGTCCGATTCTTTGCGATCCCATGAATCGCAGCACGCCAGGCCTCCCTGTCCATCACCAACACCTGGAGTTCACTCAGACTCACGTCCATTGAGTCAGTGATGCCATCCAGTCATCTCATCCTCTGTCATCCTCTTCTCCTCCTGCCTGCAATCCCTCCCAGCATTAGAGTCTTTTCCAATGAGTCAACTCTTCACATGAGGTGGCCAAAGTACTGGAGTTTCAGCTTAAGCATCATTCCTTCCAAAGAAATCCCAGGGCTGATCTCCTTCAAAATGGACTGGTTGGATCTTCTTGCAGTCCAAGGGACTCTCAAGAGTCTTTTCCAACACCACAGTTCAAAAGCATCAATTCTTCGGGAATACACAGACACAAAATGTAAGATGCATCCAGCTAAGCAAGACAGTATCACACGTTCCTATCTTAGCCTTCTTATAGAGTGAAAGGAACACTTTTTAACTAGGGAGATCTTTTTGTGTGTGTAAACCTCTCATGAGAGGTGAGGAAACCTGGGTGTGGACTGATTCAGGTTTCCAAACTAACATTACTTGATGACAAACAGAAATAAGTACTGGTGGCATTAAGTTTTATATTCATTTTACAAATCCAATGGTTTGTCAGGCATATTTGCTAATATAAGTTCCTAGAATTTTTATCATCCTTATGACTTCAGCCTTGAGAAGTATTAAGTACATGAGATAAATGTTTGTTGGATAAAAGAATGGATGAATGAGTGAACAAATTATATTTCTGAGAAGTACATTAAAATTCTGGTAGAAGTAAAAGATCATGTGTCATGGAGGAAAGTTCACAGTCCAAGCGTCAAGAGACATGGATTCTGTCTCTGGCTCTGCTGTTCTCTATCTATGTGACCTGGACTACTTCCAGAAGTCTCTCTCTTTAATTTCTGTGACCCCCAGTCTTAATCTTGAAAGTGTTGTTCCTTAAAAGTTATAATTTCTTAGGGGATATGCCTTATCTTTCCTTCTTATTTTATGCAATCTTTCTAAGAGACTCTCATTACTAACTTTTTTATTCCAACATATATTTTTAAAAATTTATATTTTCATCCCAGACTCTATGGCTATAATTCACTAAACAAATATGTTTAATACTTTCCATGTGGTTGGTACTGTCCTCTAAATATTCCACACATTTGGCATGCTCAGAATTGAATAAATAATCTTTACTGAAAAAAAAAAAGTTTTTAACACATATATTACAGGTCATCCTAGGTAATGATAATATTACCAAATTGTTCAAGTGAGAAATTATGGATTCTTTCCAAATCCTCTCTTCCTCCTGTGACATTCCATACATGCCACTCTAATGCTCCTCTTTAGATATCACACAAAGATACTGATTTGACTCTATACATTCCTCAAGGTTCTTATAACAACTCTTGTCTTTATCCTGTCACTCTAAAATCCACGTTCACACACTTGCCATGATGTTCTCAGGAAAAATTTAAAAAGTATACACAGCATATGGACCATATATGATTATGTCACCTTCTTGCTTAAGATCTGCAAGTCTCTTCCTATACATGTAGCTTCTTTCAGGGTAAATGGCAGCTCTGGAACACAGTCCTCCAGACCTCAGGCCAGCACCCACTTCCGCTGCTCCTCCACCTGCTGACCAGCCCAGATGTGTTTCAGGATGCTGCGTTGTTTTATGCTCCAGTCCATCTGCATATACTCTCACATCTGATTTATTGGTTCTTATCCCTCACTTCTGGATCAGTTCCTGCTTATCTTAAAGATTATGGAAGGAAATAATAAGAATCTGTAAATTGAACTGATTTAGAATGTGGTATGGCAGAAAGAGTGAATGATCTTTTTTGATAACATCCCATTTTCTGCTTTTCTTTTATAGTACTAAGAAGAATTGAAAAAGTTACCTAACCTGTTTGTATTTCAGTCTCCTTATCTATAAAACAGTGTTTTCAATGCAAGGAATGGTAACCTTTTTTCTTTGTAATAGTGCTAAGCTTTAATGAGAACTGAATGACTCGTTTTGATCTCATCACATGCTCAACAAACACAAATTAATTCTGAAGCACAGAAATGCCATTCCGTACAACTGAAGATGTAATGGTCAGAGATTAGTTTTCTTTCTTATCATGTGGGCATTGTGTTTTACGGTTCTGAAGAGCTCTCACAATACATTTTTCAGGATAAGGAAAATAAAGAACTATACACGTGTGTTTTTTCATGAATGTTGTTGGGGAAAGAATATATACAGCAGACAAAGGTTATTGATAAGTAATTAAATCTCCATTATATTCTACCATGAAATTTATTATTTTTTTTCTTTTTTTAAAATTAATTTATTTATTTTTAATTTTTACTTTACAATTCTCTACCATGAAATTTAGACTGAGAGAATAAGTGTGTACAATTAAAGTCCAGTTTCTACATTTTGATAACTCGCCCTCTGTGATTTAAAATCTGTTTATAACAATACAAGATGGTCTAATATTGGGGAAAACATTTCAGTTTAGACAGCACACATAAAGGAAGACATAAACACTTCCTGTGTTGTCTTCCTAAGGGCTGCTCTGGACCTCCTCCGTTACTTACAGTAGCCTTGATAAAACCCTTCTCTGCTTCCAATGTTGATTGACAGAAGATAAAGGACTCCAGTTGTGATGAAAAATTACCAGCAAATTGTAGTCTTCATACAAATGCAATTCCTTTTATGTTAAAAGCCCCTGAATGGAGGAAATGCTGCTTTTATGTGAAACACGTCAATTACAAAAAGACTTTGGTAACCACTCCTCTGGTTAAACTAAATTTAACTTTGAGAATTAACAACATTTGTTCTTTCAGTAGGTGTTTGAGGAGTAAAGTTTGAGTGACCCTTCTAGTGAGGGTGAAAAAAAACTTGGTGTCAAAAGATTGAAATGGAATAAAGATTATATTTTTTTGGCCTGAAATAATTTGTCTATGCATTAGAAAAAAAAAAAAATGATGACTTGATTTCTACCAAAACGTAACTGGATTGTACATACCTTCTTTCATTTATTTATTCCTTTGTCTCTTTAGCCAGGTATTTTTAAAGATCCAGATACAAAATTTTTGAAAAGGTATCGAAAATTTACTAATAGTTCTATCCCTTACGAAAGGAAACTTCTTGATTGCAGAAGTCATTTAGCATTTAAACATCTTAGGTTCCTTATATACAAAACAGGAAAAAAAAAATTTTGTTAATGGAAAAATCTTCTAAAGGACTCCAGGCCTCTTTCATCCTGTCTGAGAAAAGAAAAACAAACAAAAGATTATAACAGAGATTGAAAGAAAAGCAAAGAAATTTCTGAACTCTTTGAGGGGGGATTTCTGATTTAGTAAGCATAGAATTTAAAGTTCCATTTTCTATTAACTGTAGTCTTGGAATTTACTCTTTAAAATATCTTTTCTTTAATGATATCAATGGAGTAAAAGTCCAAAGCCTCCTTCTCTTTAGAAAAGAGTTCCCTTAGGTATCTAATAAATGGCAGAGTGGAAGCTAAGCTACAAGGAAGGTGGAGAAGGACTCATTATTTTAGGGGAAAAAAATGTTTGGGACAGTTTTTCTATTTTAATTTATTGCCTCTTCTTGCTGTTAGGAATTGTGATAATTTGGGTTCCATTTTTATAACATAATTTAAAAATAAAAACAACACATGATAAAATCTGTTTAATAATTATAATAAAAATTATAATTTGGGGCAACTTTTATATAAAATATATCTATTAGAAAAAGCCTGAAGTAATAGCTCTCCCAGCTAGCATCTCCCCAGTTAGCATCTCTCCCAACATCTTCCTTTGTGAATTAACCACACTGACTTTTCAGGGACTTCTTGTTGAACAGCTTTAGTGACTCTTCATCTGGTAGGATAAAATCAGATATCACAAGATTGAAATAAATAAAGATATAATTGAAAGTAACTGTGCATCCTACACAAATATTGGAATTGTTTGAGTTCTGCAAAAAACTGCCAGAATTGTG
This sequence comes from Oryx dammah, assembly GCF_014754425.2. NCBI lineage: Eukaryota > Metazoa > Chordata > Mammalia > Artiodactyla > Bovidae > Oryx > Oryx dammah. The sequence goes on along the minus strand of NW_024070203.1, from coordinate 18,401,764 downwards.
CACAACCCTAAGTATGGGCACAGTTGTACATAGAAGTAGACTAGCTGTACTCACAGTATGGCCTATGAACCTCTGAATGTCCTCAATGTTCTTTCAGGGGGTCCATCAGGTAAAAACTCCTTTCATAATAATATTAAGATGTTAATTGCTTTTCACTCTGTTGACATTTGTAGTTATAATCACACAGGAGCAATGATGGTAAAACAACTGGTGCCTCAGCATGAATCAAGACACCAAAATGTCCTGGCAGTCATTATACTTGATGAAGCAGTAGCAATAAAAGTATTAATTCAATTAAATCTCAATTCATGAATATACAGCTTTATAATAGTCTGTGTGACAAAATATTAATAGAAAGTGTACATAAAGCACTTCTGATATCTAATGGGTGTCTCCAGAAGGGGGGGAACACCTGAGAGGTTGTTTGCATTAAAAGCTACATCAACTGTTTTACGTTTTATTGTTTTGGTCTTATTTGGAATACTAATTGTACTTAAAATAATAACTAATTTAAACGGGGGCTTCCCAGGTGAATCCATGTAAAGAATCTTCCTGCCAATGCAGGAGATGCAAGAGATGTGGTTTGGATCCCTGGTTTGGGGAGATCCCTTGGAGGAGGCAATGGTGATACACTCCAATAATCTTGCCAAGTAAATGCCATGGACACAGGAACCTGGTGGGCTACAGTCCGTGGGGTCACAAAGAGTTGGACACGACTGAGCGTGCACACACACACACACACACAGACATGCAATGGAAACTATGGTTATCAGACTTATGCATTTGACAGCCATTTTCTTGAAAATGAAAGGAATGAGTGACTCACTTCAAGGAAACAGCTATCAGTATCTGTGGTCAAAGATTTCAATGTTGACGTGAAACCTAAAATTTAGAAAATAGAATTCTTCCTAGTGATTATTGTGTTTTCTAATGAGAATAGTGATAATGTTAACAATATGATTTGCAGAGAAATGAATCTACTCTGGCTGTTTAAGGCATACGGGGACTTATTGTAGGGTATTAAATGGATTACAAAGTCATTTTTAATGTTAAAAAAAGAAAAATGGATTCTAGATTTATCCTTTAGAAATAGCTCCCCAAGCTACGCTTGAGGACAGGGCTACTGAGAGCTCTCCTAGGAGTTGGGCCGCTGCTGTTGTAACCGCTTGCTTAGAATCCACATCCACACCACAGACTGGGTCTGCTGCTATTGATGGTGGAGTCCTATCACCTCGCTACAGTGAGGCTGCCTGTTCTGAGGTTCGCCTCAGTGGGATGCAGGAAACACCAGAGACACAGGTTCGATCCCTGGGTAGGGAAGATCCCCTGGAGGAGGAAATGACAATCCACTCCAGTGGGATAGAAGCTTCATGCCCAGCATCTCAACATTACTAGCAAACTCTGTCAACAGTTTTGGTTATTGTAGATTAAACGGCTGTGTGAACTTTGGACATACAGTACTCCTGAAAGACAGTATCTATTTCTCCACACAGACTTGGTGTATATTTCGTATTCTAATCATCCATTACTGTTTAAGTCAGTGAGCTGCTTTCTGTTCCAAGCAGCTATGTCACTGGTCTCTAGAGTTATTTCTTTCACTATGTCTTAGAAATGTATCAGTTCAGTTTAGTTCAGTTGCTCAGTCATGTCGACTTTATATATAATTTCTCTTAGAAATGTATATATATACATATACATATATATACATACATACATATATATAAATTTCCTTGAAGAAATACATTTCTTCAAGGAAATGTAATCCTGTAGTCATCTTGGGCTTCTGAAGAGGGACCAGTAAAACTTGTCCAAAAATTATCCAGTATCACCCTTAAATTTTGTTCCAGAAAATATCAAATTGAAATATCTAGATTGTGTTCCAAAATATTACAGATTTTTATCCTAGAAAGTAGCATATTCCACTAGTATCAATCAGTAGCCTTATGAGGCTAGAAAGATTCTTTAAGAGTCGTTATAGAAAAGGACATGTCATACCTGTTTTAATGGTCTTATAGGAAAGAAAAATAAGGCTGTTACTTTGCAGTAAACTCTATAGGGAATTCTTTCTGTCAGTTTATAGGAAGTGTTAAAATCGTGTAATTGTAACCATCTCTCCACCTGCTGTTTCCTGTATTTTTTTTTTCCTTTAAGTATCATTATAAATTATCTTTGAGCATTTTGAGTATCCAGAAAGACCACCCGGCTTCTCTGTCCATGAGATTTTCCTGGCAGGAATACTGGAGTGGGTTGATAGGCCCTCCTCCAGGGATCGAACCCTAAACCCTGTCTCCTGCATCACAGGTGGATTCTTTCCCAGCTGAGCCATTGGGAAGCCCTCATTCGTCCAAGCAGGTGACATTTGCATTATGATGGCCCATATCAGAACATCTTCAGTAATGTAGACTCATGGGCTTACAGCCAACACATGCCTTCAGGTGAAGCGGCCTTGAGCTCCATCTAGAGGCTGGAGTGAAGAACTTACATATCGGGAGCTGTGCAGAAATCAAGGCGTCACCATCAGTTAGGAACAAGTTAGAATTTAATCCTAGGTTTCCTTCAAAGAACACAATTGGGTCTGTTAAAAAAAAAGTGTAGAATTTAATAGAATTAATTCCAAGAAAACTACTTATAATGTTTTCTTGCACATACTAAACATTCAAAAATATCAGGTATTATTGTTGTTACCCCTGAAATCACTAACTTGCTACCTGGAACCAAAATTAGGCTACTAGTAGATAGGTACTCTATTGTTGCCCCAATGCAAAAATACTAGAAAATGACAAGCCACCACCTGTCACTTTATGATAATAAAATCTTAATTTAAAAAGTCCTATCACCAAAATCTGCATCAAGCTCATCAAGGTCAAGTATTCAAAGAGATTGCTGTTTGGAATCAGATTGTGTGGTTTCTTAAGAGACATGTAAGCAAGTGCTAATCATCATGTAATCACTTTGAATTTGTATTGTAAACACTTATAACTATCAATTTTAAAGAGTTTCCTTGTAAAGCTTTAAATGGTGTTCACATAATTTCTTCATTGCAGTGCATTTTAATGAAAGTGGAAAAACACCCTTGGAATTCTTGGAATTGAACTACATGCTGATTCTGTTACTATTTCAGGGTATGTTTGAAATGGGCATATTTTTATAGCTAATCATAACAGAAGAGTTTCAATGACCCTAAGTGCTTTTTTTTTTTTTTTAATAACAAGATTTCTTTTTTTAGTCTAGTAAGAGTCAGAATAAAAATCATGCTATACCAGAGAGGAGCTTAGGTTCTTTTGAAGGTCATACCTCAAGTTTTTTTGAGATACATGCTGGAGCTAAAAATGTCTGTCAGAGGAGACTTGTCCAACATTGGTGGATGGAGAGAAGCTAGTGGGTGTACACTAGCTGAAAATCAGCAGTATGCAATCCATTTCTACCTGTTTTTCCCTCTGTTTAGACATTTCACAATGTGTTATTTAAAAGGACATAACTGTTAAGCATTTTCCTCAGACTGAAGAAAAAAATCAACCTTTGAGATAAAATGTGTTAAAAGATAAACTGAAACCTATTAAATGTTTTAAGAGTTCATTTGAGCAAAAATCCATTCTAATAGGGCAGCCTCAATATAGCAGATAGAAAAGAGCTCCAAGGATCTGTACAAAGTGAAAGACCTTTATGCACAGACAGAGGCAGAAACAGAAAGACCTATTAAGCTAAAAAGCAAGTGGGTTATGACAGGATTCCAGTTGAGCTATTTCAAATCCTGAAAGATGATGCTGTGAAAGTACTACACTCAATATGCCAGCAAATTTGGAAAACTCAGCAGAGGCCACAGGACTGGAAAAGGTCAGTTTTCATTCCAATCCCAAGGAAAGGCAATGCCAAAGAATGCTCAAACTACTGCACAATTGCATTCATCTCACATGCTAGTAAAGTAATGCTCAAAATTCTCCAAGCCAGGCTTCAGCAATACATGAACTGTGAAATTCCAGATGTTCAAGCTGGTTTTAGAAAAGGCAGAGGAACCAGAGATCAAATTGCCAACATCCGCTGGATCATCAAAAAAGCAAGAGAGTTCCAGAAAAACATCTATTTCTGCTTTATTGACTATGCCAAAGCCTTTGATGTGTGGATCACAATAAACTGTGGACAATTCTGAAAGATGGGGATACCAGACCACCTGACCTGTCTCTTGAAAAATCTATATGCAGGTCAGGAAGCAACAATTAGAACTGGACATGGAACAACAGACTGGCTCCAAATAGGAAAAGGAGTACGTCAAGGCCGTATATTGTCACCCTGCTTATTTAACTTCTACACAGAGTACATCATGAGAAACGCTGGGCTGGAAGAAGCACAAGCTGGAATCAAGATTGCTGGGCGAAATATCAATAACCCTAGATATGCAGATGACACCACCCTTATGGCAGAAAGTGAAGAGGAACTAAAGCCTCTTGATGAAAGTGAAAGTGGAGAGTGAAAAAGTTGGCTTAAAGCTCAACATTCAGAAATGAAGATCATGGCATCTTGTCCCATCACTTCATGGGAATAGATGGGGAAACAGAGGAAACAGTATCAGACTTTATTCTGGGGGGCTCCAAAATCACTGCATGGTGATTGCAGCCATGAAATTAAAAGATGCTTACTGCTTGGAAGGAAAGTTATAACCAACCTAGATAGCATATTAAAAAGCAGAGACATTACTTTGCCAACAAAGGTCCGTCTAGTCAAGGCTATGGTTTTTCCTGTGGTCATGTATGGATGTGAGAGTTGGACTGTGAAGAAGGCTGAGCGCCAAAGAATTGATGCTTTTGAACTGTGGTGTTAGAGAAGACTCTTGAGAGTCCCTTGGACTGCAAGGAGATCCAACCAGTCCATTCTAAAGGAGATCAGTCCTGGGTATTCTTTGGAAGGAATGATGCTAAAGCTGAAACTCCAATCTTTAGCTACCTCATGTGAAGAGTTGACTCATTGGAAAAGACTCTGATGCTGGGAGGGATTGGGGGCAGGAGGAGAAGGGGATGACAGAGGATGAGATGACTGGATGGCATCACTGACTCAATGCACGTGAGTTTTAGTGAACTCCAGGAGTTGGTGATGGACAGGGAGGCCTGGCATGCTGCAATTCATGGGGTTGCCAAGAGTTGGACACGACTGAGCGACTGAACTGAACTGAACTGAACTTTCCTTTAGGAATTGCCCTCAGTCTATTGGACAGTTTGCCTAACTAGTACTGATCAGATGGTTCCCAATTGATTGATTCAAGATTCCATATCTGAGGAAGCCAAAAGTGTGTATAAGTTAAGTCAGGGCTTGGTGACATGGGGCTTAACATAAATGACTCCATTTGGGGCCTGCTGTTTTGTTTTTTAATGATTCTAAATACTAAAAATGCCTTTTAATAACACACAGTACTGTGCACACGCTACATACATCTTGCCAAATTTGAGCATTCTGATCAGCAAAGTAGCAATTTTCAGCTTTTATATGGTTGTTTGGGATAATAATAGGAAGAAAGATAAGTTATTCAGGGCAGTGGGTCTGGAACATAGCAACAATTTGTCCACATTTTGCTCAAATACAGGCTTTTGAATGAAGACATGTTCCCAAGACCAGTGATCTGGTGAGACCCTCTTGTGGGGATACATTTGGCACAACTGGACACTTCATGCAAAGAATCAAGCTACTGTCAGAAGAAAGGAATCTAGAGACACACAGACGTGTACTTGTGAAACTGAAATCTGCACAAGGTCAGTGGATTGTATCAGTGTCACTTTCTTGTTTGTTATATTGCAATAGTTGTACTGTGGTAGCCAAGCAAGGAGGCATCGTTGGGGGACACGCAGTGCAGGGCATGTGGCTCTCTCTGTATTATTTCTTGCCACTGCAGATACATCTAAATCATCTTAAAATCTTATCAACAGGAAATCTTAGAATCACAGTACTGCAATATAACTTCTAATCAATGTATAAATAGAAAGCTAGGGACAAGAACTGTGAACAACAGGGGGTGGACCGTCCCTAGGTGTGTGATGTTTCCATTAATGAAATTATAGAGGACAAAAGAAGGTGAATAATTTTGGATGACTTCTAGAGCTTGTCAGCACATCTAGAGAAAACAGAAAGAAGCCATTTGTTTTTTGACAGAGAGGTGGACCCTCGTGAATTTAGAAAGATCTGGATGTGTGGAACCTTATGCCCTCAACCCAGGAAATGCCGAAAGCTATAATTTAGTGAGAAGATTCCAGCCTGTACCCAGTCCCCTCAATTACTGGCCTCATTTTTATGTATTCGTTGCTACTTTGTGAATTCTCAATAGCCATAAGGCATTCATTCTTTCATATGTAATTTGTTTAAAAAACAAAGGGACTCATCTGAGCATTTGCTGTGTTTGTTGTGTGCAAATCATGCTGGCACCAAAGGGCGGTATGACCCGTACTTTCCTTAAAGAGCTCCCAGAGGGAGAAGTGGAGAAATAAGTTAACAAGCACTTTCGGGCGGTCGGGCTTCCCAGGTGGCTCAGCAGTAGACATTCTTCCTGTAATGCAGGGGTCTCGGGAGAGGTGGGTTCGATCCCTGGGTTGGAAAGATCCCTTGGAGGAGGGTATGACAATCCACTCCAGTATCCATGCTTGGAGGACTCCATGGACAGAGAAGCCTGGGGCTGGGGAGGGGTGGGGGGCTACAGTCCATAAGGTCGCAAAGACTTGGTCACCATTGCGGTGACTTAGCACACACATGGTGGTTAGGTGTTAGGACACTAGTTACTACTTCACTCGTATATTCACCCATACTGCTTTTTAATCTTTTTTTTTAATAACATGCAATAAATGTACCTAGTTTCAGAAGTCAAACTCCCTGAATGATGGGAAATAAAACAGCAGACCTTAGGACTCTACTTCATCCTCAAATCTTGTTTCACAGAGGAACCATTTTCAGTACAAAGGACTGTTTGTTAACTCCAAGATTGCTTGCCATATTTTTAGCTTATTTTGTTATTTCCTTATGTTTTAATTCCTCTGTTGTTATAATTAAATATTTATGCTACTCAACACTGGCATATGATATTTATTTACATGTCCTTTCTGTACAACTTTCTTTTTTTTTTTTTCTAGAGTTAGTAATTGCCTCATATCTCTCCTGGGGTTTTTCTTTCATCATTTGTAGAAAATCCTTTTACTTCTGTTTTTCTTCAAGCCTCTGCAGGACCCCACACCATTGTCTGTCTTGTTTTAATTTTTCATTTTGGTGGAGGACACTCCTGTGGTAGATTCTTAACAATGGGCGAAAGGGCAGGAAATTTGAGAATCTCTTTTAATTTTAGTTCTAGTCTTCATGTTAATTGATAGCTTTCCTGGATGAAGAATTTAGCTTCTTTATAGTTGCCTTATACAGAAATGTCTATCTTTTTTCTTCTGTGTCATTTTTGCATTCTTTTGGTTCTCAATGGCCAAACTTCTTTCTTTTAATATAATTTTGGTTATGGTATTTAGTAAGCTATGATTTTTCCAATAGTCATGTACAGATATGAGAGTTGGACCCTAAAGAAGGCTGAGTTCCAAAGAATTGGTGTTTTCTAACTGTGGTGCTGGGGAAGACTCTTGACAGTCCATTGGACAGCAAGGAGATGAAGCCAGTTAATCCTAAAGGAAATCAACCTTGAATATTTATTGGAAGGACTGATGCCAAAGCTGAAACTCCAATCCTTTGACCACCTGATGTGAGGAACCAATTCATTGGAAAAGACCCTGATGTTGAGAAAGATTGAGGGCAGGAGGAGAAGGGAATGACAGGGGATGAGATGGTTGGATGACATCACTGACTTAATAGACATGAATTTGAGCAAGCTCCAGGAGATAGTTAAGGACAGGGAAGTCTGGGTGCTACAGTCCAGGGGGTCTCAAAGAGTAGGACACGGCTTAACAACTGAACAACAACAACAACATCTATTTGGGGGAGAGAGAAGATACATATGTTTATTCAATGAGCAATTTATAATTAACCAAATTACTTTTAACTTCTCCCCTCCTGGCCTTCCTCCCTACCTGTCCTTTGCACCCCTCAGAGACTTAGACTGTCTGCTCTTGGGAAAGGTTCTACATTTGTGACTGGTCTAGGAAGGTTAAGTGAGACACACAGGGAAAGAAGACATCCTCCTTTCTCTCTCTTCTCTCATATTAGTGGAATGGGAGCACTTAGAAAGCCCAGGTCAGAATGCAGACCTGGGAGAAAAAAGACCAAGGATTTTTGAAACTATTCCTTCTGTCCTGAAAAGTTGGAATGCAGAAAGCAACTTTGTAATTCCCACACCACCTAAGAACTTCACAGATGGCGTTTTTATAGAAAGATTTATTGAGATGTAATTTACATACTATAAACTCTACTCTTTTATTGTAGAGTTCTATGATATTTGACACTTTTTGTTGTACAGTTCTGGGAGATTTGACACATGCATAGAGTTGCGTGTGTGTGTTAGTCACTCAATCATGTCCAACTCTTTGTGACCCCATGGATTGTAGCCCACCAGGCTCCTCTGTACATGGGATTCCTCAGACAAGAATTCCAGTTGTGGGTAGTCATTTCCTTCTCCAGGGGATCTTCCCAACCCAGGAATCAAACCTGGATCATCTGCATTACAGGCATATTTTTTACTGTCTGAGCCATCAAAGTTGAATAACCATGAACAAAATCAAGATTTAGATAATTTCCTCAGCCCCCTCACTCTTCCTTCTGGCTATCCCATCACCTACTCCCACCCTCAACTCCAGCTCTTTTGTTCATAAACAGTCTTCTTGCATGTAGAGAATTCTCCTCAATCTAGAGAATTTTCCTAGGTTATCTTGTTCCATACTCAAATATAATAAGATTCATGGATTATTTTTAAAGTCTTTGAAATTAATAAAAAAAATCTATTCAGTGTCTAAACAAGTGGCATAACATAATCAGAATCTATATTTTTATTTTTTAATTTATTAATTATAAATTCTGTGTACTACCAGACACAGAAATAAAAAAAGAGGTCATCCAGGAGTTTTGATATAGGAAATCATTGTCTGAAATAACTGCAGATTGAATTTTAAAATGTCATTTTTATATGAAGTATTTGTACAGTAAATAAGATCAAAAAGGAGAAAAGAGAAAATATGCAATATAATATTTACCAAGTTTGGCATAATTTTAAGAATTTTAACTCTTTGCTGGGATGGGCACTATGAGAGATAAAGAGGGACTACAGAATTTATGAAGTATTTAGAGATATGCATTTCAAAATGATATTGTGATCAGTAAGTTAGCCATATGCAGAGGAAGAAAAGGGTTGTGAAATGAAAGCCTTTCCTTTTTTGATTATCAGGTCACATTATTACCCTCTTTTGTTCACTAATGAACCTGACACTAAGAGAAATCAAATAACTTCCTGAGTGTCAGAGACAGTAAACGGCAAGGAAGACTTTAACTGACCTCAAGGCTCATGTTCTTTCCAGTATATTTTCTTCTACAAATCAAGAAGCTTGTACTCTTGTCTCACTTATATTCCCTCTCTAGCTTTATAACGTGAAACACATACTCTCTTTTCTAAGTCCTCGGTTGCTTTTTCAAGAAGGTGTTACTTTATTTATGCTACGTTATTTAACTCCTGTCTCATTCATAGCACAGGTCTCCCAGTTTCTAAACAATTAACACATCCCAACCCTGTGTGAACATGTTCAAATCTATTACATATAAGTAATGACAACAATAATGCTTTGTGTGTGTGTTTAGTCGCTCAGTCGGTGTAATTTACGTGCTATAAACTTTACCCTTTAATTGTAGAGTTCTATGATATTTGACACTTTTTATCGTACAGTTCTAGGAGATTTGACAAATGCATAAAGTTGCGTGTGTGTGTGTTAGTCATTCAGTGATGTCTGACTCTTTGCAAACCCGTGGACTGTAGGGCACCAGGCTCCTCTGTCCATGGAATTTTCTAGGCAAGAATACTGGGGTGGGTTGCCATTTCCTTCTCCAAGGAGTCTTCCTGATCCAAGGATCGAACCCACAACTCCTGTGTCTCCTGCACTGACAGGTGAGTTCTTTACTGCTGTGCCACCTGGAAAGTGACAATGCTTTGTATGTATACATAAATGGGCTTTCCTTGTGGCTCAGCTGGTCAAGAATCTGCCTGCAATACAGGAGACCTGGGTTTGATCCCTGGGTTGGGAAGATGCCCTGGAGAAGGGAAAGGCTACCCACTCCAGTGTTCTGGCCTGGAGAATTCCAGGGACTGTATAGTCCATGGGGTCACAAAGAGTCAGACATGACTGAGCGACTTTCACTTTCACTGTCTGGTGGCTCAGATGGTAAAGACTCCACCCTGCAATGCAGGAGATCAGAGTTCAATCCCTGGGTAGGGACGATCTGGAGAAGGAAATGGCAGCTCACTCCAGTATTCTTGCCTGGAGAATTCCATGGACAGCAGGCGTCTGGTGGGCCACAGTCCATGGGGCCACAAAGAGTTGAATGCAATTGAGCAACTAACACACACATACACATAAATATATAATGCGTGTGTACATATTATGTTACCCCATATCTGACCCTGACTCTCTATTTCCTTTTACAACAAAATCTCTCCAATGAGTTTTTATATGCCCTGTGTATACTTTCTCAACTCCAGTTGTCTTTCCAATCAATTCCAATCTGTTTTCAAATCCAAAACTCCTCCAGTTTTTCATGATAAACATATCATGCGTCTAAGTCTAGCAGTCACTTCTCTGCCTTCTACCCTTGACCACTCTGTCCTTGAGAATCTCTCTCAGCAGGGATACTGCAGCCTCACTCTAACCTTGGAAGGGTGTTTTCTCCTCACTGATCACTCCTTGGTCTCTTTACTCAGGTGTCCTTTCAATCTGACCTCTAAGTGTTGACCCGTCTTTGGATTCTGTCCTGGAGCCTAACCCACTTTCCCCCTTTGCTATGTTCTTTCATTAGGTGACTTCATCAACCCCATGGTCTTGTCCTCAATGCTTTAAGCCCTTCAGCCATTAGGTTGGGCTTCCTACTCTTCCCTGAATCCCCAGCCCAGGGATCAATATTCTTATTTAGTTTTTCTATTTGCATAACTAAAGGGACTTCAGAGTGAACATATTCAAAAGAGAGCTCTTGATTGCCCATTCATTATACCTGATTCTCTCCTGGTCTTTGCCTGCTGTGTAAGTTTCAGCATCAGCTATTCAGTTTCCCAGACAAAAATCTTAGGAGTCTCCTTAATGTTTCTTTTCCTCCTTATCACCCCCACACATTTTGTTTCCAAATCCAATAATTCAGCTTCAAAATATTGTCCATCCATGGTTTATTTTTCTCTTCTCAGCTTTTACCCTGGCTCAAGGCAGATCCTTAGCCCAGTTACATACCTTCAGTTAGCCTCTTTGGAATTCAAACTTTTTTCTCCTCAGACCATTCTCCACAGAGTCATAACTGTGGTCATTTAAAATGCAGATTGTATTCTCCTGCTTAAAACTCATCAATATCTCCGAAATAAATCTGGACTAAAACTCAAACCTATAACAATGGACAATAAGGATGAATGATCTGGCCCCTCACAGCTTATCTCATGGCTGCCCTCAAGTCTCTTTGCATAGAGATGACTAATTTATTAACGTATGGCAGCTCAGATGGGACTGTATTGACAACCCTAGTTAAAGTAGCCAACCTCCATTAGTCTCTAAATTATAACCGTTTACTTCTGCCATTAATTACACTTGGAAAAACTCAAATGATCTTATTACTTGCATGTTTGTTGTCTGTTCCACTAAAATGCCAGCTCTGTGAACAGAGGGTCATATTAACCACTTTACCTTCAGGATACAAGCACCTGAAAGGATTCAATAAATATTTCAATGAATTAATGTCTATAAAATTCCAAGACCAGTGCCCAACACACTTAAAATAAGTAAATGTCAGCCATTAATGTTATTTGTATCAATATTTTTATCAGTTGAATCATTGAATGCATGAATGGAATAAATGATTATTCTCAGTTTCTTCATTTAAATGTGAAATACATGAACTAAATAATCCTTGACACCCCAAATGTATGATTAAATCATAATTTAAAATCACATGGTGAGAATTTTCAAACACTCACCCATTTTCCATCTGCTCCCTGTAATAAATGTTAATTTATGGCAGCTCACTAGATATTAGATATACAGTGAATAATGGTTTTAAAAAATGATAAAGCTCAACCTTACTAATTACCCTGAGACTCAGGTAGCACCAGTGGTAAAGAATCTGCCTGCCATGCAGGAGACTTGTGTTCAGTGCCTGGGCTGGGAAGATCCCTTGGAGGAGGAAATGGCAACCCATTCCAGTATTCTTGCCTGGAAAATTCCACAGACAGAGGAGCCTGAAGGGATACAGTCCATAGGGGCACAAAGAGTCAGACATGACTGAGCACACCCTTCACCTCGCCTCAGGGTTCTGAACTTAAAGATGGATAAATGATAAGCCCCCAATTATTGAGTTGTTGTGTAGTTTAGATAGGAGAGCATGTGGTGTTTTCTATGGGTGTAGAATCAGTTGAACGTAGAAGCCTTCCAAGTGCTGGACTGTGGAGAGCCTTCTGTGCCATCTGTAAAATACCATGAAAGATGATAATCTGCTACCAGGAAAAGCAGATGTAAAGTTGTTTTTTTTTTTTATATATATATATATACTGCAATATGTTTTCCTGTGATCAGGAAGTGATGGGAGGGTCAGAGGAGCAGTTTCAGGTTACCTGAGGAAGGTGGAATATTTTCATATATTTTAATAGAGAACAGCTATCCAAGTGCTGCAGTGATTCCTATTAGTAATCGTTTGGTAAGACATTGGAGAGAAAAATGAGAGGAGAGTGAAGGAGAAAGATCTGTTAGGAAGCTATTCCAAAACAAAACAAACCTATACTCTCCATAAATGAATAGTTGGCAAATGATTTAAAATTAGTGACACACTTAATTTATTTTGCTGAGCTGTAGCTTCTTTGCGAAATGTCATTGATAAAACTTAAAATGTATGTCTAACCCTGTTCCTGAAAAATGATGCTTAATAATTGATGGTGTGTTCATCTCTCCTTTTCTTTCCATTGACTCACATCTAAACTGAGTGCCTGTTCAATAGATGCCCTTGTCACAAGTGATACAATCTAACAAAATACACATACTTACACACAAGGGAGACAGTCTGAGAAATAATCCCTTCTGGTTTAGAGATGACAAAATTCTATTGATTTCTTCCCTTCTGACCTTCTCTGTAACAACGTGTTCACGAGACAGGGAACCACATATGTTATTTTCTTTTTTTCTGATTGGAGGACAAAGAGCTCATAGAGTCTCTCAAGATAAACCATTCAAAGTCAGATCTTCAGACTCTTTCTGAAGTTCAGGAATGGTCAAGTTTAATTGCATCATTGGCAACCAGGATCCATGTTGCACCAAAAAACTTCTAAAATTAAAGAAATATTTTTGCCTATTAATAAGTAAAGAAGACTGTGTTTCTGCTTTCCTACAAAATGATACATAGTTATTAAGCTCCTTATATGTAACTTCTCTCCTTATTTATCTTTATATCTTTTATATCCAAAGCAGAGTTTGACATAAAATTGAACACAACAGATGTTTATTGAATTAAATATAAAATATGCCTGAATGGAATATTTTTACACAGATTTTTTTCAACTTGAAATCCAAAAACTCATTATTGAGCATTTTTGATGTTCAAGGCATTAGATTTAGGCATTTCAAGGGATGGGAAAATTAATGAGAGAGCTTCTTTTTTTCCAATAGCTTATAGTTAGAAACAAAATTGCTTACCTAAAATGAATCCTAGTATGAAACTCCCTGTGATTACTGCTGTAATAAAAGTAAAGTTATACAATAGCACACTGAAAAGAAATATTAAATACAGCTGGAAAGAATTTGAAAAGTATACATGGAGGAAATGGGAGTTGATTCAGACCCTGTTTAATTTATTTTTAAATTATTTTGATAGCAGAAACTAGCAAAGGAAGATAATGGGAAGATGTGGGGTGTTTTTAGGAAATGGTGGGAACTCTGAAGGTTCAAGCCGAAAGTGTGTTTTACAGAAGTAGGAAGGGAGGGGTCTGTCAGAGCAGCTTGGGGTAAAGAGTTCACTGAGGACTCGACCTACACAAGCCAGGCAGTTGTGGCTTTTGAAGAGTACTGATGTGGTGTGTACTAAGCCGAAGAAGTCAGCCATCCGAAGGCAGTATTAACTTTAAGAGACCCCGCTCATGTTGTATCCAAATCCTGACTACGAGCTAGCTGTTCAACCAGGACGAGATCTATTTTGTAGAAAAACTCTTCCCCTGAGCCTTCTTCCCACTGTATGGAGCTCACAGCAGGGTTTTTATTGAGCTCACAGTACCTGTTCCGCAGTGATAACCAGATAGTAATCTGGAAAGCTTGTAATTAAACATCACTAGCTAGGTTGCATTTGAGTTCTCCTCCCCAAGAAGGTAGTAACTCATAATAACTCTGTGACTACACAGAGGAATAAACAGTTTCTCTACACAGGAACTTCTCTTCTTGCTCCATTTAAGTTCCTACTTAAAAATCACTTATTTTTTGTTGTCATTTAAGAAGCATCTCAAGTTATAGTCTATTTACAAGCCAAATCACTCTCAATAAGTTTTCATAATTTTACTTTATTATGTTGTATGTCAAACTGATACATAGGATATATAGAAATTACCAAAAGCTGACAAAATCAGACACACAATCACCTATGATCAGATCGTTGAGACAATGAATGAAACTATTTTAGTTTCAGAGTTTCTTCCAAAACATTCTCTTTACTGAATGGAGTTCATATTTTATAGTTATTATTTCATCTTGCACTTTGTCTATTCCCGTTGTATCACAAGTATTCCCCATAATGTTAAACATTATGTAAATAAGTTTCCACTGATCATGTACTGATTCCACTTTTCTGATATTTCCTAAGATAAATACTTAAAAGAGGAACTTTGGGTAATGCATGAAATTCAATAAAGTGTCTTTATACATAATGCCAAAATTCCTTTTGGCTTCTGGTGATATTGATTTATGGTGGTGTTACTTTGTTTTTCTTTTTACATGTTTTTGTGATCACTTTGAGATCAATAGAGTCCTTATTTGAGTATTCAATATATTCCAAAAAACAAACATTAACAACAATGTATAAATTGTTGTAACTCATAAATTAATAATTGTATAAAGTGGGCAAAGAATACAAAAAGATGAATCAAATATAAGAATGAATGGCAATATTACATAGAAATGCATTATCAGTGGTTGTAAAAGTACAAAGAAATCAATTAGCTACTCTGTTTGAGTCACTAAATCAAAAAAGCTTTTCAAGGTATATGTTTTTTAGCATAAGTTTTAATTTAATTGATTTTTTTTTTACTGTTATAAGCAAGCCATATGTGTTTTTCCTTAAATGCATTTTATATATTAACGTAACAATTTTTATAGACCACACTATAGTTTTTGGATATTTTCTTTATTTATGTTTTGACTACCAATAATAGAAATATGGTTAATGTCTTTTAACTACTTATCTATCTTCTTTTCTGAATATAATATTTTTAGAATTAAATGTTTTTTGCTCCTTAGAATGAAAATGACTTAAAATCTCATATGATAGCTATGACTTGCTGAATCTTTTAGAAATATCTGACATAATTTAAATATTTCAACTTTACAATACTGTTTATTGAGTTTTTGCAGTTTAGGGCATTTGTGTATTCATTGTGCATTACAAATCTTTTCAAAGTATTAAGTCCTTGTCCATATCTTTATTTGAATTTTATTTTCATATCAATAAAATTCCACATATATACACAAACCTGCTAAAAAATTGTCATTATGTTTTACATTTATGTTTTATCAGGAGTGTTTCAGTTCAGTTCAATTCATGTCCAACTCTTTGTGACCCCATGAACCACAGCACACCAGGCCTCCCTGTACATCACCAACTCCTGGAGTCCACCCAAACCCATGTCCATTGAGTAGGGGGTGCCATCCAACCATCTCATCTTCTGTTGTCCCCTTCTCCTTCTGCCATCAGTCTTTCCCAGCATCAGGGTCTTTTCAAATGAGTCAGCTCTTCACATTCAGCTTCAACATCAGACCTTCAAATGAACACCCAGGACTGATCTCCTTTAGGATGGACTGGTTGCATCTCCTTGCTGTCCAAGGGACTCTCAACAGTCTTCTCCAACATCACAGTTCAAAAGCATCAATTCTTTGGCACTCAGCTTTCTTTATAGTCCAACTCTCACATCCATACATGACCACTGGAAAAACCATAGCCTTGACTAGACAGACCTTTGTTGGCAAAGTGATGTCTCTGCTTTTGAATATGCTATCTAGGTTGGTCATAACTTTTCTTCCAAGGAGTAAGCATCTTTTAATTCCATGGCTGCAGTCACCATCTTCAGTGATTTTGGAGCCCCCCAAAATAAAGTCTGACACTGTTTCCACTGTTTCCCCCATGGGGCCAGATGCCATGATCTTAGTTTTCTGAATGTTGAGCTTTAAGCCAGTTTTTTCACTCTCTTCTTTCACTTTCATCAAGAGACTTTTTAGTTCCTCTTCACCTTCTGCCATAAGTGTGGTGTCATCTGCATATCTGAGGTGATTGATATTTCTCCCAGCAATCTTGATTCCAGCTTGTGCTTCTTCCAGCCCAGCATTTCTCATGATGTACTCTGCATATAAGTTAAATAAGTAGGGTGACAATATACAGCCTTGAAATGCTCCTTTTCCTATTTGGAACCAGTCTGTTGTGCCATGTCCAGTTCTAACTGTTGCCTCCTGAACTGCATACAGGTTTCTCAAGAGAAAGGTCAGTTGGTCTGGTATTTCCATCTCTTTTAGAATTTTCCACAGTTTATTGTGATCCACACAGTCAAAGGCTTTGGCATAGTCAATAAAGCAGAAATAGATGTTTTTCTGGAACTCTCTTGCTTTTTCCATGATCCAGAGGATGTTGGCAATTTGATCTCTGGCTCCTCTGCCTTTTCTAAAGCCAGCTTGAACATCTGGAATTTCACAGTTTACATATTGCTGAAGCCTGGCTTGGAGAATTTTGAGCATTACTTTACTAGCATATGAGATGAGTGCAATTGTGCAGTAGTTTGAGCTTTCTTTGGTATTGCCATTCTTTAGGATTGGAATGAAAACTGACCTTTTCCAGTCCTGTGGCCACTGCTGAGTTTTCCAAATTTGCTGGCATATTGAGTGCAGCACTTTCACAGCATCATCTTTTAGGATTTGAAATAGCTCTACTGGAATTCCATCACCTCCACTAGCTTTGTCCATAGTGATGCTTCCTAAGGCCCACTTGACTTCACATTCCAGGATGTCTGACTCTAGGTGAGTGATCACACCATGATGATTATCTGGGTCATGAAGATCTTTTTTAAACAATTCTTCTATGTATTCTTGCCATTTCTTCTTAATATCTTCTGCTTCTGTTAGGTCCATATCATTTTTTGTCCTTTATTGAGCCCATCTGTGCATGAAATATTCCCTTGGTATCTCTAATTTTCTTGAAGAGATATCTAGTCTTTCCCATTCTATTGTTTTCCTATATTTCTTTGTATTCATCGCTGAGGAAGGCTTTTTTATCTCTCCTTGCTATTCTTTGGAACTCTGCATTCAGATGCTTATATCTTTCCTTTTCTCCTTTGCTTTTCACTTTTCTTCTTTTCACAGCTATTTGTAAGGCCTCATCAGACAGCCATTTTGCTTTTTTGCATTTCTTTTTCTTGGGGATGGTCTTGATTCCTGTCTCCTGTACAATGTCACGAACCTCCATCCATAGTTCATCAGGCACTCTATCTATCAGATCTAATCCCTTAAATCTATTTCTCACTTCCACTGTATAATCATAAGGGATTTGATTTAGGTCATACCTGAATGGTCTAGTGGTTTTCCCCACTTGCTTCAATTTCAGTCTGAATTTGGCAATAAGGAGTTCATGATCTGAGCCACAGTCAGCTCCCCGTCTTGTTTTTGCTAACTGTATAGAGCTTCTCCATCTTTGGCTGCAAAGAATATAATCAATCTGATTTTGGTGTTGACCATCTGGTGCTGTCCATGTGTAGAGTCTTTTGTTGTGTTGTTGGAAGAAGGTGTTTGCTATGACCAGTGCGTTCTCTTGGCAGAACTTGATGAGCTTTTGCCCTGCTTCATTTTGTACTCCAAGGCCAAATTTGCCTGTTACTCCAGGTGTTTCTTGACATCCTACTTTTGCATTCCAGTCCCCTATAATGAAAAGGACATCTTTTTGGGGTGTTAGTTCTCAAAGGTCTTGTAGGTCTTCATAGAACCATTCAATTTCAGCTTCTTCAGTGTTACTGGTTGGGGCATAGACTTGGATTACTGTGATATTGAATGTTTTGCCTCGGAAATGAACAAAGATCATTCTGTCGTTTTTGAGATTGCATCCAAGTACTGCATTTTGGACTCTTTTGTTGACTATGATTACCAATGTATATATTTAAATTTTGGCATAAATCTTTTTTATTAGTTAAATTATTGTATTTGCTTCCATAACTCTGAGTTTTCTTCCTTCAAATTGTTTTCTAAATGCTTAGTACTGTTATTGTTGTTTTCATAATCATTGGTTTTGCCTCACCATTTAAGTGTTATTTGCTTTGGACCTAATGACTGAGAAGTAAAATACACTGTTATATTAATTTGACTGACATCAACTTTATATTTTCTAATATATTTGATCCACTGGTTTCTGATAATTAGCCTCAGAAAGAAAGAGAATGTTTTGAGTAACACAACGAATTTATCTAAAAGTATACTTTTATTAATTTTTCTTTCTTCTATGGTTTTTTGTTTGCTTTTTTTTAAATAGCCATGCTTTTCAGCTGTTTGTTTTCATTAATAAAGTTTTTCTATTACATTATGATTTATTTGTATTGCAAAGCTATTTTCTATATTAGCATGTGTAATATATACAATATATATCCATATACAAATAAGTTTATGTAAAATTATTTCATTGCATATTTTATACTGCTTTTATAGGTTGTTTCCCCTTTCGTGAAGAATTTAACATCACAGAATGTGTATATGCATATACAAATATATACATACACAAGTATGTATATAATGCATATGTCTACATTGAGTGCACACACACACACAAACATGCTTCTTTTGAGGAAAGGCATGTGGATGTATGTACTGTTTGCCAATCGTGCATTCTATCAATACATCAGGGGTTGTGCCTAGAGTTAAGGATGTGTCCTGCAGACACTGGTAGGGCATTCTAGAGCCCTGTTTTCTGAAAACACCTCATGGGCATATTCATGGCTACTCGCTTAAGAACTTGTCTAGGAAATTCACACATTTCCAGGTGTACTTCATTGTCTTCTGATGCTGAGCGTTACAGGCGGGCGCACTGCCTCCATTTTGTCCTCCCCTTTGTTAACCTGCGTATCATTTCTAGGGAAATACTAATTTTTAATTCAAACATTTTATGTAATCATATTTAAGGTTGTGATCATTTGTTTAAGATATTTTTACTCTTTCAGTTTTAGGGCTTTATAATCATATATCTAGTTTTAAGTTTATGGGGATATAATTTATACATTTATGTTAAAAATAATTCACTTAAGTATATACAGTTTTCTGAGTTTAACAAATATAAATACCCATCTAAGGCCACTGCAATTAAATTATAAAACATTTCCATGAGTCCAAAAGTCATGTCATTCTTTTTCTAGTCAAATTATACAAAAATCTGGCTCCTTCACTTTCTCTTCTTGAGCTTCATACATATGGAATCATCAAATACGTATTCTTTCATGTCTGGCTTCTTTCATTCACCATACTGCTTTTGTGGCTTACCTATGCTATTACATGTCTCAATACTTTTTCCTTTGTGGCTTACTTATGCTATTACATGTATCAATACTTTGACGAGCAGTACTATATTTGTTGACTGTATAGAGCTTCTCCATCTTTGGCTGCAAAGAATATAATCAATCTGATTTCAGTGTTGACCATCTGGTGATGTCCATGTGTAGAGTCTTCTCTTTTGTTGTTGGAAGAGGGTGTTTGCTATGACCAGTGCATTTTCTTGGCAAAACTCTATTAGTCTTTGCCCTGCTTCATTCCGTATTCCAAGGCCAAATTTGCCTGTTACTCCAGGTGCTCTTGACTTCCTACTTTTGAATTCCAGTCCCCTATATTGAAAAGGACATCTTTTTTGGGTGTTAGTTCTAAAATGTCTTATAGGTCTTCATAGAACCATTCAACTTCAGCTTCTTCAGCGTTACTGGTTGGGGCATAGGCTTGGATAACTGTGATATTGAATGGTTTGCCTTGGAAACGAACAGAGATCATTCTGTCGTTTTCGAGATTGCATCCAAGTACTGTATTTCGGACTCTTTTGTTGATCATGATGGCTACTCCATTTCTTCTGAGGGATTCCTCCCCACAGTAGTAGATATAATGGTCATCTGAGATAAATTCACCCATTCCAGTCCATTTTAGTTTGCTGATTCCTAGAATGTCAACATTCACTCTTGCCATCTCCTGTTTGACCACTTCCAATTTGCCTTGATTCATGGACCTAACATTCCAGGTTCCTATGCAATATTGCTCCTTACAGCATCGGACCTTGCTTCTATCAAAAGTCACATCCACAATTGGGTATTATTTTTTTCTTTGGCTCCATCCCTTCATTCTTTCTGGAGTTATTTCTCCACTGATCTTCAGTGCAGATTATACCACCCTTATGGCAGAAAGTGAAGAGGAACAAAAAAACCTCTTGATGAAAGTGAAAGAGGAGAGTGAAAAAGTTGGCTTAAAGCTCAACATTCAGAAAATGAAGATCATGGCATCTGGCCCCATCACTTCATGGGAAATAGATGGGGAAACAGTGGAAACAGTGTCAGACTTTATTTTTGGGGGCTCCAAAATCACTGCAGATGGTGATTGCAGCCATGAAATTAAAAGATGCTTACTCCTTGGAAGGAAAGTTATGACCAACCTAGATAGCATATTCAAAAGCAGATATATTACTTTGCAAACAAAGGTCCGTCTAGTCAAGGCTATGATTTTCCAGTGGTCATGTATGAATGTGAGAGTTGGACTGTGAAGAAAGCTGAGTGCTGAAGAATTGATGCTTTTGAACTGTGGTGTTGGAGAAGACTCTTGAGAGTCCCTTGGACTGCAAGGAGATCCAACCAGTCCATTCTGAAGGAGATCAGCCCTGGGATTTCTTTGGAAGGAATGATGCTGAAGCTGAAACTCGAGTACTCTGGCCACCTCATGAGAAGAGTTGACTCATGGGAAAAGACTCTGATGCTGGGAGAGATTGGGGACAGGAGTAGAAGGGGATGACAGAGGATGAGATGGCTGGATGGTACCACTGACTCGATGGACGTGAGTCTGAGTGAACTCTGGTAATGGTGATGGACAGGGAGGCCTGGCGTGCTGCGATTCATGGGGTCGCAGAGTTGGACATGACTGTGCGACTGAACTGAACTGAACTATATTTGTACTTTACTCACTGATGGACATTTGAATTGTTTCCAATTTCTAATATTATGAATAAAATCAGTATACATATCTACACACAAGTCTTTGTGTGGACATGCTTATTCAGTTATCTTAGGTAAATACATAAAGTCCAGGTGCTAGATAATAATATAAATGTTTGTTTGACTTTATAAGAAACTGCTAAACTGTTTTGCTAAAGGGCACCATTTCCCACACGCACCAACGATTTATAAGAAGAGTTACAGCTGCTCCACAAAACGTCAACTTTTGGTGTTTACAGTCATTTTAGTTTTAGCCATCCAGTGGTTGTGAACTGGTATCTCACTGTGATTTTAATTTATATTCCATGGTGGCCAGTGTTACATACAGACCTCTATGATGGTACCTAAAGATGCTCATCTGTTGTTAGTCACTGTTAAAGCCCTTGCTATAGTACCCTCCCTTCGAGTGTGGACTTGCTTTATGACTTGCTTCTAATTGATAGAATATAGTAAGTGTACTATGAGGCCGTTTCTGAGAGTAGGTTACAAAATGTTCTGATTTACATCTTGCTAGCAGACACTATCTCTTACTGGCTCTGATGAAGCAAGCATCCATGATGGAGGGGTTCACACATCAAAGGGCTTAGCAGCCAGCGGGAGCCCAGCCCCACAGCCCAGAAGGAGCTCACTCGCTGACACGTATTCACGCTCAGTCGTATCCAACTCTTTGCCACCCCATAGACTGTAGTCTGCCAGGCTCTTCTGTTCATGGGATTTCCCAGGCAAGAATCCTCGATTGGGTTGCCATTTCCTTCTCCAGGGGATCTTCCCAACCCAGGAGTTGAACCTGAGTTTTCCGTGGCTCCTGCTTTGGCAGGTGAGTTCTTTACCACTGTGTCATTTGGGAAGCCCGCAAAGAAATGCATGCAGCCATAACACTTTTATCTTTGAGGGCTATCTTTCCCCATCTGAGTTTTGAGATCAAGCCTGGCCAGTACTTTGCAATTTTGCAAGATAACCTGGAGCAGAGGAACAAGTTCAACTGTGCCCAAAGAACTGCTCCATAATAAAAGTTTGTTTTTCAGCTTTTAAGTTTGGGATTAATTTGTTATACACAAATATGTAACTAATATGAGTAATTTTTTAGCTCTTCAAGCATATTCAGAATAGCTTCTTTAAAGTTTATGCTAAATTCAACACCTGGACATTCCTATGCCATGCTTTTTCTAGTTTATGGTTACACTTTCACTTGTCTTTGGCTGCTCAGCAATATTTGATTGTATGAAGATACAATGATTGTTATACTATAGATACTCTGGAGTTTTATTATCCTCTGCAGGCTTTGCTATTTTGTTCTAAGAGCAGTTTAGTTATTGAATGACCCCCTCAAACTTGTGAAGCTTGAATTTGATGTTTTGTTAGCACAGATCTGTGGAAGTCCGATGTGTTTCCCAAGCTATACAACTTAGTGGAGCTTCACCTTTATATTGTCTTTCCTATAGACCTTCCCATGGCTTAGCTGTCCTCTTTATTAGGACACATTGAGAGAATGTCTCACTTTAGAGTCTTGCCTTCGCTTTTAAGGCATGGAATTTCCGGCATCTCTGTTGAATGTTTAAGGTGGGAATAGTCATTAAAGAAGTCTTACACTCTTACACTCATTAAAGATGTCAGAACCTGAACATCTTCCAGTTCCACTTAAACCTTAGCGTCACTGTTCTGCTCTCAACCCTACCGCCTCTCTCTAGAGGGCTTTGTGTATTCTTGCCCAGTGTATCTTCAACCAGCCCTCAAGAAAGACTCACGGGGAATCAGACATGCACTTTGGTCTTTCTGCAACAACGCCTTTTCCTCAAGTGTCCTGCCTTCCAAATTCCAACCACTACAGCTGTACTATTGCCTCTTCAGCACAAGGGAGACTATTGTGCTTTTCTTGGATAAAAGCTGGTAGTATCATAATTGAGAAGTCATTCTAGGTAGAGGGAGGGCTGGACTGGTCATGGCAACACCTCATGAGATTTCCTACTCTTAAAAACCACAGCTGTCCTCCAGTGCCTATAAACTATTTCCTCATATATTTCCCCCAGTTCTACAGCTGTTTACAGTGGAAGAGACAGTCTCTATCAAAACCTGGTAAAGTTGTATTCTAAGAGTTTCGGTCAACGTTTGTTTTTCTTTACTATCTTTATGCCCTATGAAAATAGATCCTGATTGTATTTATTAATATCCCATATAGACTTCAGTTCTTCAGCAGTTTTTACTTTTATGGTTAGGGAAAAAACATGAAGTTTGACTTCATATTTTGTTAAGTTTTCTATAGGTTTCAGCATATAATTTTTTTCTACCACTGTCTTAAAATTCATAAAGTGTCACCAGGTTATGAAGCTTATTTGTCTTTCCTGATGTTAAATAATTTTATTTTAATAACTGCTTTCTGTGTTTTTATCAAAACAATGCCCTCTTCCTGTCTATTGAGAATTCCTCTTAGCCTTTAAAATCAGTTTCTGTATAGATGTGAATCTCTGGGGGGATAAAACGATACTTTGACTTTTCAAAGAGCTTCTCTTCTACAGAACTGAAGTTCTAAAGAAGTATATTTTCCTAGATTTGGTGATTTTTCTTTATTTTCCAAGTTTGGTACTTAGAAACCTTTCAAGTAGGTTTTCCCACTATTAATATGGGGCTAGGCACTATTCCTTCTATGATTGAATAGCCTTGTTGTTCACGTGAAACAGAAGTTTAGAATTTCATCAGCAGATGAAAGTCGAGAGATACTTGGAGCCACAGATAATCTCTTCCGCCCTTGCTTCTGCTTTTCCTTTGCTGTATTCAGGGAAGTCCAGTCATCTGTGCCCAAGATGAGTCAAACAAAATCTGCTTTCTTCTGAGTACTCACTTTCCTTGTTTTCTATTTGTTGTCCTTCAGTCTCATCCCACTTCCTTCCTCTCTCCCCCTACACACACCAAGGGTGATCGCTGGACCTTGCCTTAGGCAGGAAGGGGCAGATTTGTTCTTAGAGTGTTTTACCTCCCACGTTTCCTAAGTGAGAGTTGTAGAATGGTGTGTCCTAGGGCACTTCCACTTACCTCTTTGGCATACTGTCATTTCTCAGAAAAGGGAGTATGTTGGAATGTTAAAGCTTCCTCCCAAACAATGTGATCAATCACTTAGTTTAGAAATCAGAGGTAGTTTTCACTGCTTTGTTAACTTTCCGAAAATGTAAATAGAGATGTGACCACACACACACACACACACACACACACACACACTTTATGCCTATCTTTATATCCTTTTTATGCCATCATAATTGAAATTAGAATGGGAAAAGGAAGCACAGAGAGCTGGGCTCATTGCCATCTTATGCAGGAAGTAAAAGGAGCTTTACAAAATGTAAACTTGGCATTCTCTGCATCATCATGAAAGCTCATTATCAAGCTAGTGAAGGTTCAGGAAAGTCAGTACAAAGTGAATCCAAGAAATGGAGCTTCTTTACTGGACTACACAGGCTCCCCCAATATCCACGAGGGCATGCTAAAGTATTGGATACAAAGCCAACACATATCCACGCAGAAGGAAAGTGCCAGCAGGTAACCATGTTAGAGCAGCCATTTATGGGAGGCCAAGTTGTGGTCCTGACAGCCCAATTACAACAAGTGACATATTTACAAGGTGTCAATCGGTCAAATAAATGGAGACTAAATTGCTCTGGAATAATATCTTGTAATTCTTTCTGCCATTTTCTTTGACTGATATGCTTCATTTTGGCCTCTTTTCCTTCACATCCTTCAGCTGTCTTCTGGGCCCCAGGATTGGTAGATGCATCTGTAGTACAGGGCAAAGGGGGAAATGACTTGCATTTACTGTCTACTTATGATCATACTTGATGCTGGCTTAATTACAGGATTGACTACTGTTAATCATTATAACGTCTAATGAGGTTGGTATTATTCTAGTTTAAGAAAAATCACAAACCCACCGCATTCAGCAACTAGCCTCAAGGGGAAGGACATACATATTTTATGACTTCT
Source organism: Oryx dammah (assembly GCF_014754425.2). Lineage (NCBI taxonomy): Eukaryota > Metazoa > Chordata > Mammalia > Artiodactyla > Bovidae > Oryx > Oryx dammah. The sequence continues at coordinate 18,376,212 of NW_024070203.1, read as the reverse complement.
TTCTTTGACATAGCATTCTACTTTATTGCATGTGTTTAATATTTTCTTTCCTTCACTCCACTGCCATCAGTCATATACCTTTGGTCTTTAATAGAACTTTCTGAGTACAGAGACTGTGTTTTATTTCTCCATTTATTACTTAGAACCTTAGCAAAAGCGGGAGTCAGCGAGCATTAATTTGATTCTACAACTCATCGAATAACAGCATGGGTAAATTTACTTGGAAATTGAGACTTAAGTAATAGGCTGATTTCTACAACTTAATTGTTATGTGATTCCGTATTTTATATGATGAGTCTAATACCTGACATATAGAACATTGTTCTGATTATGAAATACAGCACAGCATGGCAAAACGTAGCACAGTACCATACAACACAATAAGGAGAAAACCCCAGCGTATAATATACGGGCAGCCTCTGTCGATGGCTCCTTCTATAATCAAACTCCCCATAAAACCATACGTAAACATACATCCATGCACACACTAACATCAAGTATAATTGGGGAGCAATAGTAGCAGGATTCTAGTGCTGGTAAGGTCAGCATTTTAAAAATTTGTATAATATTTGATTGTCTGTATTCAGCATAATATTTGATTGTTGTTTTTCAGCCCTATCTATTATGTATTAGGCTGCAATCAAAATGCTTATACATCAATCTTTGTTTTAAAAATGCTTTTACTGAATTCTTTGGGTTGTATTCTGAGAAACAGAGTTATGAAACTAAAGATAGAAGCCTATTAATCTAGCTAATACGGTTTCCAGACAAGTCTGTAGGGCCTACTTTTTCACTAAGAAAGAATACCAGTGCTGACTTAAGATAATCTTCCAAAAGTCACTCCTTTTTTAAAAGAAATAATTAGTGTGATACTCAAAAGTCTGAATCTTTAAGTGTAATCTTTCATGGACTTTATTGATTGAATCTTTTTTAATGTTCTTTGATCTAATTTTCTTAGTGATCTTTCTGATACCTTGATAACTGAGCTAAGTAAAATCTTTGTAATACCCAATTTTTACCCCTAAAAAAAAATTATAGATTTTTAGATAGGCAAAAGCAGCTGACTTTGATGCTTTGTGTCAATCTGTTTTTATGCATATTTGTATTTATTTGGATAGTTATCAAGCTTTAATGAATTGTAACAAAAGTATTTTGTTAATAAATATTTTAAAAGTGTAGCAGACCTAGAGGGGTGGGATGGGGTGGGAAATGGGAGGGAGGTTCACAAAGGAGGGGATATATGTATACCTATGGCTGATTCATGTTGAGATTTGACAGAAAACAACAAAATTCTGTAAAGCAACTATCCTTCAATTAAAAAATAAATTAATTTTAAAAAAGTGTAGCAGACATTTACACAGTACATGTTGACATATAGACACACCAGTCCTCTATAATGAGTAGGAAAGCTGTGGAGTTTGAACTGATGTCTTCATGAACATGTGTGCTAAGTTGCTTCAGTCATGTCTGACTCTTTGCAACCCCATGGACTGTACCCCTCCAGGCTCCTCTGGCAATGGGATTCTCCAGGCACGCACACTGGTGTGGGTTGCCCTGCCCCCCTCCAGGGGCTCTTCCTGAGCCAGTGATTGAACCATGCTACCTGTGTTTCCTGCATTGCCAGTGGATTCTTTACTGCTAAGCTACCAGGGAAGCCCCCTTCACCTGTCTCACAGCATTATGTGAAATACACAGGCAGTGTGCAGATAAAGAAGGGGACTGAGCCAAACAAGTGTTCCAATTCCCAGCTTTTAGAGAGGCCTGGCTGCTCCACTCAAGCTCAAGAGGACATCGTAGAGAGAAAAAAATCTGATCCTGCAGTTGGGAGGCTTAGTGCATGGGAATCAAGCTACAGCTTATGAAATGTTCAGTGCAGGAGAGGAACCAACTGCTCTGTTGGATCAGCCAGCAGGGCTGTCTCTGTCTGGAGATGCACCTTCATTCCCAGAGTGTGTTCCTGATGGACTTTCAGAGGTTCACCATGGACTATCCATTAGAGATCGGACAGGGGCATCTGTGTCCTGCCAATGGAGCTGCTGAGTAGATCAGAGAAGTTAAAGGCCAGTGTCAGTCTCCTACAGGCTCTGGAGAGATTTAAGACCCCTTGGGCTGGTGATGCATCTACCCAAGGCAAAGGAGCGTTATGTCAGAGAGTGGGAGAGCAATTTACAGAAGTGAACTTGCTCTGTCTCTTTCCCTCCCTTTGTCCATGCTTCAACCTCACAAGCATCAGTTAGAGAAGTGAGCGAGAGAGAGATTGAGAGAGAGAAGAAAGAAAGATGGTCTCCACCTCCCACTGTCAGCTATACAGGGCAAGGCTGTCAGACCACAAGCTGGGATATGGAGAATATTGATGTTTAAAACCAGCCTAAAGTTTTGTTTCTTACAAAGGTTGATCATTCTAATTATTAGAATAGGGATGCTTTATCTTTTAAAGTGAGTTTAAGACAATTCGCTGAGAATGAGAAGAATCATAAATCTGTCCATTTATTTTTTTCAATTAAATGAAGACAAAAAGCTTTCCTCTCTGAATGAATTTTAAGGGGACAGTAGAAGGGGAATAAAAGTGCTTTTAATTTTATTCCACTAATGTTTGTGAAAAACATATTGCTTAGGATGTAATTGTAACAGCCACGGTTAAGATAATGATGGATGAATCCCATGCTTTAAGAGAACATATTGAGAGAACATCTAACATGGGAGTAAGCAGTCAGGCAACACTTAACTCTGAGGGATGGATGTGGATGGTAGTTGTAATCATAGAAAGAGGGGAATGATTATTCCAGGCAGAGTGACCCCAGGGGCTAAGAACTGCAAAAGTGTGAGACAAAGTATCTTCCTGTACTTTCTGTATGGGTGGTGTGCTTTGTTTAACGATGTTTCATGCTCACTTGCTTTGTGTCATGCTTCCTCCAAATTGTGGATACAGAGAAGTGTGCCTTGATAAAAGCCCACTGCCTATAATAGAGCTAAGGCCCGATGTTAGGTCTCCCACATTTTTCTTCAGAATATAAATACACATGCAGTCCTTCTCTGAATGAATAATAAGATCTGTTCTTTCTGAGTTAACCTTTTTTAAGAGAAGTTTAGCTTTCTCATAGTGATATGGTTGTTTTAAAATGTGTGGAGGCTTTGCTTTAATCAGGAGAGAGAAGACACACAGACTCAGGAGTGACTGTCCGGGAGGAAGGCATTTTTACACTTACAGATTTCTAACAACAGGAGGCACAGCGCACGTGTCCCCAGTCAGTTAGGAGGCAAAGAAGTGGCTGGTGACTGTGGGCACGAGCCTTCGTGTGGTCTCCACGATGAAGAGTGCTCAGGCCGGGCTGAGCAGGTGGGGCTGAATAGGATCGATGGGCTTTGGAGCCTAAGCACTCTCCTGAGTCATCTGACGCCTGGCCCTGGTGTGTGAGGGGTGACCTCTGAGTGCCCAGAAAAGGAGTTCCTTGTCCTTGACCCCACAGTAAGTTTACCAGGTGCAGCACAGGATGTAAATCTGACTACCCAATGCCACTGGCAAGCATTAACTTTGGGGCCTAGTTCACTAGTTACTTCACATTAAAAAAAAAAAAAACTCATCTCTTCTTGGCTTGATAAACAGAACTGGTTTGAATAAAGCTGTGCATTGTGCCTATTTTAGCTTTCATTGACGATAAACTCTTCAGTGAGGTATGATTAATGCATCCTCTTTTCTTTCTTCTCCCGAATACAATATAAACATACACTTTCCTCAATATCTTGTGTAACATCTACATTTCCTTTTTAATATCTATATATTTGCAAGATGCAATTCATCATACATTTCTAATTAACATCTAATTTGGGATGAATTTCCTCTTTCTTCCTTTGGGCTTTTCTAATGAGACAATAAGTTACATTTGCAAAGGGCCCGTATTAACCATACTTGCTTGACAGTAACACCTTGTGGGTAGTTATCATATAAATGTCTTTTTTAAAATTATTATTTCTATTTGTGAGATATTGGTTGCTGCTTGCAAAACGGGACACAATCTCAGCAGAGGAAGTGAGTGCTGCTAGTATTACTTATCAAATTTCCCTGTGGAAACTTTATGGAATTTTAGTTAAAAAAAAAAAAAAGAAAGAAAGAAAGAAAAAATAAGTTAACATTTGTAGAAGCTGCTGGAATCCTGAGAGCTACATGTAATGGAAGTCAAAGGTCAAGGTTCAAGTATGTGTTTTATACCTTCTAACTCTGAACCACCGGGTGACTAGTCATTAAAATTTTCTCCTCAATTCCCTCTTATGTTTTAAAAGGAAGAATAAAACTCACATAGAATGATGTGAGGATCAGAAGAAACACTGAAATGGAAAAAAGCTTTGCAAATTGTAAAGAGCTATCCACATAAATGATCAAGGTGATTTTTTTTTCTTCTCCAGTTTGAATAGTGCTGATGAAATAAAAGCAGTAACTATGTCCACATTTTGTTTCAATTCTATAAATGTTTATTAAGCCCCTTCTATGTGCAAACCCCGTAGTGAGTACTATAGGAGATTCAGAATTTAAACAAGTCAATCAAGAAAAGCTCTTTCTGAAACTCACAGGTAGTTAGAAGCTTCTTTCAATAAGAACGGTTTTACTTGGGGGCAAGTATAGGGTAGATTTAGGGGACAGATGTATAATGGGATGTGTTGGCAAATGTCTTCTGTGTCCCTGCCATTGACTGCAAGGGCACACTAAGTCAAAAGAGAAGTGAAGCCAGGCATTTCATTCCTCACCAGTATCTCTCTGCCTGGAGTAAAGAGAAACTCTTGAAACTCCTAATGCCCAGGCTTCACTACAGATGAATTAAATCTGGGTATCAAAGGACATGAGTTTGTGCAATCTCCTGGAGATGGTGAAGGACAGGGAAGCCTGGTATGCTGCAGTCCATGGGGTAGCAAAGAGTTGAACATGACGGAGCAATGAAACAACAACATCTGGGGTGCTTTTTAATATTCCCCAGATGATTCTAATGTGCTGGCAGAGTTGAGAACCGCTACCCTAAAACAGCCAGCAATTGACTGTGATCATATAATAACCTCCAAAGCTAAGGACATGTTCCCCAGTTTGGCTTCAGTTCAGCCCACTGATGTTCTGCTTGCCTGGAAGTTCCTTGTCATCACAATCAGGGTGAGGCAGAGAACAGTTCTTTGCTTGGGTGGAGTTCCTGGCTCTTTCCTCATTGTTTTATGACCACACCTTCCCCACACGGGAGAACCACTTTCAGAGAACCCTGTGTCCTGTTCTCTTCCACCCTGGAGGAAGCAGGACCCAGAGAGAAGGGGCCGGCTATACTCCCAACAGCCTCAGCAAAAGGAAGAAGGGAGCAGAGGGTTGGATAGGAAGGTTGCAACATTGTGATTTGTCAGAAAAATGCACATTGGTCATTTGGATGACCGAAATTTATTCCTCATATATATTTGGTCTTTGTCCACAGAAGTTCCTGGCTCTCAGGTCCTAAAACACTTGGGATTCCCTAACTGTTGAAGAGGTAAAGGGTGCCTTTCGTTAATGTTAATGAGGTGACTTGGGGAAGATTCCTAAAGAAGGGGGCTGGTTGCCAGGAGAACCCAGAACCAACCTTATGAAGAAAAGGATTAAAACTTTCAGTCTCCCATCCCTTCTTGCTTCTCCCTGGGGGGAGGGGAAAGGGGCTGGAGACGGAATTCAATCAGCAGTGGCCAATGATTTAAGGAGTCATGGCTGTGTGATGGAGCCTCTAAAAAGCCCAAAAGGATGAGGCTTGGAGAGTTTGCAGGTTGATGAACAGGTGGAAACTCTGAGAGAGCGTTGCCCCTGGAGACAGCATGGGAAGCTTCTCACTGCTCCCCATACCTATGTGTCTCTTCCTTCTGGCTGTTCCTGAATTATGCCCTTTTTATAATAAGCTGGTGACAGTAAGTAAAATGGTTTTCTGAGTTATGTGAACTGTTCTAGCAAATTAATCAAACCCTTGAAGGAAGTTGTTGGAACCTCCAGTCTGTAGCTGGTAGGGCAGAAATACAGGTAACAACCTAGGCTTTCAGCTGGCTTCTGAAGTGGGGTTAGGGTGCAGTCTTCTAGGACTGAACCTGTAACCTGTGGGATCTGTTGTTATCTTTGAGTAGATAATGTTATAATTAAGTTGAATTATAGACACACACACACACACACGTACGCGCAACAGTCAGCAGGTGTTCCAACAATTGTTTGTTGGTTTAGAGAAACCTCTCTCTCTCTCTCTCTCTCTCTCTCTCACACACACACACACACACACACACACACACACACACACATTGAAACTGGAATTTAGTTCAGAACTCCAAAATAGTAAAGCTCAGCTGAATTTTATTAATTACTGAAAACCATCCAACAGGCTTGGACTAGAATGCAATGTTATAACATAGGAATGAGAAATTCTAAAGGGCATAGTTGAAGGTAGTAGCTGAAAATAAAATAATTTCATAATGGAATATTGTCAAGTTTTAGTTCAGTCCAGTTCAGTTTAGTCTCTCAGTCATGTCCAACTCTTTGCAACCCCATGGAGTGCAGCACACCAGACTTCCCTGTCCATCACCAACGCCCAGAGCTTGCTCAAACTCATGTCCATTGAGTCGGTGATGCCATCCAACCATCTCATCCTCTGTCATCCCCTTCTCCTCCTGCCTTCAATCTTTCCCAGCATCAGGGTCTTTTCCAATGAGTCAGTTCTTCGCATCAAGTAGCCAAAGGATTGGAGCTTCAGCTTCAGCATCAGTCCTTCCAATGAATAATCAGGACTGATTTCCTTGAGGATTGACTAGTTTGATCTCCTTGCAGTCCAAGGGACTCTCAAGAACCTTCTCCAACACCACAGTTTAAAAGCATCTGTTCTTTGGTGCTCACCTTTCTTTATGGTTCAACTCTTAACATCCATATATGACTACTGGAGAAACCATAGCTTTGACTAGGTGGACCTTTGCCAGCAAAATAATGCCTCTGCTTTTTAATATTCTGTCTAGGTTGGTCATAGCTTTTCTTCCAAGAAGCAGACACCATTTTAAAGCTTAAAATAAAATAATTTCATAATGGAATATTGCCAAGTTTTAACTCTTCAAAAAACTGGTTACACTGAGACTCTCAGTGTCTACCCTAGAGAAATTCAGAGTCTAGATGAGGAAGGAAGTTAGAAATAAATAAGCACTGCACAGTTTAAGAAGAGTTGTGCTAGAAATCTCTGGAATCTAATGAAATGGAAAGAATGGATTCAACTAGGAAAAATGGTTCAGCTGGACTTTGATGAAGATCTGCCCCTTAAGAGTGAGCACTGAGCAGGGTAAGAGAATCAGTCCTTTGAGAGAGAGACAAAGGGAGGCTTTGAAAAAAGCCTGAGACATTTAATGAGGTAAATGTATTATAGAGCAATATGGCTGCAGGATAATTAAAGAAGAATTACCTAAGTGGCATAGGAACAACAGTGTTTCAAGAATCCCCTAGGTCCTGGAGTAGGATATTGAAACAAAGGATATTAAAATGTTTGATCTCATGACCCATCAATATTTAATTTTAACATTATTGAGGTTGGTATTGATAAAACTTCCTATAGATGAGAAAACTGAGTCTTAGGAGAGTTAAATACCTACGATCAACCAGTTACTGTAGAACTGGGGTTTGCTTCTTTATATCTTTATCTGTCTTAGAAAACTATATATAGTTTAAATTCTTCCAACCATGGAGGGCATTTTAAATTAAAGAAACCATTTTTAAGGCAAACGTTCTTAAATTATTTAAAGTAAATCTATGATTTCAGCTTTGTAGTAAAGTTAAGACTACATCTAATTTTTATCTCTACCAGTCACTCGCTGGTTGACTGAATTAATTGTTCCATTTAATAGTCTTCTTATTTCCCTGGGGTGCTCCCTGTGAGCTTACAGTCCTCTCCGTCCTGATGCAAGGCTCTATCAGATCACTTTGCCAGTAGGATGGTAGCAAATGGGACATAAGCAGAGTCTTGAAACATGAGAGTGCATTTCTGCTTCCATCCTGTATCACTGGGTTTGCTCTCTTTTGCATCTCTGCAGTTGCCATCCTTCAGAAGGGATTTGAAAGACATGTTCTGGAAAAATTCAAAATGACTTCACGTTTCTTTGTTGCTCCTCGCATCAAAAGATAGAGTGTGTTTCACCGTCCCTTGACTATGACTGGGTCTTGTGACTTGCTTTCACGGATAGAATGCAGTATCTGTGCTTTCCAAATCTAGACCTCAGGAAACCTGAGCGCATTCACTCTCACTCTCTTGAAATGAATGCAATGGCTTATATCTGATATAACCCACACCAGCTTCTCTGAAGTTGAGAGTACATTTGGGGAGAGAGAAAGACCCATTACAGCTGGCACCAACTGCAGGATGTGTGAATTAGTCCATCTTAGACTGTCTGGTCCTAGCTGAAACACTGAAGACGCTCGAACAAAACTGGCTGAGCATAGCCCATACTGCTGATCCACAAAATCAGGGTAACATAGATGGATGTTGTTATAGGCTGATAAGTTCTAGGATAATTCGTTATGTAGAAAAATATAGTTGATATAAATGTGGAGGAAAGCCCAGTTGTATAATTTAAAGCTACCCTAGAATAGCCAGCCCCCAACTGAACAGCCTGTTTAACAGCAGACACATGAATAGCCCAGCTGAGGTCAGCTGAATTTGGGGTTAATCAGCAGAAGCACCCAGCCAGCCTATAGGCTCAAGAGATACGATAAAGAGATTTTAATTCAGTGTGTTTTGTTACATAGCAAATAGCTCGTTGATATCAAATTAGTACCCAAAAAGGGGTGTTCTAACAAAACAAAACTAAGCAAAAGCTATAGTTTGCTCAATTAGCATATTTCCAGTGTCTCCTTGAAAAGTGAATGTGGAAGACAAGAAACAAGGAAAGATTTTCCAGAAGGTGGAGTCCTAGATCTTGAGGAACATACCAGAAAGCACATAGGATGCGTAATTAAGGCCTCCCACCCCTGAAACAGAGAGCTTTCTATCATTTGCCAGTGTGGATTTTGAACTTTCTGCTGACTGTGGTCTGCTGTGACCCTGTTCTCATTTTTGAAGGGAAATGATAATTGCAGTTACCCTGTCTCTGATGCACCTTTTAATCCTGAGTGTGTAGAGGGAGAAAACTTTATTTTCAGTTTCTAATTTTCTGGAGTTGTACCTGGTCTAATGTACACTAAAGACCCTGGAATGAAAGAATGGATTAAATACACCATGTTAGGGAGTAGTTTATTTTCTTCTCTTTCCTTTTTTTCTTTCTTCTACCCATCTTCTCTCCATTTCCCTTCCTTCCTTCCCACATTCTTTTCTCTAAGTTCACTTTTTTCATCATCCCTTCCTGTATCTATACTCAAAAATATTTGTATTATAGTTATGTTTTCAATATTTTGATGGTTTGTACCAGAATTACATTTTTTAAAACTTTGATCATGTTTTTGATCTTACTGTGCCCATTTCCCTTCTCTCTCTTCACCGTTTGACTTTTTTCCTGCTAACTAACATTAAGTTATCAAATCCATCAGAGTATCTGTGCATGTAGAAATGGTTTCTAAAGAAATGATATGTCACTTGAATGAAGTATCAGAACCAGGAAGGTGAATTACAAGTAGACTTAAATTTTTTATTCTTACATATTTTAATCACCAAACCCCTTTTACAAGGCCATTTTAAAACTCTTGATTTTATTAAAATCTAATCATCCACCAGATTTTAGCACCACAAATGGGGTTGCACGTTTCAGTGACTAGGCAGGAAACTTGGATCACTGTTATGTACAGGAAAACTAAAACAATTTTAATCAAATTGCTAACAGAAGTTATTAGGGGAGAGGATCTCGTATAGGATGAGATTTATGTTATCAGCCATAGTGCAGTCTGAGTTCTTTCAATGAAGATAAATGAATAACTCCATCATCTCAATGTGTAGTCTCTTTAACCAACACACTGTCTGCTCTATGATTTGTGATGGTTTTACACAGGAAAAGCTAACTGAGATATATCATGGCTGTCAAATTCTGGTATTCCTGTGGGCTTTCTGAACAGAGAATTGTACCACTTTCATTATTTTTGTGTTATAGATAATGGATAATAAACCAGTTTATGGTACCCAAAGGGGAGTTTCTTGGACCCTAGACAAGTCTTCAGATACACTATATACACATTAAACTTCTCTTGCCCTCTGAAGATACCTTTGAATCAAATAAAAATTGCTTTACTTTCAAAATCAAGAATCAATTTTCCAGAGTTCCCTGGTTGAAAAGAATACCTTTATCTGTGGTCCCATCTGATTCTCGAGGAATCTGATTCTCCATTTTTCAAAGTTTTGTTGGGAATACTTGAGAATTCACTCAGGGCCCATTTTATAACCCACATTGTCTCCCACTGCCCTTCTTTCTTCCTCACTTCAGACTCCACATATGTAGTCTTCTTGTCTCTGATTTCTTCAGTCCAAAATCTGGCTTCAAAGTAGGATATGATATCTCTCTCTGTCCCTCTACCTGTCTTATAGGAAAGTGAAAGTGAAAATCACTCAGTCATGTCCAACTCTTTGGGACCCCATGGACTACATTCCATACAGTCCATGGAATTCTCCAGGCCAGATACTGGCCTGAGTAGCCATTCCCTTTTCCATGGGATCTTCCCAACCCAGGAATCAAACTGGGGTCTCCTGCATTGCAGGTGGATTCTTTACCAGCTGAGCTACCGGGGAAACCCATCTTATAGGAAGGCAAGTATTTATTTGATAGCGTTTATTTGATCACTTGCTCATTTTGATTTTTTGCTGCTAATTCATGCAAACGAATGTAAATGAATAACTTTTTATACCTATGAAATTTACGACACCATTTTTGACCTCTTGGTGTCTATATAAATAGAATATAGCCCTGAATTCACATTCAAATGCAACTTCCACTCAGCAAGTTATGGAAAAGAATTGTTGGGGATACATCTATGACAAGGGTCAGATGAGTAGAGAAGACACGTCTAATGTTCTGTTGTATCTGCAAAGTGTGCTTCAGCTGGGTTGATCTGCTGAACATTCTGTATGAGTTTTCTGTCTTTAAGGAGTAGTGACTCCCAACTTCCTATAACACAGTGACACTCCTTACAAGCAAATATGATAGCACCTTTATCAGTGAAGGCACACCCCAGCAATCTAGCTACAGGAATTGCCTGTGGATGCCTGATGCCCAGTACCTGGAAGTCTTAAGACCAATAGAATTTCATGCAGCGAGGAGGAAACACCATGCTAAGGGAAACTGCCTGAGCACAGAGCCCTGGCTGAGAGAATGAGGTTGTCCAAGCAATCCAGAGTGAGCACCAGGGTCATTATTGGAAATTGCTGCTCTCTGCATCACAGGGTGTTTCAGTTATGAGAGGAATGATGCAAATAGAGAAAAGAAAAACTTCACTTTATTCATTCTAGTAGTAATTTCTTAATGAAATGGTTGGGGAGTTTCCATAGCCAAGTCTCATGCTTTGACAACATATATGTGGTATAGTCTCTTTTTTTATTATTATTTTACTTTATTTTACTTTACAATCGCTGCATATCTCCAGTACTAGTTTGTAAATTCAGAATAAAGACCATGTCTGTGTTTTGTTATCTCTGCCTAGCATATTACCCAGAACATAGCAAGTGAGCCCTTATTGCTTGTTGAAGAAATGCCATTGGGTTTTGCTCTAACTTTGGCCCTTTCTTAACTTCTGGAGTTTAATATAAATGTAACTCAGATTGCATCAACCAAAATTTCCCATAGCTATTTTTTTTCAGACTGTGTTTTTCAGTCTTACTACATTAATATAATTCAGATTCTATTATATTATATAACTAATTATGTTTAGATGATGAATGTGATGGTAGCTTTGAACTTCTTCTCATCTAAATGTAGTCCATTCTCCTTAATAGAGAGTTCTGCATCAATAATGTCTTTTTAATGCTAGATAAAATATATATTTATGCAATTACTGCTGTAGAAAAATTTTCAAGCTTTCTCCTAATAATATAAAATTAGATACTAAAAGCCCCTTATTTAAGACCACGAGTTACAGATAACAGCCCATTCAGTGATCAAGGCCCATAACTTTCAGAAATCTAATTAAAAATAAGTGGACATCACTGGTTCCAACTCCTACCTCCATATTTTTAAATATGAGTTAATTAAATCACTAGGTCATCTTGGGAATTATATCATTTTAAAAACAGCACTAAACTTATCATCTTCAAGCTTTTCCCCAAGCTCAGCTAGCTTCTTCAGAAGTCTAAAGTGTTGTATGAATTATTAGTAAATTAGCCAAAAACAATCTGTAGCACACAAGGAGAATATACCACAACTCCTCCTGTGATCTCTGCCTGCAGCTACACTTGCCAAAGAAAATAAATAATGAGGAAATTGTACGGCTGTAACAAAAGCATGATGCAAATTCCTTCAGAGATTAATTGACAGGACAGTGATCCCTAGATTACAGAATAAATTTACTCTCCTTATTCTGCCACTCATACAAAATAATTTTTCCTCTTTGCATCTGAATTTCTCTTCCCCAGGGGTAGTTATAAATTAGGTTAGTTCCTAGTCTTTTCCCCATTTAAAAATTATAAGATTATATATTTGTTTCTGTGTTTCTATGTATATATGTTCTATATTTGTTTCTGTTTGTTTCAGAGTCAGCGTTCTGATGCTCCTATGTGCCAATCAAACAGCTTTAACTAGTAGCTTCTGTAGCTTTATGATGAACCTTTTACCTAGATTTGCTTGATTTATGCCCAAAACCACATTATTAAGTGTGGTGGACCTAGATTGAGAACCACTTAGCTAAATAATCTGCAAAGACATACATAACTTGGTTATTATAGCTGTAAAACAGGGATAATGCATATGTCATTGGTTCTTTTTTTGTAAATTACATTTGCAAATATACATGAGATAATAAAGTAACATATGTCATCATACAGTTGAGATTATTCTGGGCGGGATGTCCAAGATGGGCTTTCTGAATAGCTCAGCTGGTAAAGAATCCTCCTGCAATGCAGAAGACCCTGGATTGATCCCTGGGTTGAGAAGTTCCACTGGAGAAGGGATAGGCTACTCACTCCAGTATTCTCAGGCTTCCCTGGTGGCTCAGACGGTAAAGAATCTACCTGCAGTGCAGGAGACCTGGGTTCAATCCTGGGATTAGGAAGATTCCCTGGAAAGGGGCATGGCAACCCACTCCAGTATTCTTGCCTCAAGAATCCCCAAGGACAGAAAAGACTGGCAGGCCACAGTCTATGGAACTGCAAAGAGCTGGACATGACTGAGCGACTAAGCACAGCACAGCACAGCATGTCCAGGATGGCAGAGTAGCAAGACCCACGGCTCATTTTGTCCTATGGGCACACCAAAATTGCTATCAAGAGAAGTACTTTTTACAGAGCATTTATTATCTATGAGGATAACCTGAAGGCCATCAAAAAAAAAGATTAAAATCATTTATTTTCACAATAAGTCGTTGAGGGACGCACAAAATACAAAGCTGCTGCTGCTGCTGCTAAGTCGCTTCTGTCATGTCTGACTCTGTGTGACCCCATAGACGGCAGCCCACCAGGTTCTGCCATCCCTGGGACTCTCCAGGCAAGAACACTGGAGTGGGTTGCCATTTCCTTCTCCAATGCATGAAAGTGAAAGTGAAGTCGCTCAGTCGTGTCCAACTCTGCAACCCCATGGACTGCAGCCCACCAAGCTCCTCGGTCCATGGGACTCTCCAGGCAAGAGTACTGGAGTGGGTTGCCATTGCCTTCTCTGAAATACAAAGCAAAACTATATAAAATATGATGTCAAAAATGTTAACATTTTTGAACCAGTGAGTATAAATATATGATTGTTAGAATGCTTTCAAATTTAAGATATTATCATTAATCATTAGTTACATTTTCAAATTTAGATGACCCAAAAAAGATATCAACTTAAAATTATATACACACATATTTATATTTGAACTTCATGGTAACTGCAAACCAAAAGCCTATAATGGATGCATGCAACTCCAAAGATCTCCAAACATATATAACAATAAAAAGAATTATCAAATAGCAAGGAAGGAGAGCAAAGGAAGAAGAAAGTAACATAAAAGAAATACAAAACAGTCAGAAAACAGTTGCAAAATGCAATAAGTACCAGCCTCTCAATAATTACTTGAAATGTAAATGGACTCAGTGTTCCAATGAGAAGATATAGAATGGCTTAGTGCAAAAACAAACAAAGCAACAACAAAAAGAAAACAACCAAGACCCATATGTATGCTGCCTACAGAGACTCAGATCTAAAGACACAGACTGAGATGGAAAAAAGTATTCCGTGCAAATGGAAATAAAAAGAAATCTGGGATAGCAATATTTAGACAAAATAGACTTTGAAACAAAAACTGTTTATAAGAAATTAAATAGGACATTGCATAACAATAAATAGATCAATCCAGTAAGAAGATATAATATTTGCAAATATATACATAAACATAGGAACACCTATATATGTGAGCAAAAATGAGCAAACATGAAGGGAGAGATTGGGAATAACACAATAATATCAGGGAATTTTAACAGTTGTACTTCTGGGCATTTACCTGAAGAAAACAAAACAAAACAAAAATACTAGTTCAAAAAGATATATGCACTGCAGTGTTCATTGTGGCATCATTTTATTAGCCAACATATGGAAGCAACCAAACTGCACATTAATAGTTAAATGGATAAAGAAGATGTGCTTGGTATATACAATGAAATATTCCTTAGCCATGAAAAAAATAAAACAAAATCTTGCCATTTATGATAACATGGGTATACCTATAAGGTGTTATGCCAAGTTAAATAAATCAGACAAATACTACATGATTTCAGTTATGTTTGGAATAAAAAACAAACAAATGAAGACAGACCGAGGCACAGAGAATAAACAGGTAGTTGCCAGATGGAGGGGTGTGAAGATGATAGATGAAATGGGTATAGAGGATTAAGAGGGATAAACTTGGAGTTCCATGATATATTCATCATGGGAGTGTAATATACAACACAAGGAATATAGTCAGTAATATTGTAATAATGTTTTATGGAGACAGATGTCTATTAGGCTTATCATGGTGATCATTATGTATGCAATTGTCAAATTATTATGTAGTACATAAAACTAACGCAATATTGTATGTTAACCATATTTTGATACAAATTCAAATAAATTGAAAAATAAAAAAGATTCTTCAAAAAAACCTCAAGTAGTTGTTTTCTGGGCAATTTGGGGAAATTATTATCTAGATGCCTGCATATATGTGATGTTCATTTAATTCAACTGATTCATTCTGTTATTAGTTCATTGGTTGATTCATTCAACCATATTCTGATTCAGTAATACAACAAATAGTGACAGTGTGTGTGACTCTCTCTGTACTGTTTATACTGATGAAAGAGACACTGGATGATAGAGTCGTGGAGAAGACACAGGACGACAGGTGGGGACAGTATTTAAGAATATAAGGAATAATACTGTATGATCAGCAGAGATGAAATGGAAGGGTCAAAGAGGTTGCCCGTGGTGTCTGGGAAGGGGCCAGAGCTTTCTGAAACGATGTGCCAGCTAAGAGAATTTTGAGGAATGGGTAGACATCGGCCCCCAAAAAGATTTGCTTCATCTCTTCAGTTCACTTAGACAGTGCTTATTTGTGATTACATTTTCTTACAGTTTTAACAATCCTGAAAAAAAAGTCTCATGGATTTTTTTGATGAACTGACTCATTAGTTGTCTGAGTTATCTCAACTGAGTCTTTAATTATGGGAAAGCACATCTTGAGTGAAAGATGATTAAAATTTATGTTGATTCATGATGGGGACAAAAAGCATATGGGTGAATTCCTCCAAATTTACATTCCATATTGTTCCATTTAGTATCCTATATTCTAATTTCTTTACTTCTTTATACATTTATTATTTATTGAGATTTTCAGTTCAGTTCAGTCGCTCAGTTGTGTCTAACTCTTTGTGACCCCGTGGACTGCAGCACACCAGGCTTCCCTGTCCATCGCCTCGCGTCAGTGATGCCATCCAACCATCTCATCCTCTGTCGTTCCCTTCTCCTGCCTTCAATTTTTCCCAGGAACAGGATCTTTTCCAATGATTTTGCAACATGCCAACTGATTTGCTTCCATAAAGATGGTATGGAGATAGCAAATTAGAGGAAGGGGGAAATAATATTGGTCAAATGATCATGTAAATCATTTGCTACTCTGATCATGCTACTCTGTGTCATTTAATTTACCTATATTATCTCTTTTGACTTTTTTGAAAAGCTATTTTATTTACAAAATTTTACATGTATGAAGTTAAGTTCAGTGTCACCCAGCTTTAAATTACCAAACCGAGAAATGAACTCAGGGATTTTGTCTTCATATTCCAAGAAATAGCTGTGAACTCTGGCTACTAGAGAAGGCTTCATGGATGAAATCTAACTTCAAAGACTTAGGACCAGCTGTCTGGGATTTTGATGGGGAAATTTGAGAAGAACTAGACTTTCACAAAAGGGGAATAACCTATGCAGTGTGAGAACATTAGAAATACATGTTTTATATCCAGAGGAGAATGAGTTACACAGTTTTGAACAGCTATATCAGCTAGACAAGTAACAAGTAATTCACCCCCAAAAAATAGTGTAGGCTGCAGATACCTTCAAATATCAGACTAAGGACTGCACTCTGTATACTGGAGGCAAAAGGAGAGTACAGAAAATATTTCCCTTCATAATTCTGCCTTGAGCAAGCCTTGGGCATGGGCAGAGAAGTGCAACTTGTGGCAAAAGTTCCAATTTTTCAACTTTAAGCTCATTTCTACTCACTACATTCAGGTTCTTTTGCCTTTTTTTTCCCCCTCTGTATTTCTGTGAGCCAAATGCTCTGAATTTTTTAGTAGATGCTGGTGCAGGGGTGGGTGTTTATAGGACTTTCCATGGTTATTGTTGCTATGGTGACTGCCTTCTTGATATTCACTTGTTCCTCGCATCTGTTGGTGTTTTGTTTATGACCATTGGAAAGAAGCCTGTCTGCATGAGGCCAGCAGGGAAGAGGGGCTACCTAGCCACACTCAGAGAAAGTGCTATTTACATGTATTTACACAACCCAGAGGAAAGCGTGGTATATTCTTTTTCTGCTTTTCACACAAACTAGATCTGTCATCAATGGAAGATGTCAATGGTTTGGGAGAAAAGATGAAAATATAATGAAAATGGGAAAAATGAAAGGAATGAGTGACATCTGTGTAAAGAATTCTTGATCTGGGTTCCTGTGACTTTCTCAGTGGGATGTCTGAAGTGAAATCTCCTTTATCCTTCAAAGGTTTTCTAATGTCATTGTTTATTAATGTGCATTTTCTGGTATAATGTATTCTCAGAACTAAGTTAGGGAATGTGGAGGGGTTCTAAGTCTTGATAATAGTAAAATCAGTAAGAAATTACTCAGTTCTAAAGATGAATCCTCATAACACAGAGCCCTGCAGTAAAATTATCTAGTTCAGAAGGGTAGGATAATCATATCCCACTCAGGCCAAAGGCATTCGTTTTAGAAGAACAGATAATAAAGATGGATTCCATGTCAAAGACTTGCAGACAGTGAAGCTTATCAATGGGAATCAGGATCCAGTGCAGGAAATTATTCACCAGGATAAAACATATTACTAGTAGTCCTGTCAGACCTTTAGATATGAAAGACTTCTGAAACCTAGAAAAGGGGAATCCAGGTTTCAAGCAGTGAAACTGTGGTTTAAAACCAACTTGGTATCCCACTGGAACATGGGATAGAAGTTAGACTTGAGGAAGGAAACCAGGCATGTGAACTGACTATCAGCTTTGGGAATGAGGAAGTTGGTAGGTGCCTGATCCCGAGATAAGCAGTAGGGCTTTGTGTTTCCAGGCACACGGCACTGAGACCCCAAGAATTTTAGTAGCCCCGAACTGCTAGTGGAAAGGCATGTCCCTTCTAATTCTGACATTACGGACGGTAGGCAGAAGAGCTAGGAAGACCCCACAGTTAAAACCAAGCCAGACGAGACGGTATCTTCCCAAGGGACCAAGACTATCTGACTCATATCTTTGTACCTCCAGCTTGTGTAGTGGTGTCTGATATGCAATAAAAATCCAGTTGGGTGAATGGACAAGAAATACAACAATGATTACCTTGCACTGGATGATAGTGTGAGGAGGAAAGCTGCTTCTGCTGCTAAATAGCTTCAGTCGTGTCCGACTCAGTGTGACCCCATAGACGGCAGCCCACCAGGCTCCTCTCTCCACAGGATTCTCTAGGCAAGAATACTGGAGTGGGTTGCCATTTCCTTCTCAGGGGAGGAAAGAGGCAAATATTAATGAAGGTGAGGGCATTCTCAGTGTGTGAAAGTGGAGTTAGTTGCTCAGATGTGTCTGACTCTTTGCTATGTCATCGCCCACCAGGCCTCTCTGTCCATGAGATTCTCCAGGTAAGAATGTACCATTTCCTCATCCATGGGATCTTCCCAGCCTAGCCACTGAACCCAGGTCTCCTGCATTGCAGGCATATTCTTAACCATCTGAGCCACCAGGGAAGCCGCACTCAGTGTTGTAATCAGTAGAAATTAAGGGCTAAATAATCAAGATTTTAAAAGAAATCACTACCTATTTTCTGAAAAAATGTTATTTCTTAATTTTCTGGGAGTATTTACAAATAAATTGCCTACGATAAAGCTACTGTGTGAAGCCAGTATTATAAGAGAGCTATTACTACAGGTCCAAGTCAGGAAAAGTTGGGGTACACAGGGCATCAGCAGCACATGGAGATGGGCAGCATGGCAGGAATGATCCCCTCAGTGCATCTGAAACCCCACCTGTCTCTTGAGGGGTGGGACTCTATCATATATTGACAAGAACACAGGCTCTAGAATCAGAGTGACTTGGATCAAAGTCCAGCCCTGACACTGAACTGCTGTTTACATTTGGGAAAGTAATTCAACCTCCCCGTTTCAGCTTGGCGTGTGTGCATGCTCAGCTGTGTCTGACTCTTTATGACTCCATGGAGTGAGTCGTCCTTTTCTTTTCCAGGGGATCATCCAGACCCAGGGATTGAACCTGAATTGACAGGTGTATTATTTACCACTGGGCTACATGGGTATCTCTTATTTCAACTTACATGGCTCTATAACGGACATAATATTGGCATAAAGTACTTAAGGTTGTTACGAGAACAAAAGAATAATGCCAGCTAATGAGAACAAAACGTTGAGATAGTGTATCGTTATCCATCCAAAGACAGGCACAGAAAGGTCCATCCGAAGCCGCTTAGTGAGCAAGTGGCGTACATGGATGCAGACTCCAGTCATGTGGCTACAGGGCCCTTATCTTGACTGCCTCTCCTTTTGTCTCTCTGGGGATTTAATGCATGTAAAGTGGTGAGTGAGTGGACAGTCAGTGTCAACTATTAATATTTCTGTAACTTTTGTTGCCAGACTATTGGTGATCAATTGTGATCTAGAAATAAAAGGCTAAATGATAATGCTAATGATAATGCTAATGCTAAATGATAATGCTGCTGCTGCTAGTTTTGATGTGCTTGTGTTAGTTGCTCAGTCATGTCCAACTCTTTGCAACCTCGAGGACTGTAGTCTGCCAGGCTCCTCTGTCCATGGGATTTTCCAGGCAAGGATTCTGGAGTGGGTTGCCGTTTCCTTCTCCAGGGGATCTTCCCGACCAAGAGATCGAACCCAGGGCTCCTACATTGCAGGCGGATGCTTTATGTACTGTCTGAGCTAATAGGGAAGCCCCTCTAGTACCGACACTATAAAAATAAAGTTAGCTATTATTTGTTTACTCTGTACCGGATACTGTGCTGTGCATTTTACTTTCACTATCTCATCTTATTCTACAGTATGTAGTATAGTGTAATATAGTGAAATTGAACCTCCAGGATTTTGGTCATCTGATGCCAACAGCTGACTCATTGGGAAAGTCCCTGATGCTGGGGAAGATTGAGGGCAGGAAGAGAAGAGGGCATCAGAGGATGAGATGGCTGGATGGCATCGCTGATGCAAAGGACATGAACTTGGGCAAACTTTGGGAGATGGTGAAGGACAGAGATGCCTGGTGTGCTGCCGTCCATGGGGCTGCAAAGAGTCAGGCATGACTGGGTGACTAAACAACAATAGTCTAATATCTCATTTAAGTAGTAACAAAAATATAAGCAATAATGTGAATAACAGCAACAATAAAGACTTAGCTAATGCCTTGATTATATTGTAGAATAGTAGTATTTTGTATCACATTAGCTCATTTTATTCTCTCAGTGACCCTATAAGTAGATACTTCTCCTATTCACAGCTTACAAATGAAAAACAGAATGGTAAAGTGACTAGGTCAGGATCACACAACTAGCAAATGGGTTTTGGACACAATCAGAATGGATTGGTGTTCATAACCTCAATCGGCATCTAGAGTCGAGGAGAGATTGAACTCTGGGCAGGCTAATCAACATTTCCAAGGATGCAGCAAGTCAGGGTTTCACTGAGTCACTTACTGAAGTGAAGTGAAAGTCGCTTTATGCTGTTCATGGAATTCTCCAGGCCAGAATATTGGCATGGGTAGCCTTTCCCTTCTCCAGGGGATCTTCCCAACCCAGGGATAGAACCCAGATCTCCCACATTGCACGCAGATTCTTACCAGCTGAGCCACCAGGGAAGCCCAGGAATACTGGAGTGGGTAGCCTATCCCTTCTCCAGGGGATCTTCCTGACCCAGGAGTCGAACTGGGGTCTCCTGCATTGCAGGCGGATTCTTTACCAACTGAGCTATCAGGGAACTAGCACTTGCTGGGATATGTCCAAGGATGCTGCAAGTCAGGGTTTCACTGAGTTACTTACTGGACCTGTTTAAAGCTAGCACTTGCTGAGAGAATTGGGTTAATTCATAACTTCCATGGACCACATTGTCTGGAGCTGCAAAATGCAGAGAAGGGCAGCACCTTGTCCCTTCCCTCGCATATCTGTGGCACAGTCTGTGAGCATGCATGGCTGGCTGAGCCCTGGGCTTGCTGCGGCAGATCCAGCAGCCAGCACACGGTGCAGCCCCTGCCCCCCTTGCTTCACAGACATCCTGCAAATGATACGGGATCAGCAGGAGACGGGAGTGGCTGTGCACCCCTGCTCTGGGAGATACAGCAGGTGGCCAGATCTAGACCATCCTGAAGAAGGAATTTAGATAGGAACCCTTCAGAATGACATCTTTGTATACAAATGAAATAAGGACATGTACATTAAAACTTTGTGAAAGTGAGACTTCTCCATGAGTGTAAAGAAGTTCAATTGCCAAAGACTGCTTTTCGGGCTGAATACAGTGAGGAGATAATAAAATGCAAAGATTGGAACATCTATCCTCCTGCCACTTTTGAATTAGTTAAATAATTACCTTAGAAAATACTCTGTTTCAATGGGTTTATTTTATTATTGAAATAATACGGTTGCTTAATGCAATTATGGCAACCAGGTCATATAACTCACTGTGATTCCTAATTCAATTGAGCGTACCATCTGACTTGTGCAAGGACTTATTTACAGACTTTTTAAAAAATTCTCTGTTCCATCTTTTCCCTCCCAGGTCCTTCTTAATTGCCATTATTATTATTAGGCAAGGGTGTCACATCAGATATCTAGCCATATATGCAGAGTGGATGGAAGGAGTCTAGCTGGAGTTTTAGGCAGACAAACAAGGAAGAACCACTGGACAATCCCAGTAGGAGAAAAAGCGAATCTGGCTGGGGGAAGGTGGAAACAGTGAGCAGGGTGCCTTTCGGCTGTGCTCAGTGTGTGTCATGGGTTCATCAGACAGGAAATGGAGAAACAACTGCCCTGAACAAGGCAGACCTTAGGAGGGCTCTCAGAATTTGAAATGTAATAACTCTGAACCAAATTATATTTCTTCTTTTGACTTCTGATTCCTTCCTTCTTACAAACTCTTGTGGTCCTTTTTTGCCACCTCTTTGCAGCACCTGTGACTTCACCGGCACACACTCATGCAGACACAGTCACATGCATGCGTCTTACTTTGACTTTCAGTCTGTGCACAGATTCAGGGCAGAACGTCTATTTGGTTCCCTTTGCCCTTCTCTCCAAAACTCGGACCCCACAGTGCTCTTCGCAAAAAAAGACAGGGAACTAGCTTTTTAAAAGCATTACCCACTATGTTCAGTATCTTTCATCCTTTATTTCTCTGTCATTGTGTTAATTCTAATAAATACAATAATCGCCCTGCTTTCTAAAGGGAGTAACTTAGACTATAATCATTAGGTGTCTTTTCCAAAGTCATAGTTAATACTAGCAATTTTTGAACCTAGAATTTTCTGAGTTCAAACACCCTATACTTTACTACAGCAAGACGTTTTCCTTCATCTCCCCAAATATTTGTGTGTTAAATATACATGCATATCTATGCATGTGTGTGTGTGTGTATATAAATAGATAAATGATTACATGCAACCTGCAATTGAAGTTATTTTATGCTATGTGTTTAATGTACTGTGGGTCACATTTTCATGCTGTTTTTAATCTATCATAGCTCTTCTTTATCTCTAGAGAGTTACATGAGAATTGGACCCCATGTGTGTTTTCTATTTCTTGTCAATGCCATTCTGTCACACTATGTCTTCTCCCATCATTTTTTAACAGACATCCTAATGACATTCTCTCACTTGTTTCTCATTCTTTTCTTGAAAGGTATATTTCCTCCATGATGGTGCATCCCCCTGGGAGTATATGGGGGGTCTCAATCATGACCTTGGAAGTCTCATGTATAGTAACAATAATAGTGTAGCATAAGTCAGTCAACTACTGTAACAAAAATTTATTGCAAGTTTCTATGTAGCAGCCAATAAGTTTATTTTTTTAGAACAGAAAGTCCTTCCTAAGAGAAATATGGCTCATGTGCAAATGAACAAAGGAGTATTTATGGAGCTCAAGTAAATGAACACAAATTGGATACATATTGAATATGCTGACCTTTAAATGACAAAGCAAGACCACATAGTCACTAAACCACAGAGAGACAGGAAAATTACCTAAAAAGGTTGGAAAGCCACAATCAATCATATGGCATGTGCCAGGAAATATATAGATTCTATTAGAAAAAACTGATAGTTCTCAACAAAAGTCCATCTAGTTGGATGGAACCTATTCTAGATCATTTTTTTTATCCCATCTGAAAGCTACAAAATTTGATAACACTTATGTCGAGCATCATGGAGGGACTCACAGACTGTAAGGAAGGGCTCTTGTGTAGATGTTAATAGCCACACAAGGTAATAAAATTTCCCATTAAACCACTGTTCTGTTTACTGATATTGTTCTCATCATCTGTTTCTCACTGAGAACGACAGCTTCTTAGATCTGTTAAAATCTAAAGAAAGGAGAATTTTTTCTTTTAAAATGTTACGTCTCCCAGACTCAGAAACTCTTCATTAAATGCAAGTTGATTGTCATCAACATTCAGAGAACTCAGACATGTTTCCTAAATACCATGTAGGCACAAGAGTAATTCCAATTCCAGATGCACTTCTTAGAGAGGCTTAACAAATGTGTGTGTGTGTGTGTGTGTGTGTGTGTGTGTGTGTGTGTGCGCGCGCATGCTCAGTCATATCCGACTCTGCAACCCCATAGGTTGTAGAACTGCAGCCTGCCAGGCTCCCCTGTCCATGGGGATTCTCCAATCAAGAATACTAGAATGCATTGCTATGCCCTCTTCCAGGGGTTCTTCCTGACTCAGGGATCAAACCCACATCTCTTAAGTCTTCTGCATTTGCAAATGGTTTCTAGATACGAATGTTGTTGTAATACCAAATGCTGAGATCATACAAATCTGGTATGGTATAGTATATGAATGTGTTTTGGATACAAGCTAACAAGAACATGAATTCAAATCCTTAATTTAGTATCTGTGTGAGCTTGGGAAATACTTTTGAGCCTGTCATTTCTGATACTCAAAAAAAATGATGCTAAAACTTATCTTAGACCACTGCAGTGAAGGCTAAGATCTGTGGGCTCCAAGAGAGCAGCATCTTTGCTCATTGCACTGATGTAACTGAGCACAAGGTAAAAATTCAAGTACCTACGAATCTGTGGAATGATTAAAGGAATAGTGTTTAGGCATCAACTGGCATGTGATCTCTAGAAAGACTAGTCTCTCACTATGTCAAAATGGACAATTTCTGTAAATTCTCTTAAGCAATGAATTTTCTGAATAATTAGAATCAAGAGCATTGTCTTTTGCAGTAAACTGAATTGACATGGATTATCAAACCACAGCAGCCAATTTTATGATTTATATTCTTCAAAACCATCTGTTTGCCATCTACTCATGCCCTCTCATTTTCAAACAAGCTTTCCCCTGCTCCCTATCACCCTTGCCTGATGAATTTTTTGCCATCATGTGTATTGCTTCCCACCATACTAAACAATTTACTTCTCTCTGTCCCTTTGCTTCTCGCTAGACTGTGTGAAGATGGGGCATGTTCTTCTTTTATTTCTTTCTTTATTGCTGCTTTATTCCCAGCAATTAGAACTCAGTAGGTGCTCAGTAAATATTTGTTGAAAGAAATAATTAGACAAAGATTATCAATATTATTTAAAATTCTTTCCAAATCTTTTCACCTTTTTTTTTCCCCTGGCACATATTTTTGACCATCAAGATTAGAAAGCCCCATATACACATGCCATTGCTCTCACCCAAAGTCCAAGGCAGGTGTCACTGGGTGAGTGGTGTTCTTTCCTTCAGGATATAAGCACAGAGCCTTCTTCAGGTGTCCAGTGCTCTAGGCAGCTGCTTCCAGGTGATCAGGCTTCCCACTGAAGATGGAAGCTGTCAGCACCTCCCAAACCTTACTCTCTGCCCTTGCTTTGTACTATGTTATCTTTCCCTTTGTTTTACTTCTGATTTTTATTTCTTAGAAGTGAAATTGCTAGATCAATTTATATATCCTAACTTTAATCAGAGGGTCATGAGAGAAGGAAACTTGCACATCAGCTATGATTATGCCGCCGCCTAACTTTAAGGCTTAGAGAGAACTGAAAGGCAACACCATAAGGAACATATAAAATGTGAACAAGCCACAGCATAAGAGGCAGATGAAACTAGAGAAGACCAAACATGAGATCCAGAATTAACCTAATATCCTGTTTCCTAAATGTTAGGGGTCTGGGGTATTTAGGCATTCTGTATCATTCTTTAAACATGTACATTTTACAAACGTCCTTGAATATATGCTCAGCATGTAATGAATAGAAAAGCAATATAAAAGAGGAGTGATGTGGAAACATGGGGCTTCTCTGGTGGCTCAGTGGTAAAGAATCCCCTTGCAATTCAGGGGACACAGGAGATGGGGGTTTGATCTCTGGGTCAGGAAGATCCCCTGGAGAAGGGAATGGCAACCCAATCCAGTATTCTTGCTTGGAGAATCCCATGGACAGAGGAGCCTTGTGGGCTATAGTCCCTGGGGTTGCAAAGAGAGGGACATGACTGAAGTGACTTAGCACGTTTGCATGGAAGCATAACAATTACCCCAATGTTCACTAAAAGCCTGATCCTGATTATGTACTACTTGATGACTGAGTAGTAATTACTTGGTGACCCATATTAGAATAGGTTCTATCCAGGGAGAAAATCAGAAAAAGAGAGGACACAAGAGTAGGGATGAACTAAGGAGGAAAGGACAGAGAAAACAAAGGGAGAAGATTGAGGAAAAGAATAAAAGGAAGAAATTCAAAGAAAAAGCAGGAACAAAATGAAGACATATTAAAGATGTGATAAATGCCAGGTGTTATGTTACAAGTGTTTACTCGCTTTATTTAATCCTCATATCAGCATTGTGAAGAAGATATATTTGTTTGCACTTTAAAGATGGTGAAGCTACCACAGAAATTAAACATGCAAATATTAGGAAGGGAAGGAGAGAGGGAAGGAAGGAGGAAAAAGGAGAATTTTTAAAAGGAATAGAGGAAGGGAGGCAAGAGAGGAAGAGACAGAAATTAAAAAGGAGAAACGAAAAAAAGGATAATGTTATTCTTCAGCAATGTTTATGAAAAAATAAACACTTAAACACTATTCTGTTTTTTTTAGGCAAAATGACTTTCAAAACTATAGCCTTAACTATAAATTTTTTTCTGTTTACCTATGAGAGTTAAAAACCCAGATAATTTAATTTTTTTATTTTGAAACTATTGAGAGAAACAATAATTTGTAATTCATCTAAAGATCTAGAACTGCCTAATGCATAGCCTCTTTGACTGATGTTATCTAGTTTACCAAATTCTTAAGCCAACTTTTTGTGCTTAACCTAAGATTCCCATGAGGAATGAACTATGAGTGACGTTTACCTCATTTGAAAACCAGAACAGTGAAGTTCAGGGAGGTTACGTAAATCCGTAGGCATTAGCACGTAAGCTGGACAAGAGCTCAAACATACTTTTTTCCATCTTTTCTTATCCTTCATTATTTATCTCTTCCATGATTTTTCCCTCTTGGGTGTTTAAACTCTATGTTCATCATACGTTTACAAGGATTTACTAAGTTTATGTAGAGTTGAGAAGAACAAATTAATGGTGTTAAAAATTCTATTGCCTTTGCTAATTATATTAATATGTGTTGGATAGGAGGAGGAATGTGTGAACATTCAATATGAAACGAAAGAGTGATACTGTGAAGCTAAGTATGCAATTGGGGATTTGCTCAATTTCAATCTTCGACTCTCATGTTGCTGTCAGAATTTGAACATTCTGGTTCAAATTAGCTCAGCTCATGCACAATTGCTAAAAGAATGAGTTGCACTGCTGGGCTTAATGGAGAGATAATGATTTGCATTTGGGGTGGCGATTTTGAAATCAAATATGAAAAGAGACTGTTTGTCCTTTGCAGTTTCGCCCCAGTGTGGGGCCATAGGTCATCATGATTTGTTTTTCCCTTTTTCTGTGGTCTTAATCAGTATTCTATAAAATCAAGCAACTAACTTCTTTTAGCATTATTTCTCAGTTGCTCTGAAACAAGCTTATGGATTTGCAAGATACTGTGTTCTCTAGAGTTCTTTGCAAGGATCCATTCTAAGTATCTGAGTGTGTTTTATCAGGCATAAGCACAGCTGTGCACACATGGTAAGGTGTGGCCCCTGCCCTGGAGATGGACAGGAACACAGACTCAGGGAAGGGCTGGAATGACTCATGAGAAGAGTCCGATCGGCACTGAGCCTCTGGGGCAGGCATGTAATAAGTCCCTAAAACGTGTTTGTAAGAACAAAAGATACCTTTCTGAAGTAGATATTTTTGTGATTTCCAGAAATAACAGCATCAACTGAAAACTGAAACTTTGAGAAGGTAAATGATAAAACCCAAGTCACAGATTGTTATAGCTTGGCAGAGCTGGATCATGTGATATAATTACGCCATCGGCACTTCTGTGTCATTCGAAGATGAAAAGACAAGCCTTGTCTCTGTTTTGTTGTCTCTCATTTACCCCCAATTAGGAAAGAATCCTATACACAGTGGAGATTTTCTGAATGCTCATCCTGAAGGGATGAACGTGTCAACAACTTCTCTAGATAGGACCTTGCAAAGTTGGCCCTCATGAGAAAACTTTTGGATGCCCCTCTGTACCTTCTTGTCAGTAATCCAATCAGAGACAGGAAAGCACTTCCTTGGATAGGATTCCCCCCTCCATGCCCTATTCTGCTGCAGGTGGTTTAAGTTTATATCTAGACAGTAGTATTCTTTAATAAATTCAACAAGCATTTGTTGAATACCTGCAATGTGCCGAGAACCGTGATAGGCCATGTGGACATAACAAAAACTGCTGATGTATTGGGTGAGAAAGTTGAATGGGGGAAACATCTCAGTAAAATGATACTTGTGCCTGAAACATCCTTTAAGGTGAAGGGACCAGAAAAACATCAGCGGAGGGAGCCCAACAGTCAGAGAATCACTTCCCACTCTTTCAGGGCACAGATGCTCTGTTCTCCCTTCTTGTCTTTATACTGTTTCTGGCGTTATTCCATATCTGGACAAAGGTTTCTGCCCCTTGGATAAGCCTTGAAATCCCTCTGCCTGTCCCAAATTTACCTTGATTTGTCTACCTGGTTCTTCACCTGAACTATCTAGACCATCTGTGACCTAAAGGCAAAACCTAGAAGACAGTACAGTTGGTTCCCATATCCCCGTGTTTGTCCTTCTTGTTTTATCCAGCCCCTCCCCACCTGCCCACTCCACTCCCAGAGTGTTTTAAAAGCAAGTCGCAAACATCACAGTATTTCACTTGTGAATAATACGCTGTGTACCATTATCAACAAGAACTATCCTCCGCTTTTGTTTTTATCACCTTAACATTTAAGAATTTTTGGTACAAGTCCTTATAACAAAGATTGGTAACTAAGAAAGCTTCTATCAATAACAGTTGGCAGTGCTCAAAATCACTCCTTTTGATTCAGTGTCATTCAGGTTAAGTCATTTATTTCTTTTGAGTGAGAATTTCCCTAGATGGTTAACCTCAGTCTCTTACAGAAATCTTTTGTTGGACTGACCCTTGATTCCGTATTTCTCAGTCATTTACTGAATCCTTGAAGAAATATCTCTCACAATCTTAAACTGGAAATTCTGTGTCATAAGAATTTAATGCAGTGACATATTAATTAGGACTTTGTGGTTAGAAATAGTGGGAAAGAGACTAACAATTTTTTGGAAGTGATGTTGGGTGAATCAGATCTTGTCCTCAGTTGTGACATGCTGGACATTTACATGCAATAAATATCCCATCTTTCCTGGTGGGTGGAGACAGCAGAGAGGATTGTCCTGGGGGAAGAGTGTGAAAGAAACATTGACAATGGCCGTCTGTCCAGTGTTCTGACCCATGACCAGCAAGTGGCAATCTGATGTGACGTAAATATTAGATGGTGACAAATAGCATTGACATTTTGTCAGAAGCAAAGACATGACTCAGACCCAGAAACATGGCAGAGGTGAGTGCCAGCATTTGGTGTTAAATGGCTCGAATCTGACAGTGTGCTTCACTGCATGGACCTTCATCCATCACAAAGATATTTTAAAAAATCACAGAACACCCAACACTCAAAATGGGTGACAGGAGATGGGAGCTGAGAAAAAGACAAGTCAGAGGCAGCGACAAAGACAGAGAGCCTGAATTGCAAAATAGTGACTCTCGTTTTTATTTTAAGATTCCCGTTTTTCACTATTCTCCACTCCATAATTCAAAAGTACATTCTGTTGATCTTTTGTTCCAAATCACAAAAACAAAGAGTGTTGGGAAAGTAAGTGGTTGAAATGGTGACCTGAGCCCCAAACCTAATCATCAATCACCTAAGCATTTTTAAATTTTTTAAAGAGCGTTTTAATAACATATTAAATATGTATGTAAATATGTAAATATATAACATACATACCTATAGATATATAAATGTCTATAATATGTCTATATTACTGATATATATGTATATTCATGCTCAGTCACTTCAATCATGTCTAACGCTTTATAACCCATTGGACTGTAGCCCACCAGGCTCCTCTGTCTATGGAATTCTCCAGGGGAGAATACTGGAATGGGTTGCCTTGTCCTCCTCCAGAGAATCTTCCTGACCCAGAGATTGAATCCAGGTATCCTTTGTCTTCTTCATTGCAGGCAGATTCTTTGCTGTTGAGTCACTGGGGAAGCCCATGTATGTAAATATATAATAAAATATGCATATTATATAAACATATATTATCATATAGATTGTATATAAATATATATCCAAAATAGGTAAAAATCTTATGTAACTCAATAACAAAAAGACAAACAACCTGGTAAAAACATGGGCAGAGGAAATAAATAGATATTTTTCTAAAGGAGGCATACAGGTAGCCAACAGATACATGAAAAATTGTTCAGCATAACTAATCATCAGAAAAACGCAAACCACAACTCTGCTGAGATACCACCTCACACCTTTCTGAATGGCTGTCAGCAAGAAGACAAGAGGCGACAAGTGAACAAAAGAGAACTTTTTACACTATGGGTGGGAATATAAATTTATGCAGCCTCTATGGAAAATAATGCAGATGTTCCTCAAAAAACCAAAAACAGAGCTAAAGCTAATAAGATCCAGCAATTCTACTTCTGTTTGTAAATCCAAAGGAAATAAAATCATGACTCTGAAAGGATATCTTCGCCCCTATATTCATTGGAGCATTTACAGTAGACAAGACATAGAAACAACTTACATGTCCATCGATAGATAAATGGATGAAATCAATTTATGACTATTACCAGCCATAAGGAAGGAAATCTTGCCATTTGTGACATCACGGATAGACCTTGAGAATATGCTAAGTGAAATGAAAAATAATGAAGTGAAATAATAAATAAAAATAATAAGTCAGAGAAAGACAAATACTTTATGATCTCACTTGCATGTGGAATTAAAAAAAAAAAACTCAAAGAGACAGAGACTGGGTTGGTAGTTGCCAGAGGTGTGGGTGGGAGGGGAAATGGGTACAGGTAATCAAAGGGTATGAAAATAAAAGACTTGACCTAGATAGTTTTCATATGCATATGTATATTTACACTGTAAAAGAATCTTTCTTAATATCACAGTCTGCTAATAGTCCGGTTTAATAGAAGTAAATCATGATACAGGGAGATTTTGAGTTAGAAAGCCCTGGTTTATGTCTCTCTCAGCTCTGCAAATTATTAATTGTATGAATTAACCTTTCTAACCCTCAGTTTTCTCACTTGTTCCTTCAAACATCAAATATTTATTTAACACCCTTAATGTGATAATCACTATTCTTGTCCCTAAAATACAGTGGTAAGCATTTGGGAAAGATGACCCCCTTCCTAATAAGATTCCACTACTCTTGTACAAAAAATAAACAAGTTAAAAAAATAAAGAGTTAAGATG
Source organism: Oryx dammah (assembly GCF_014754425.2). Lineage (NCBI taxonomy): Eukaryota > Metazoa > Chordata > Mammalia > Artiodactyla > Bovidae > Oryx > Oryx dammah. Next base: position 18,345,252 of record NW_024070203.1, on the reverse strand, counting down.
AATTTGTTTTGCCAACTGTGTAGAAAATAAACTAAGGTAATTTGGAAATGATTAGGCTGTGTTTAAGGGTTGAGGAATCTAGTTTAGATAGGATAGATGATGAGGACTCTGAAGTGATAATAGTTTTGCCCAAACTTTTATAATGAGAAGTGCCAATCATGAGAGACTAGAAAGGAAAAAAAAAAAAAAAAACATTCAAACAGAGAATAGCAAAAGACAAATTTTTCTTTGAGAATATGGATGTCAGAGAAATAAAGTGAGGCCCAATTTGGACTGAAACCCCCTGCCAAAATATCAAATTATCAAAATGAGGTCCCTGAAAACATTAAGTTAACGAATGTGAAAGTGTTTTTCCCATGTGCAATGACTGATCCTTCAAAGAACCCCTTCAATGCACTTCTGAAAAAATATAATTAGCATGTGACTTTATCATTTAGCAATCAATTGCATATCCTAAGTAACTGAAGCCTGAAGCGAACTGGCAAAACACTGAGACCTTTTACTAGGGTGTGGCTTTAATCACTTACCCGGGAGGTCCTGGTGTCAGGTCCTACTCAGATACGAATACTTTTCAGAAGTTGCTCTTAGGCATGTGATTGGGAAAGGAGACATACATTACTTTGTGAATCCGAAGATATTTTCAATATTGATAAGCATTTTATTTTTTGTGTTGTTTTGTTGTAGGTATTGATTTGAGGATTAGAAAGAATCAAACTCTTAATTCTCTGAGGTGTATTCTACAACCTGAATGTTATATTTGCTTAGAAGTGCTAACATTTAACATTGGTGTTAATACTCTATTACTCTAGACATCTGCCTGTCCCTGAACCCCTGCCCCAATTTAAGTGCATTTCCAGAGACCTTGGTTCAATGATATGATTCCCAATTAAACATCATTAATTTATTGATAATTAAATTGCTGAGTGACAGAAACAATATTATCTTGAATGATTTACCTAATAATATATGTATTTATATCAATTAGAATAACAAAAAGCTGAGTTGTTTTTGTTTATCCATTCATTTGTGTGTTTATTTGTTTACATGTAATTTGGTATATGGATTTCTGTGAATATCAGCTTAGTAAAAAAAAGATCCTAATGAGTGAAAATACTTAGGACCCAGAAGGATGGGCAGCATCAGCTAAGCTAGGTCAGATCAAGGACAAGTATTCAGGGATTGTCACCATTCATCCAGAATCTTTCAGTTTTATTGCGATGGCACTGACTCTAGATTAAGCAAATTGAGGCAAGCTAAGAGTAAAGGTAAGTATTTGGGAAGAGAATTGCATGGCTTTAGCAGGAGGGGATATATTATATTAAAAAGCAGAGACATTATTTTGCCAAAAAGGTCTGTCTAGTCAAAGCTATGGTTTTTCCAGTAGTCATGTATGGATGTGAGAGTTGGACTATAAAGAAAGCTGAGCACTGAAGAATTGATGCTTTTGAACTCTGGTGTTGGAGAAGTCTCTTGAGAGCCCCTTGGATAGCTAGGAGATCCAACCAGTCTATCCTAAAGGAAATCAGTCCTGAATATTCATTGGAAGGACTGATGCTGAAGCTGAAACTCCAATCCTTTGGCTACCTGATGTGAAGAACTGACTCATTGGAAAAGACCCTGCCTGATGCTGGGAAAGATTGAAGGTGGGAGGAGAAGGGGCAACAAAAAATGAGATGGTTGGATGGCATCACTGACTCAATGGACATGAGTTTGAGTAAATTCCAGGAGTTGGTAATGGATGGGGAAGCCTGGCATGCTGCGGTCCATGGGGTCGCAAAGAGTCGGACATGACTGAGCAACCGAACTGAACTGAACTTAGCGGGAGGGGAAGAGGCTGCTACTGTAGTGTCTGTTCTTGGCTCCTACTTCCATTGCCTCCTGGAACATGCTCTCCATTAGGCTTCCTTGTGCTGTGTCAGTCCTCAGTACTGGACAGTCCTCTGTTGTGGGCAGTCCTGCATTTTCTGGAAGGTAATACTCACCCTAACCCACCTGCCCCAAACCTGGCAGTGGACCTGATAACACAAGAAATCCCTCGTTCCCTCCTATACCAGCCCTCATTCTATTACAGAACCCACTGGACCGAATGCCTGTCTGTCTCTGTGCCCCTGCCTTCCATTGCACTGTGACCTTTTCTGCACAAGGGGTAAGTTTTATCTCTAGGCAGATGCAGTGCCCAGCTCATAGCGGAAGATCAATTACATTTATTAAATGAATGAATGGGTGAATAAAAAAATGAATGGATGAAAAATGCATTAAGAGCCATGAACTGATTTTTAAGGAAACTTCAAATGCTAATATTTTATAATTCTACTTTGCCCTCTGTTAGGTGTACTTACACTTACAAATATTAGAAGGGAGCTAATCAACATTCACTGAGGGGCAGTTATACAGAAAAAAAAGAATCAGATTGAATTTTCTTCTGATTTGAAGAATGGGATTATCTTATTCTCATGTTGCCTATCAATAAAGAAAATCTCAGAAAAGGTGCACAAATGAGGCAAGGTCAGATTTAGAGAAAGTCTACCTGCTTCGACTTTTGTGTTTTGTTTTTTTTTTTTTCACTCTTCCCCACGTCCCACTCTGATGTAGTATCCCTGATGAGTCTGCAGTTGGTGAAGGTGTGTTGCAAGGCAGTTTCTGATTCTGCAGGGACAGGAACAGCTCTGGCTTCTGCCTGACAGAACTGGCACAACTGATCAAGAATTTCAGAATATTGTGCATCCATTTCATGTTTTCATTTTGGAAGAGTTTTTTTTTTTTTTCCCCTTACCTCCATTCCTCTTCTGGGAATGTTTGTACCCCTCTTAACAACTGAGTATAATTTAATTCTCAACCGAAAAAGTCCGGAAAAGAAGCTTATCACTGTTCACAAGGAATGTGAACAAAGCCAGCAAAGACAAAGAAGCTGTAAATAAATAGGGAAATGGCTATTTTAGCCTAACACCATTTTTTATTCTAATTCCACTTTTTTCCCCCACTATGGCTCAGATACCACCACCTATCCTGTGTGGCCGGGGTTTTTTGGTTTGTTTGTTTTGCTTTTATGTATTTATTTATCTATTATTTATTTGGCTGAGTCAGGTGTTAGCTGCAGCATGCAAGATCTTCTTTCGGCACACTAGCTCTCTAGCTGTGGCAAGGGGCCTCAGTAGTTGTGGGGCTCAGGCTTAGTTGCTCTGCAGCATGTGGGATCTTAGTTCCCCAAACAGGGATCGAATCCATATCCCCTGCCTTGCAAGGTGGATTCTTCATCCCTGGACCACTAGGGAAGTCCCTGCGTGGCTGCATTTACACAGTTCATTTCATCCACTCAGAATGGCACATTTTCCCAATCTCCCTTCTTTACCTTAATGATCCCTATACATCTTTTTAGGCTTAACTTTGACTTTATCTTTTTCCACAAAATGTTTTCTAACTTCCCTTTGGCTGATTTAGTCCTCCTGTATGTCTTTGAATTTCTCTGTACATCTTTTACATTTGCCATATCGTGTTATAATTACCTGTGAATCTGTATCTACCACTAGACTGAGACTTCTCCAGTGTAGACCTACACTTGCCTTTATTCTCAGTGACATTCATAGTGCTCAGCACACATTAGATATCATAGGAAAGCTCATGCAGGAAAAAAATGCTGTTTTGTGCACAGATTAAATGAAAGAACATGGGATTTAGTTTGTACAGTTCCTGACACATACACTTATAGATGCCTCCCAAAGTTAGAATTGTTTAAAATTGTGTGTTTGTGCATGTGTGTGTATGTCTGTGTGTGCTCAGGAAATTACTTTCTAAATTATTTTGATGCAGAGGTTTGGGATATTTCCATAGTATGTAGAAACATAGGCTTGCACCCTAATTAAGGTTACTTGTAGTAGGATGAGCTCTGAACTAGGAAGGAGGAAATGTGAACTTTAGGTTCAGCTCTGATTCCACCTAATTGCATGATTTGGGAGAAACTCTAACCTTCACTGGCCACATTTTCCTAATTTTTAATATGAAGGAACCAGGCCAAATCATGTATGTGATTTTTCTCTAAGCATTATTATTCTAAATTCAGTACAACCCAAAGTCATTCTACAGCAGAAGTAAAATAGCAAAACTCCAATAAAACTTCAAGACTGCTGGGGAAAAAACGTTAAGTGAATAAAGAAATTAAGATAGAATCAAATCTGGCCCATTGGCATTTATCAGAAAACAACCCTTTCCCAATTGTGTAACAACTCATGAAAAATGTTGAAGTTGACTGCAGAAAGACATTGCTACTGTAGAATACTGCCAAATAAGTCTTCTCAAATCACTTCAGACAACTGTTCTTTAAATCTCTAATAACTTGGTAAAGTATAGAATGGCATCATTCATGTCTAATTCAAGCCATATTCCATAATCCCATCAGCATGAATAGCATGAGGCATACACAATGATATTTGATTTAGGTAATGATTGAACACAAATTTGTTTCTAGGAATTGGGACACAGTATTAAAATAAATGCCCAGTTTCCTTCTCCAGCTCTAGTAAAATGCTTCTATAATAAACATGTAGAGAAAGCTGTGTGGTTTTGGTGAAGGTCTACTCCATTTAATTCAAGAAACACAGATCCAGCTTCTACCATATGCTCTGTATTGTACTGAGCACATAAGCACAGTATTCAAAACTAAAGAAGGATTTACCCTTAAAGAAGAACACTTAGCTCCTCAGTGCCTCTCTTCCTACATTTTAATTTCAGTGTCATAGTCTGAATTCCCACTTAATTAAATGATCATAAATTGGTCTTGACAAGTGAGCATTTTATACATTAGATCTCAAAAATATTTATTGAAAGAGTGAACCCAAAATATAAAAGTATCCAACAAATAATTAATGGTTTATACTGGTGTAACATGCCTCTTAGACCAAGCTTAGTGTCTTAAACAAACTGACATTAGTGGTGATACAGCTAAGTGACTATAATTATATAATAAAAATGACAACATTGCCTTTCATATTAATATGTTTTTATTTAAGATGTATTTTTTTTTAAATTTTTCATTTGCTCATCCAAGCAAACACTGGGATGCAGTCAGAATAGGAACTTTGCTTCTGTAGAAACAGAATCACCACGTCAGTTGCTGAAGGTCATCAATTCTAGCACATCACAATCTAAAGCAGTCTTCGTTTTTGTCCTTCAAGTCGAAAACTTCTTCTACTTCAGAATTTGAATAATTCTAAGGGAAATATTTCAGATGTGGCAGATTTGTAGGCGGGGGGAGGCATTTAGGCAGGAGACTGTTTCTCCCTACACCACTGTGTGAAGCTGGCAGCTCAGCTCTACCACCTATACCAGCTATGGTCGAAAGAGAAGCATCTCACCTAAATGGTCAGGAGTGCAAAGTCTAGAGCCAGACTGCCAAGATTCAATTCTGCATCTCATTAGCACTCACCAGTTATGTGCTCTTAAGCAGAGCATTTAACAAATCTGTGACTCATCTCCATGCATTTAATGGAGGAAATAATAGTACCTACCTATAGGTCCAGTGGCTCAGTGGCAAAGAACCTGCCTGCAAATGGAGAAGACATAAGTTGGATCCTTGGGTCTGGAAGATTCCCAGGAGGAAGGCATGGCAACCCACTCCAGTATTCTTACATGGAAAATCCCATGGACTGAGAAGCCTGATGGGCTACAGTCCATGGGGTTGCAAAGAGTTAGACACAACTGAAGGGACTAAGCATATCAGTCCTTACGGAGATTAAATGAGTTAATCCATGTAAAGGGTTTAGAGGACTGGCCCATAATTAACACCATGCTAAGTATTGTTGAGTAACAGTTACTCCTAGGTAAGAGTTTTAAGTCAGACTTTTAGGTCAGAGTTTTAAGAAACTCTGAAATTCTGACTTTTATGATGTAAAGTATATTGCAAAAGGGCTTCCCTGGTAGCTCAGATGGTAACACATCTGCCTACAATGCAGGAGACCTGGGATCAATCCCTGGGTCAGGAAGATCCCCTGGAGAAGGAAATGGCAACCCACTCCAGTATTCATGCCTAGAAAATCCCATGGACTGAGGAGCTGGGTGGGGTCAGTCCATGGGATTGCAAAGAGTCAGATATTGAAAAAAGTAGCTGAGAGACAATTAGATCAGGAAACTAGGCACTGATTTTAGTTCTGCCACTTCTCAGCCATAGGATCTTCACATTCACTCCCTTCTCCCTGGATTGGCCCAAATAATACCTGGAAAACTGAGAGCTAGAGGCCAAGAACATGATGTACGGAGTCAGGCAGATACAGAAATGTACTAGCCACTTGACCTTGGACATCTATCTCACTTGACAGAGTAAAATGGTAGAGACTGCTTGTGGGTGTAGTGATTTAATATGATCATCCAATTAAAGCAATTATCATTATCCATCAGATTGCAGTTTAATAAATGTAAATTATCATTATTATTGATATCAGCTAAAGACCTTTTATTTCAATAAATTCTATGATTCCAGGGATTATAATCCTTTTGTAAAGTGTTGTTGCTTAGTCGTTAAGTCATGTCTGACTCTCTGTGACCCCATGGACTGCAACATGCAAGGCTTCCCTGTCCTTCACTGTCTCCTGGCTTGTGTGCACATGTGCTAAATCCCTTCAGGTGTGTCCGACTCTGTGCAACCCTATGGACTGTAGTCCACCATGCTCCTAGGTCCATGGGAATCTCCAGGCAAGAATACTGGAGTGGGTTGCCGTGCCCTCCTCCAGGGGATTTTCCCAACCCAGAGATCAAACCCACATCTCCTATGCCTCCTGCATTGGCAGGCGGATTCTTTACCGTTAGCACCACCTGGAAAGCCCACTATCTACTGACGTTTGCTCAAATTCATATCCACTGAGTCAGTGATGTGGCCAAACCATCTCATCCTCTGTTGTCCCCTTCTCCTGCCCTCAATCTTTTCCAGCATCAGGGTCTTTCCCACTGAGTTGGCTCTTTGCATCAGGTAGACAAATTATTGGATCTTCAGCATCTGTCCTTCCAATAAATATTCAAGGTTGTAAAGGGTTGATTAAATTCAGTATTCAAAAGGGGAGGAAAGAAATGAGTGTAAATTGTACAAATCCAGATTCCACACTGGAAAGATTTTGATTGACGTTGTCTGCCCTTCAACACCACTTGCTCAACTTGCTTGCTGTACTTTCCTGGAACGAATGCCTTTCCCACAGGGATCTGGATAAATGCAGAGAGGAGGTGAAAAGGAATATAAGAAATATATCAGTCTTCATGGTTTCTCTTTGGGAATGTCATCCTTATCTTCTCAAGAGATTGGAAGATGCCTTGTATCTATATTTACACAAATTATATGAGGGAGTGACTATATATTATTGACACATCTTTAGAAATATCCTTGAGCTTCAGACAGAAGTTTTCCTTCCCAGTACTCACCTTGGAGACTGTACATGTGCCTTAAGGATAAAGCCACTTCAACCACTTTGGACCTCATTTTGAAAGTGGATTTTAAAGCTCCTTTTAAGAAGTATACATGAAAACAGTATTTCAATGCCATTTATCCGATAAAAGACTTGAATCCAGGATAATAAACTCTTAACAAGTCAATAATATCAAAAATTCCAGTTCAAAAATTTGGACAAAATATTTGAATATTCATTTCACCAAAGAAAATATGCAAGTAGTAGGTGTGCAGATAAAAATATATGATGTCATTATTGATTCAAAAAATAAAATTTAAATCACAACTGGGATACCATTACACATTTAAGATGGCTAAAACTAGACAACAGCATTAGTTCCAGTGTTAATAAGTGTGCTGATTACTTGCAGGCCTAGTATATTGAAGGAGGGAATGCAAAATGGCATACCTCTTTGGAAAACATTGAGTCAGACAGAAAGGTTTTTCCATAAGTTGCTACAGAATGCATGAAGAATATAGCTCTCGGCAATAGCTGAGATTGAGAAAGTAATCAGAGGACAAATCTTTAAAAAATTTGCATCCTGAAATTGGGATTTTCGGCAATGCACTCCTCATTATTTCCCCCTGTATGTCTGTGTGTGTGTGTGTTCCATCATGTCTGACTCTTTGTGATCCCGAAGACTGTAGCCTGCCAGGCTCCTCAGTCCATGGAATTTTCCCAGCAAGAAAACGAGAGTGGGAGAAGGAAATGGCAACCAACTCCAGTATTCTTGCCTGGAGAATCCCAGGGACAGAGAAGCCTGGTGGGCTGCTGTCTATGGGGTCAGACAGAGTCGGACACGACTGAAGTGACTTAGCAGCAGCAGCAGCCATTTCCTACTCTGGGGAATCTTCCCAACCCAGGGATCGACACTGTGTCTCCTTTATCGGCACGTGGCTTCTTTATTACTGAGCAACTTGGGAATCCTGATATTTTCCCCTGAAGAAGAGTGACTTAAAGTCAGAGAAAAGAACATTCAGAAGCCTGGTAACCCATGACAAAGCAGCCTGAAATACATTGAAAATTTCTTTGAACTCTATGTTTCATCTCCAAAACGTGAGTTTTGTCACCAGTGATATGTTGGTGTTCATTCTGAGAAGATCTGTTTCCCCCAGATCTTTTGATAACGTGAACACCCCGGGCATCAGTCCATGTTGAGCAGTTCCTGGCTTAGTATTCCTCTAAAACATGCTCACCACCCTGCAGGGATGCGTATCTATCCTGTGTGAGGAGCATAGATATGGGTGATGAGGACCCATGAAAGGGCCCAGTGCTTTAAGAGCATTCAAGGCACCACTCATTCAGTAAGAGAATCAGTTTGCTTCATGAAGTTACACAATACGATAGAATAGCCATAACACATCCAAAGTTCATCAGGCTCTTATCCCTGCAGCCCCACATTTAAGTTAGCTCTGAACTTACTGTTAAATTAAAATGGCCTGCATATTTTATGATCTCCAGTGACTTTACTGCTCACTAGAGATTTGCTGTATTAAAAAGCACCAAAATTACTTCTATCAATTAATGATATTGTACTTAAAGTCTAGATAAATTATGGAGTAGTGTTTGGAGCTACTGTGGGGAAAGTCTGGGTTGAATAAGAAAATGTGCCCCTGTCCTTCATTTGTGTGAGTAGGAACAGTCACTTTCTACAGCCACATAAGTCATGGTGATGAGGATGGTAGTGATGACGGTGAGAAGGCAGTTAGTGGAGGTAATTAGAAGAAACCGAAGATACGGTTTTCAGTTGCAAAGTCACCGGCCTCCCATGTGGTCATTGATGCAGGGAGTAAATCAACCCCCAATTATGATACAGAGCCTTAAGTACAGCAAGGCTGAGCACAGCACGCCAGTGGAAGTTGTGTCTGACTCTTTGGGACCCCATGGACTGTAGCCCACCAGGCTCCTCTATCCATGGGATTGTCCAGGCAAGATCACTGGAGTGGGTTGCCATTTCCTCCTGCAGGGGATCCTCCCAACCCAGGGACTGTACAGCAAGGCTCAACACAGCATGCCAATGGAGTATAGAGAAAGATGTTCTGTGCAGACAAGGCGATGATAAAGATTTCCTGGAGAGTGAGCTGCTTTGACCTGAGTCTCGAAGTTGGTTAGAAATTAGTCAAGAAAGTCTTTGGGCTCCGCAGAAACAAACTTTGAAACGTGTACCACAATAAAGAAACACGGCAGAAAGCAAGATGTAATGGAAGACTAGTAGTTAGCTTCGATCTGCTAGACTTCCTGGTGTAAAAGAGAACAGTAGATGGTTAAAGGTCTTAGGTAACATGCTGAGAGGCTTGGCATCCACCTACACACCAGGCAGGCCAGCTGGGTCTCCAATACCTCTTTGGGATGTTAAGAGCAAGAATCACCTGGAGGAAGGGGAGCTGAGACTGGAATTTCACTCAAGCTCTGTAAACCATGCCATACCTTGTGTCCCAGGTCTGGCACTTAAAAAAAAAAAAGGCAAAGCAAAAGCATCTTCTTTTTTTTCCTAATAAAGTTTCCATGTGTTTGTTAAGCCATATGCCTATGGGACTCATATCTTTCAGGAGGCGTGTCTTTATGTAACCTCTACAAAGGGCACAGGTACTGTAGTGACCAGTAGAGGCCTCAGCAAGATGTAAAGAATATGGCAGGTGTACATTTTATTTTATTTTAATATGTATTCATTTACTTATTTTGTTGCACTTAGTCTTAGTTGTGGTACATGTGAGATCTTTAGTTGCAGCATATAGGGTCTAGATCCCTGACCAGGGACGGAACCCAGGTCCCCTGCACTGGGGGTCTGAAGTCTCAGCCACTGGACCATGAGGGAAGTTCCCAGACATACATTTTGGAAAGAAGACTCTGGTAGCTGTGTGTAGCACGAGTTACACAGAAAGGCACTAGGAGCCGGTCTACTGCAGTTACCCAGACAAACTGTGATTAATTGTGTAAGGGGGCCACATTTTCCATATATCTTTATCAGTCTTCATCCATAACAGCCTACATGTTGTGATTAATTCCTCAGATTAAAGATGGGTTTGGGTGTTGGTTTCTTTCTTTGTTTCACTTTCTAATGAGACTCTTACCAGCCACTGTTGTCCCCAAATGAGTACATTTAGGAACTCTGTAGCCACATGTGTGACAGTTGGGTCATCCTTTGCTGAGAAAAATGATACATCAAAGGCCCCTAATCCAATAATAGATACAGGATTTTAGGTGCTGAAAGTTCAGGCAGAGTTTTGTGTTTAAAGAAAAGTTGTTCACTAACTAAGTTATGTCCAATTCTTTGCGACCCGTGAACTGCAGCACATCAGGCTTCCCTGTCCTACACTATCTCCCAGAATTTGCTCAAACTCAGGTCCATTGAGTCAGTGATGCCATCCAACATTTTCATCCTCTGTTTCCCCCTTCTCCTCCTGCCCTCAACCTTTCCCAGCGTCAGGGTCTTCTCCAATGAGTTATAAAAGTAAGCTGTAAAATGGGCTATTTAATTAGAATGATAAAAGAAATCACTCAGAAACAACAAATTAGAAGTGAACAGATATCACAGCATCCATAAAAATTAGCATAATGTTTGTATTAATTAACTGCCTGACAGAATTCTGCAGTAACATTCTTTATTATTTTTGGCTGCATACTTTTGATCGTCTCTTCACTTAACAGTGTTTCTTAAACCTAATTTTCTGTGGGGAAAATAGACAATTGAGCCACTTTCTGTAACATCATCATTCATTTTATCCATTGGTGATGATTCATTGATAGTTTGGAAATGTCTTTCTGTCTGTCAGTCCCAGTAGTGGTTGTAGGACATGGGGCTTATCACCTAAACTTGTCACCTGTTTTTTTTTTTTTTTCCTTTGAAAAGTAGGGCAGTTGTTTTATCTTTCACAAGATCATCTGTGACTGTGCATACAAATTAGAGAAGTCCAGATGTGAGGTTTCTGCCTGTTGCCCTTCTCCCTTTGAACTAACCAAGATGATGTGCCAGCTTGTAAAAATGCAGAGCACAGCATGCCTGCTAAGGCTGTGGGTGCTCCTAATTCTAAATACACTAGAGCAGAGGCCTCTGACAACCCAGGACTCAGGAGCAGACCCAGACAGCAGAAATACTAGGATGGAGCTGTTTCCTTCTGGGAGAAGAGCTGGACTGGCCTGGCTGTGTGTCTCTCCTAGAAATTTCTCCAGAGCAGATGAAGGGAGCTGGAGAAGGGAGCCAGTCACCTGGATGCTTTAATTAAACAGTGGGATCCAAGAACTTCTGCAACATGTATGTGTGATACCCTGGAAAACCCAGAGTTATATGGAGGAAAAGGAGAACACACGTTCATGGCCACTGAGCCTTATCGAAGGTCCAGACACAGGGCAAGTCGCCTATATAGATGCTCTAATCCAGTCTTTCCAGCAACATCTCCAGTGCTTCCCTGGTGGTGCCAGTTGTAAAGAACTGCCTGTCAATGCAGGAGACGCAAGAGATGCATGTTCAATCCCTGAGTCCGGAATATCCCCTGGAGAAGGAAATGGCAACCCATTGCAGGATTCTTGCTTGGGAAATTCCATGGAGAGAGGAGCCTGGTGGGCATGGGGTCACGAAAGTGTCAGACATGACTTAGCAACTAAACAATAATAACAAAAATGCAATATATTCTTTATTTCCCTCAATGATTACAGGAAGACTGTGACATATATAGGTACTATGGTTGTCTTAAATCACAGATATAGAAACTGAGGCAAACAAATGTCAACTCATCTGCCATCATGTGTTGGAGCCAAGAGTAAGTAAATTATTCAAATGACTTCAAATATCAGTATCTTAATGGCCACATCATTCTGCTTCAAACATATCTTCCTTCTGGTTTTTATTGTCTCATACATTATGTTTGACTAAAGCCTCTTTGATTCTTTAAATAAAAACTCTAATCACATTTCAGAAACTGTTGAATCTCTCTGCATTTGATGGAATCAAGGGACAGACAATGAACAAATGTATGTGTAGTAAGGTAAGTTCAGTTCAGTCACTGAATCCTGTCCGACTCTTTGTGACCCCATGGATTGCATCACAGCAGGCCTCCCTGTCCATCACCAACTCCTGGAGTTTACTCAAACTCATATCCATAGAGTCAGTGATGCCATCCAACCATCTCATCCTCTGTCGTCCCCTTCTCCTCCCGCCTTTAACTTTCCCAGCATCAGTGTCTTTTCCAGTGAAATAGTTCTTCACATCAGGTGGCCAAAGTATTGGAGTTTCAGCTTTAGTATCAGTCCTTCCAATGAATATTCAGGACTGAGTTGCTTTAGGATGGACGTGTTGGATCTCCTTGCAGTACAAAGAACTCTTGAGAGTCTTCTCCAACACCACAGTTCAAAAGCATCTATTCTTCGGTGCTCAGCTTTCTTTATAGTCCAACTCTCACACCCATACATGACTACTGGAAAAACCATAGCTTTGACTAGACGGACCTTTGTTGGCAAAGTAATGTTTCTGCTTTTTAATATGCTATCTAGGTTGTTCATAGCTTTTCTTCCAAGGAGCAAGTGTCTTTTAATTTCATTGCTGTGGTCATCACCTGCAGTCATTTTGGAGCCCAAGAAAATAAAGTCTGTCACTGTTTCCATTGTTTCCCCATCTCTTTACCATGAAGTGAATGGGTCAGGACATCACTGCAAAGGAGTCATTTATTGTAAGAAACCAAGTGCCATTTATTTTAACAAAAGCAAAGTATAGTAATTAAAATATTGTATTAATGTAGATTTTATTAATATATTTGCATTAATATATATTTTTGCATAATATCCCTTGCCTTACTAATTTATTAGACCCTACTTCAAATAAAAAATGTTTTTAAAAATTCTTATTTACAAACAGTAATTCAAACATATCTTTCTTTCCTGTCATTCTAATTGAATATTTACATATATATCTGTAACAGAAAGGTTACATTTATTCATAGTTTCATTCATTTAAAAAATCTTGGAAATACCCATGCTATTCCAGCCACTTGATATTCTCAGAAACTCCCAGGAAACTCTGACCCAGAAAAGTCAACGACTTGCCTGAGGGAATTTACATCCTGGTCTTTTAATTTTAAACCATTCAGTTCAGTTCAGTTCAGTCTCTCAGTCATGTCCAACTCTTTGCGACCCCATGAACTGCAGCACGCCAGGCCTCCCTGTCTATCACCAGCTCCCGGAGTTCACCCAAACTCATGTCTTATCGAGTCAGTGATGCCATCCAGGCATCTCATCCTCTGTCGTCCCCTTCTACTCCTGCCCCCAACCCCTCCCAGCGTCAGTCTTTTCCAATGAGTCAACTCTTTGCATCAGGTGGCCAAAGTTTTGGAGTTTCAGCTTTAGCATCATTCCTTCCAAAGAAATCCCAGGGCTGATCTCCTTCAGAATGGACTGGCTGGATCTCCTTGCAGTCCAAGGGACTCTCATGACTCTTCTCCAACACCACAGTTCAAAAGCATCAATTCTTTGGCGTTCAGCCTTCTTCGCAGTCCAACTCTCACATCCATACATGACCACTGGAAAAACCATAGCCTTGACTAGACGGACCTTTGTTGGCAAAGTAATGTCTCTGCTTTTCAATATGCTATCTAGGTTGGTCATAACTTTCCTTCCAAGGAGTAAAAGTCTTTTAATTTCATGGCTGAAGTCACCATCTGCAGTGATTTTGGAGCCCAGAAAAAGAAAGTCTGACACTGTTTCCACTGTTTTCCCATCTATTTCCCATGAAGTGATGGGACCAGATGCCATGATCTTCGTTTTCTGAATGTTGAGCTTTAAGTCAATTTTTTTCACTCTCCTCTTTCACTTTCATCAAGAGGCTTTTTAGTTCCTTTTCACTTTCTGCCATAAGGGTGGTGTCATCTGCATATCTGAGGTTATTGATATTTCTCCAAGCAATCTTGATTCCAGCTTGTGCTTCTTCCCATTAGCACATTAAATCACATCTGAATTATAAAAAGTTTTTCACAGCAAACTTTCTACTGAAGAAACTTGTTGCTAATATTTGTAGACACACAAAAAATGAATTGACTTTGGGTCAGTTATTATATCTAATTCTGATATGACCTTTTCAAGCTCTAAGTCTTGGAGTGAGTTATTATACTTAAATTCTTTGACCCTCAGTTCCTTCATTTTTAGTGAGGATAATAATATTTATCTTTCAAGATCAAAAGACAACACTTAATATTTTTAGCATAGGATGAGGCACACATTAAGGATAAAAAAATTAGCCACCATCTTTGTAAAATTTAAGTGTAATCTTAAAAATAAATGAGTGTATTTTTTAATGATGCTCCTATTTATATATGCAGCTTGTCATGTTTTCAGTTTTTCTAGACAGGAGCCTAGTTTTGATCACTTTTTGTGCTGGTACTACAACAATACTCAGTAAATCTGTGTGGAAAATTCCTGGGGATGATCCAACTGATTTTTACAACTAAAATTTTAGTTAATTTTCATCTCTAGATTTTCTAATAAGCCTTGAGACTGAACAATAAAGTAAAAATTGAGAAGGGAAAATTTTTGCTTTCCTTTTTGTTTTCAGTATCTCAAAATTTAACAAAGTTCTTTAGGCTAAAAGGAAATGATGACAAAACTTGGATTTATGCAGTGGAATGAAGAACACTGGAAGTGGAAAATGTGTGTGAAATTATCTTTCCTCTTTCTCAATCTATTTAAGAGACAATTCTTAAAAACAAAAATGAAGCGATGAACTATGATGTTCCTTGCATAAATATAAATATATGAGAATAATAGAAAAAGGACTAGAAATAAATGTATGTGTACTTATGTAAGATCCTTATATCAAGATGCATATTAATTAATGGCAGGTGACATAAGCCAAGAATGACCGTAGCAATCCATATAATGCCTAATAAATTTAGGAAACTTGAAAATCAGTAGAGGCTAGGCACATGCACACATACAGAGAAAGGATATTAAAAGAGGAATACAAAATACAAAAGAAGGCCCATTGCTATGGGCATTCTTGGCTTATGTCACCTGCCATTAATTAATATGCATCTTGATATAAGGATCTTACGTAAGTACACATACATTTATTTCTAGTCCTTTTTCTATTATTCTCATATATTTATATTTATGCAAGGAACATCATAGTTCATTGCTTCATTTTTGTTTTTAAGAATTGTCTCTTAAATAGATTGAGAATGAAGAAGTCTGCAGATGGTAACTGCAGCCATGAAATTAAAAGATGCTTGCTCCTTGGAAGAAAAGTTATGACCAACCTAGACAGCATATTAAAAAGCAGAGACATTACTTTGCCAACAAAAGTCCATCTAGTCAAAGCTATGGTTTTTCCAGTAGTCATGTATGGATGTGAGAGTTGGACTATAAAGAAAGCTGAGCACCAAAGAATTGATGCTTTTGAACTGTGGTTCTGGAGAAGACTCTTGAGAGTCCCTTGTACTGCAAGGAGATCCAACCAGTCCATCCTAAAGGAAATCAGTCCTGAATGTTCATTGGAGGGACTGATGCTGAAGCTGAAAGTCCAATACTTTGGCCACCTGATGTGAAGAACTAACTCATTGGAAAAGACCCTGATGCTGGGAAAGATTGAAGGCTGGAGAAGGGGATGATAGGGGATGAAATGGTTGGATGGCATCACTGACTCTATGGACATGAGTTTGAGTAAGCTCCGGCAGTTGGTGATGGACAAGGAGGCCTGGAATGCTGCAGTCCATGGGGTTGCAAAGAGTCAGACATGACTTAGCAACTGAACTGACTGAAGTGAGTCTTCCAAATCATTAGCAGAGGGGAGAAAAAATAAATCAACAAACTGATAACAAATAACAATATGATAGACTTAAAGTGTTAGTTGCTCAACCATGTCCAATGCTTTGAGAACCCATGGACTGTAGCCCACCAGCCTTCTCTGTCCATGGGATTTTCCAGGTAAGAATACTGGAGTGGGTTGCCATTCCCTTCTCCAGGGGTATCTTCCAACCCAGGGAGCAAACCTGGCTCTCTGACATTGGAGGTAGATACTTTACCATCCGAGCCAGGGAAGCCCATGATAGACTTAAACCAACCAAATCAACCATTTAAATACTTAAATATGAATGAACTAAATATTCCAGCTGAAAATCAGAGACTGACAGATTGGACAGTAACAAAACAAAAAACTGCTAATTGCTTTTTACAAGTTACATGATTTAAAGGTACAGTATCATAGCTCAAACAGGACAGAAACTATGTAAAGTGCAAAACTTGAAACTGTATTAATATATTTAATTCATTCTTGACAAAGTAAATTTCAACATAAGAAGTGTTACCTGAGATAAAGATGACTATTTTATAATGATAAAAGAATTGAGAAGACAAAACGACCCTTAATAGGCATTGGGGTAATAAGAGTTTAACAATGCGGGAAGTACTATAACAATAACAATTACTGAATAGTAATTAGGAGGTGAAAGATACATCAACTAACCTTCTTGTGGTAAACATTTTTAAACACATACATGTATCACTCATCACATTGTGCATCTTAAACTTACACAGTTAGATGTCAGTTATCAACTAATCTTCTTGTGATAAACATTTTTCAACATATACTTGTATCACTCATCACATTGTACATCTTAAACTTACACAATGTTAGACGTCATTTATATTTCAATAAAGCTGGAAGAAGTTCATAAAAATCTAATTAGCAGAACTAAATGAAGAAATAGAAAATGTTGCAGGAATATTTGGAGATTTTAAGTCTTAAGGAGAAGATAAAATCAATAGAATTTAAAGAATTTGAACAGAATTATTGACCAAAATAACATAATTTTTAGAACAACATGTATTAAACTGCAGGAGGCAAATTATTTTCGAGTTCACATGGGACAATACACAAGATATACCATATGTTAATCCGTAAAACAATTCTAAATATGTGTCAAATAATTAAACCATAGAGGATGTATGTCCTCTGGTTGAAAAAATTAAAAAGACTGAATTACAATGCAGTATAATGAAATTCTATCTGGAAAACCTCCCAAAACATTACATAGCATTCTTTCAAATAATTCATAGAGCAAAAAAAACAAAAAAAATCATGAGGAAAATTTTTAACTGAGTGAATATTAAGACACCAAATAACGAAATGTGTGCAATGTAGCTCAAGAAGTGCTTAGAAGAGAAGTCTGTACCTTTTAAGTTGCTACATTAGAAAATAAAGAAGTTAAATAAATTATATACATTTTTAACTTAATTTTAAAAGTCTAAGAAGTAAGGACATTAAACTCAAATTGGTTAGATAGAAGGAAACAATAAAAATTAGATAATACATCAATAAAATGAAAATGAATCAAAAATATATAGATCTCTAAAGAAATTGATCAATAGAAAAAATATTAGCAGTATCAGGAATGACAGGAAAAATCACTGAAGATCTAAAAGGCATTAAAAACAATAAAGGAATATTAGCATGAAAATTCTGCCAATAAATTCAACAACTTAGATATAATGGACAAATAATTCTAAAAACCCATGATACAGAAAAATGAAAAAGAAATATAAAATGTGAAAAGAGGCATCTCCAGAGGATAACTCCACATAGAAGTGGACTTATTGGCAAATTCTATCACCAATTATGAGAGAAATAATATTAATCTCATTGAAACTCAGAAAGTCAGACTGAAGAAAGGTCTCCAACTCATTCTGTGAGACAAATATATCCATAACTCCAAAGGCAGACAAAACATTGCAAGAAAACAGAATTATAGACCAATATCTCTCAAGAAAATGGTTCAAATATTCTAAACAAAATATTGGTAAATCAAATTCAGCAATATATGAGGAAAAATAATACACGAGACTAAATGGTATCCATCTTGCCGTGTTTTAACTTTCAAAAAATAGCCAATCACATTAACAATATGCACATAAAATCCTAAAAGATGGGGAGGACTTGAGATTTGACTTGAAAGAGTCCTAAATGTCCTTCTAAATTGAAGAAATTAATCTACATCTAAGTGGGGATATGATTTATATAGGTGTATATATTTTGGGAAACAAATTATAAACTTAAGACCTATGCATTCATCATATATAAATCATACTTTAATAAACAGATGTATTTATCAACATATGCTCTTAAATATCCTTTACCATTTAGGATTGCCTTTTCATAATATATGAACTCTTTACTTAATTTTATGAAATCTTGGTACAAACCTATACCAGTTTGTCTATATCTCTATATTTCTATATAATAAAGATGTGGTACCTCTATAAAATATAGGAGTGATTATTTCCAAATCTGTTATTAATAATATCTCATTTTTTATTCTGTAAACTGGGTAAAAATATGTAAGGAAGCATATGATTGCATAAGGGTAATATCAAGTCTTTTAACTGGGAGTCACTATACTAATCCGTGTCTGTGTACCATGCTGCATTAAGACGTCAGAGAAGGCAATGGCACCCCACTCCACTACTCTTGCCTGGCAAATCCCATGGACGGAGGAGCCTGGTATGCTGCAGTCCATGGGGTTGCAAAGAGTCGGACACGACTGAGTGACTTCCCTTTCACTTTTCACTTTCATGCATTGGAGAAGGAAATGGCAGCTCACTCCAGTGTTCTTGCCTGGAGAATCCCAGGGACAGCAGAGCCTGGTGGGCTGCTGTTTATGGGGTCACACAGAGTTGAACACAACTGAAGTGACTTAACAGCAGCAGCAGCACTACAATTGCAAATACTCTGCTTAAAAGTAAGGGTTCTCCACTCATCATTCAAAGCCCATTTCAATATCTTCTTCCCCATGCAGTCCTTCGTATTAGACTCCCAGTTCATACTAATAATTATTAGTATTAAAGTCTCAGTCCCTGTTAGAGCCCCAGCTTATATTAATATTTCCACGAGTTGTTTTTACTACTTCTCTTTGGATTTCCTTTTCCTGAAGCACTGTGACATTTGGAGCTCAACAGCACTGCCTAAACTATATGCAGTGCAGCCTCTTATGATCTTGAGAAGGGACCTGTGTGATGAGAGAAAGTCTTCCTGAATGGAGACTAGACTCTTGGGTTTCGGCTCTGCAAACTCTCCACCTCCATCTCTGAACTGTGAGTTCACATGCAAGAATATTAGTAGCCCCATGTGTGAAACAGAAAAGTTGGATTACTCTCAGAGCTCAGCTGCCTTTCAACTCTGAGATTTTATTGTCTTACTAGCCCCTGGGGAGCATTTTACACCCGGCTGTCAAGAGGCGCACAGGAGCCATGGAAGACTGTCAGGCTCATTAAACCCTCCTCTGTGGCTAATTCTTTCCCAAGAGAGCTGTAGGCTCTGGGGCAGCCAGAGTGCACAGGGCTAAGCTTCAGGGACAGAATTAGATCAAGGTGCCTGCAATACCCATGAAGCTAGAAATGACCTTCCTTCTGACCTTGAGAATCATTTACTTCCATATTTGAAATCAGTAATAAGAGTTCACCCCAATTTAGTCTTCCACATTTGCCTTCTTATAGAAGCAAATTTACTTGATAGAAGGGATAAACTTGTTTAGAAAATCACACATTTTCCCCAGCATTGATGAAGGTCCAGATTTGGAAGTTCAAGGGAGATGTGATGGAAATGAGCAGAAAAGCACCTAAACTGACCATTAACTTGTGCATTTTGTGAGATACACTATCAATGTGTCATGGCCCTGAGAAATCACCTTGCTTTTTTATTGTATCCTCCTTCCTAGAAGGTAAAGGAGCTTCCATAGCAGGTGTTTCAGAGCTGAAACCGTGGTGAGTCAGGCAAACAAGCAGAGTCCGACACGGTGCAAAAATCATAAACCAAAACACCCAGAGAACAGCAGAGGACTAGTTCAGTGAAAATCTGTATGTTTTAAGAACTGACCCTCCCCCCAGCAAACATTCACATACACAAATAGAGGATTACAATTCAAAATAGTCTCAAATCTGACTTTACCTGATGACTACATATTACTTTTTGATTGTTCAGCATTGATCTGTCTTTTATTGAGCAGTATGCTGGAGCCATCTTATTGGATCATGAAAATCAATTGTTAAATTGGGGGGGATTTTGCAAATTGGCTGTTAAACATAGCCATTATTAAAGATTAAGTTATACTCCAGTTCAGTTCAGTTCAGTGGCTCAGTCATGTCCGACTTCTTGTGACTCCATGGACTGCAACACACCAGGCTTCCCTGTCCTTCACCAACTCCCAGAGCTTGTTCAAACTCACGTCTGTCGTGTCAGTGATGCCATCCAACCATCTCATCCTCTGTTGTCCCCTTCTCCTTCCGCCTTACAGTTATACAAATTTTACTGTTATGTTAAAGGCGGAGATCAACATGGAAACTCATCAATTCCCAACTCATCAATTTTACTGTTGTGTATCACTATAGCGGAAACACTATATGATGCTGACTGCTGCACTAACTCCATACTCAGTTGAGTCACACTGGTAGCTTGAAATAGGCTATGGGAATATTCATACCATAGGAATTACAAAATGCTGCAGATCAGAGCTTGGTTTATTGTGTTGATTGTCTGAACTTAAAGTGCTGGATAAAATATGGATAATGAACTTAAATTTAAAAGTGTGGCATATTTGTAACCATTACACTGCAAATGTGTGTATGCCTATGTGCTCAGTTGTGTCTGACTGTTTGTAAACCTGCCAGGCTCCTCTGTCCGTGGGATTTCCCAGGCAAAAATACTGGAGTGGGTTGCATTTCCTCCTCCAGGGGATCTTCCTGACCCAGGAATTAAACCCGTGTCTCTTGTGTCTCCAGCATTGGTAGGTGGATTCTTTACTGCTGAGACACCTGCGAAGCCTTTACATTGTGAATAGCACAGAATATTTAGGAAGTGTTTGTCCAGTATTAGATAGCTCTTAATTCAGTAAAGAAGTTGCTAGCAACTTATCTCAGGTTGCCTTCTCTTGTATCATGTAAGCAAACACTGAATGGATGATGAGCCATTGAGGATGGAGTTAACACTGCTTGTCTCCTATGCCACAAATTGAACCCCTCTCATGGCAGACTAAGGTCTAGATGAGCTGCCCATTACTGCGGAGATCTCTGCTTCTCCACTGGTAATCTCGGGGGTGTAAAGGTGAGTCTCCCACATTACTCGGGGGTGTAACTACTGAGTCTCCCACATTAGGGGCAGTCGGTCCTGGATGAGTGGAGAAGGTAGCTAGCTCGACATGAAGGAGGGTCAGGAAGTGGCTTTGTGGGGACAGAGACAACTAGAAGGATGGTCAACTGACCCCTATGGCCTAATTACCTCACTGTCACAGGTCAAGTCACTTCTGTCCTTGCAGACTTAGTTTCCCCATGTATAATGCTAATTTTTTAAAATCATGCACATATATTGTGTCACCTCTGACAATAACAGCAAAGGGAACAATAGCAATATTGACCAAGACCAAGACCCACTGAGGGGGTCCATGGTCCAGGCATCATTCTAAGAATTTTGCATGTATTATCTCAGGTAACCCTCATTACATCACCATAAATAAGAGTCAGGTAGGTTAAGCATTGGCAAAGTTAGTGCTGTGGCCACCTGATGCGAAGAGCTGACTCATTGGAAAAGATCCTGATGCTGAGAAAGATTGAAGGTCGGAGGAGAAGGGGACGAAAGAGGATGAGATGGTTGGATCGCATCACCAACTCAATGGACATGAATTTGGGTGAACTCTGGGAGCTGGCAATGGACACAGAGGCCCGGCATGCTGCAGTCCCTGGAGTCACAAAGAGTTGAACACAACTGAGCAACTGAACAACAAAAACAAGTGCTGTAGGATTTGAATCAGTTTAAACCTGCTCATTTTAAACTATTAGCCTCTATTCCAAATATCAGTTATTCATAAGGCCTTCTCAGACAATCTTCTTACATTTCTTTTTCTAAGGGGATGGTTTTGATCATGGCCTCCTATACAATGTTACTAATCTCTGTCCATAGGTCTTCAGGCACTCTGTCAGATCGAATCCCTTGAATCTATTTGTCACTTCTAATCTATAATCTACAAGGGATTTGATTTAGGTCATACCTGACTGGTCTAGTGGTTTTCCCTACTTTCTTCAATTTAAGTCCGGATTTTGCAATAAGGAGTTCATGATCTGAGCCATGGTCAGCTCCCAGTCTTGTTTTTGCTGACAATATAGAGCTTCTTTATCTTCAACTGTGAAGAATATAATCAATCTGATTTTGGTATTGGCTGTATGGTGATGTCTGTGTCTAAGAGTTGTCTCCTGTATTGTTGGAAGAGTGTGCTTGCTATGACCAGCGTGTTCCTTGGCAAAAACTCTATTACCCTTTCACCTGCTTTGTTTTATACTCCAAGGCCAAATTTGCCTGTTACTCCAGGTATCTCTTGACTTCCTTCTTATGCATTCCAGTCCCCTATGATGAGAGGGACATCTTTTAATTCTAGAAGTTCTTGTAGGTCATCATAAAACTCTTCAACTTCAGCTTCTTCAGCATTAGTGGTTGGGGCATAGATTCGGATTACTGTGATATAGAATGGTTTGCCTTGGAAATAAACAGAGATCATTCTGTCATTTTTAAAATTGCACCCAAGTACTGCATGTTGGATTCTTTTGTTGACTATGAGGGCTAATCCATTTTTTCTAAGGGATTGTTGCCCATAGTAGTAATGGTCATCTGAATTAAATTTGCTCATTCTGGTCCATTTTAGTTCATTGATTCCTAAAATGTAGATATTCACCCTTGCCATCTCCTGTCTGAATACTTCCAATTTACCTTGATTCATGGACATAACATTCCAGGTTCCTATGCAATATTTTTCTTCACAGCATTGGACTTTATTTCCATCACCAGTCACACCCACAACTGGGTGTTGATTTTGCTTTGACTCAGCCTCTTCATCCTTTCTGGAGCTATTTCTCCACTAACCTCCAGTAGCATATTGGGCACCTATCTTTTTGCATTTTCATACTGTTCATGGGGTTCTCAAGGCATGAATAATGAAGTGGCTTGCCATTCCTGTTTCCAGTGGATCAAGTTTTGTCAGAACTCTCCACCATGACCCATCCATCTTGGGTAGCCCTACACAGCATTGCTCATAGTTTCATTGAATTAGATAAGGCTCTGATCCAAAAACATCTAAATAACCATGATTATGTGATCCCTCACCTAGAGCCAGATGATGGATTGTGAAGTCAAGTGGGCCTTAGGAAGCATTACTACAAACAAAGCTAGTGGAGATGGTGGAATTCCAGTTGAGCTATTTCAAATCCTAAATGATGATGCTGTGAAAGTGCTGCACTCAATATGCCAGCAAATTTGGAAAACTCAGCAGTGACCACAGGACTGGAAAAGGTCAGTTTTCATTCCAATCCCAAAGAAAGGCAATATCAAAGAATGTTCAAACTACCACACATATGCACTCATTTCACATGCTAGCAAAGTAATGCTCAAAATTCTCCAAGCAAAGCTTTAATAGTACATGAACTGAGAGCTTCCAGATGGTCAAGCTGGATTTAGAAAAGGCAGAGGAAACAGAAATCAAATTGACAGCATCCGTTGGGTCGTCAAAAAAGGAACAAAATTCCAGAAAACATCTACTTCTGCTTCATTGACTATGCTAAAGCCTGACTGTGTGGTTCACAACAAACTGTGGAAAATTCTTAAAGTGATGGGAATATCCACCACCCTACCTGCCTTCTGAGAAACTTGTGTGCAGGTCAAGAAGCAACAGTTAGAACCAGACATAGAGTATGTCAAGGCTGTATATTGTCACCCTGCCTATTTAGCTTATACACAGTACATTGTGGGAAATGCCGGGCTGGAGAAAGCACCTGCTGGAATCAAGATTGTCATGAGAAATATCAGTAACCTCAGATATGCAGATGACATCACCCTCATGGCAGAAAATGAAGAAGAACTAAAGAGCCTCTTGATGAAAGTGAGAGAGGAGAATGAAAAAGTTGGTTTAAAACTCAACATTCAAAAAACAAACATCATGGCATCCAGTCCCATCACTTCATGGCAAATAGATGGGGAAACAATGGAAATAGTAACAGACTTTCTTTTCTTGGGCTTCAAAATCACTGCAGATGGTGACTGCAGCAATGAAATTAAAAGACGCTTGCCCCTTGGAATAAAAGCTATGACCAACCTAGACAGCATATTAAAAAGCAGAGAAATTACTTTGTCAACAAAGGTCCATCTAGTCAAAGTTATAATTTTTCTAGTAGTCATGTATGGATGTGAGAGTTGGACCATAAAGAAAGCTGAATGCAAAAGAACTGATGCTTTTGAGCTGTGGTGTTGGAGAAGACTCTTGAGAGTCCTTTGGACTGCAAGGATATCCAACCAGTCAATCCTAAAGCAAATCAGTCCTGAATATTCATTGGAAAGACTGATGCTAAAGCTGAAGCTCCAATACTTTGACCACCCGATGGGAAGACCTGACTCACTGGAAAAGACCCTGATGCTGGGCAAGATTGAAGGCGGGAGGAGAAGGGGATGACGAATGATGAGATGTTTGGATGACATCATTGATTCAATGGACGTGAATTTGAGCAAGCTCTGGGACTTGATGATGGACTTTGACGCCTGGCGTGTTGCAGTCCATGGGGTCACAGAGTCGGACACAACTGAACTTAACTGAACCAAATATCGGTATATGTGTATAGATACATATTCCTATCTAATGATTTTTATCTTTTAAAACTCTTTTAAATATTACTTTAAGCAAAATTTATTCAGATGTTTATGGATGACCTATTATTAACAGGTATCTGGCCAAATTTAAATGCAAACATTTTTTTTGGTGAGTCTTGCCTAGCTTTTTAGGATGGAAAGACCTGCCCTTTTTATGTTCCAGCACACACCTTGCACTCATTGCTTTCATAATAAGCACTTAATACCTGCTTTTATAATTATATGCTTATTTGACATCATTTCAAGGTAAGGGTATGCCTTCCTTGTTCACCCCTAACTCTAGCACCCAAGCCACTACCTTTTTCTTTGTATAGGATCAATAAACACAACTATTTTGACTCAAAGGGAAATTAGGCAGGTAACAGGAATGATGTTATCAGACAACTTTCCCTGGAGCCTGAGATCAAAGTCACCTTGTGTTAAGGCAGTCTCTTTCTCTGTAAGGCCACTGCTTAACACTCAGATGTGCTACCTTGCTGGGGTTTGTGTGAAGTCATTAGAAACTGTTAACAGCATAGCAAATGTTAGTGTGTTAGAGCAGCTACTTAAGGCCTTAATGGAGAAAAGCCCTCCAGAAATGCTAGATGAAACTGGGATGAGAAGATGGTTTAAAAGGAACTGAAATTGAAAACAAAAAGTCCTCCTCTGGCTTTCATAAAGCACTTCCTTTGTTGTCTGTGCACAATAAGACAATAGACAGATCCTGCTCTAGTCACCGGAGATGAAAGGACAGCCCCTGCATTGAGTGTCTAGGCCAGTGAGAGACAGACAAGGAGCTCCATGATTGCAGTGCAGTATAATAATACCTGCTCTATAGACAGCTTTACGGAAACACGGGGTGAGAATGCTTTGGGTCGGTAACGATGTCTGGAAAGAATGTACAGATTTGTGAAGAAGCTTGCCAGTTTGAGGGGAAAAAGGACGTTCCCGACTCCGGAAAGTGCATGCTCAGGATGGCTAAAAGGATTTAATGAAGTAATGCGTGTGCAAGACCTGCCAACCGCAAGCTACTAGGGACAGGCTGAGAAGCGATGCTCAGCTTGAGAACGGCACGCTCATTTATACTCGAAGTGCACTCACAGCCAAACAGCGGTAACACCTTTGACAGGTCATTATGCTATTAAGTGGAATAACATAGGAAAGTGTTCTCTAAGCAGTGTGATGCAGAAGTGTAAAGGAGGGTTGGTTTTAGCAGTGGGTGACACATGAAACGAGTCAGATTCCCTAACAGTTAGTGTCGCCTGCAGGACTCTGTGGCCCCGCACCCTCACCGTGCCACCCCTCCCTGGCCTTGCTTTGTCCTTGGTGCATCAAGAGAGTTTCTCTGTTTGAGTCTTAATAGTGTTTGTTTCCCCCTTCTTCCCATTCATTTTCTTTCCCTTTCACCCCCTAGGTATTTTTATGCCACTGGCCTTTACATTAATCAAATCTCCACTAAAATATCACCTCCTGAAATGGTCTTCCTTGATCATTCTAGTCCAAGGTGCTGAGCATTTCTCCGGCCTCATCATGTTGTTCATTTTCTTCACCCCCTGGACTTCTTTGTCAGCTCGTATGTAAACCAGATGCCTCCCTGAAATGGGGTAAGGGCTCCAAAAAGACAGAGGTTTTGGTCCCTTTGTTAACTGCTGTATTCTAAACATCTGACACAGTGATTATATCTCAAGAAACATCAGATGAGTTAATGAATAAATAAGAAGTGAAAATGAAATAACCTTTGTGATTGGAGAATCAATTGAGTGACCAGGACGTTAAAGAAAGCCCTTCTAACTCTGTGGATAAGGACACAATGCCTAGTTGTACTGGTTCAGCATTCTAAAAGGCTGTGCACAAACATGGGGTCATTTTAGATTCACGCTGACTCGTGCTTTAAGATTAAAAGTTACAGCTTCAATTTTTGTAGGCAGCAGAAGCACTCACATTGGAAATGATGTCTCAGCAAAATATTTGACTCTTTTCTATTTCTCTCAGTCCCATGGACTGAAGTATTATTGTCCTTCTGCTGTATTTTCCTTTTCTTTTTTAAAGACACATTATTTGCTTCTTTCTTTCTAAAACGAGCAACGGATGTTATAGCCCAAGTCCCCTTCTCTCTAGATTTCTACTTTTTGAGACATCACTGTGGACAGATTATTCTCGCTCTTAGCAAACATTCTTCCTGGGATGTATTAATGTATTTATCTCTGTCAGAAAGCAGAGACCTAATAACCAATTCCCCAACCCTCTTGCAGTATAACGTCTAGTTCCCCCTCCCTTGAATTGTCAGCCAATGCCTGTGTGGTGTGGTGCCTGTATGTTCATTCCCCAATAGTAATCCCTTCTCCACTCAAATGTCAGATCGAATCCATTGGAAAAGATTGTTTTCAAGATTTATTGCTCTTTTTCGCCTCGTTCTCTTTCTTCTTTCTGATGGCGTCGTGCTAAGAGGGCCAGCTTTGCTTGCACTGCTTTAGTAACTGAAATAGGCAACAGATAACCGCAGGGCCACCCTGATGGTCTTTCCTGGAGCATCAGTGTCTGGTGATCCTTGGGGAGAGTCATCAGTCTCAAAGGGCAAAGGTAGTCAGATGACGCTGCAGAGATGACTCAACAGAAAGAGAACTCATTATACAAATCCACAAATTCACGATGCATGTCGACTCTGATAATGATGATATTTGACTACTTTTTAAATTCTTTATCATTTATAAATGCAATCCCACTCATTCATTAAAGGATGCATATTTACTCAAGGGCATAGTACAGTTAAGCCCCCACGCTTTCCCAGCATAGAGGATCTACAGTGATTCCTCTCCTGTCTTCCTCATGGGGGGACCATCCAAAAGTTGTTATTTTTTTTTATAGACCTTTTTTGATTCTTATAACACCCATAAGCAACTATTCAATTTCCACTTTATAAAGAAAAGCAAGAACAAAAGTAAATTTCAGAGACGCAAAGGGACTGGATTTATGTTTACATAACCAGGCAATAGCAGGCCAGTGATTCAAAGTGATTGTCATATCAGAGCCCATGGGCATTTTTTGGCTCAGTCTGTTGCATTTAGCCATTGTCATGGTTAGAACAACTTAGAGGGTCTCCCAGATGGTAAAGAATCTGCCTGAAATGCAGGAGACCTGGGTTCAATCCCTGGGTTGGGAAGATCCCCTGGAAAAGGGAACAGCTACCCACTCCCGTATTCTGGCCTGGAGATTTCCATATACTGTACCAGCCCATAGGGTCACAAAGAGTCAGACATGACTGAGTGACTTTCACTTTCACTTCCCAAAGAAAGAATATATAACTTCATGCTATGAAGAAAAAAAATCTGCAACCTTACACTTTTCTAAAATGGATTTGAATATGCAACAAGGGTGTGGCTATATGTGAGAGACCAGGCGTCTTCTGCCTTCCAATAGACCTGAAACTATTGGAAAAGAAGGCCTTTAATTAAACAATCATTCACATGGATAAGTAATTGTGAATTACTGCACATGAGGGGTTGGTGGTTTCTAAAGGAGATGATGATGGAATCGAGGATTTTTATTTTGTCTGAGAAGTTGGTGGAGGGGATGCATGGCAGGGGTCCAGAAAAGACGGTGTTCAAGCATGTGAATTGAAGCTGAGGCCTGAAGGATCAATAGGAGTCAGATAAGGAAAGAGAACATTTCCATAAAAAGAATACCAGGAGCAGGAGGTGCTGAGGTCTCCTGCATCAGATGCAGTGGTGCAGTGCCTACAACCACCATGCTTTGAGGAGCCACAAATATGTCTTCATTTCTTTATAAAGCAGAAGAAAGAAATGAATGTAACCACCCTGGACATATTAGTATTGGCATTAGTATTAGTCTTGGTATTTGGTATTAGTCTTCATACCAAAGTGAAAGTCCCTTAGTTGTGTCTGACTCTTTGTGACCCCATGGACTGTACAGTCCATTGAATTCTCCAGGCCAGAATACTGGAATGGGTAGCCTTTCCCTTCTCCAGGAGATCTTCCCAACCCAGGGATTGAACCCAGGTCTCCCATATTGCAGGTGGATTCTTTACCAGCTGAGCCGCAAGGGAAGCCCAAGAATACTGGAGTGGATAGCCTATCCCTTCTCCAGTGGATCTTTCCAACCCAGGAATCGAATTGGGGTCTCCTGCATTGCAGGTGGATTCTTTACCAACTAAGCTATCAGGGAAGCCCTAGTCTTCTTACCAATTCAGTCATAAAATATAACTTTTAATATTTCTATGAGCGAAGAGAAGCAGGCTGTAGATCCATGAGCACAGTGATGTGGCTGGGCTGACAAAGGGAAAAAAGAGAGAAAGCCGCAGTGTTTGAGAGGCTAGATGACACTGCTGTTGGTGGAATACAGTCTTCTGTTTCCTGCCATCTCATTTTGTGTGCATGCTAAGTTGCTTCAGTCACGTCCAGCTCTTTGCTACCCCATGGACTATAGCACGCCAGCCTCCTCTGTCCATGGGATTCTCCAGGCAAGAATACTGGAGTGGGTTGCCGAGCCCTTCTCTAGGGGATCTTCCCAACCCAGGAATGGAACCCACATCTCTTCCGTCTCCTGCATTGGCAGTCGGGTTCTTTACCACCTGGGAAGCCATCTCATTTCAGATGATCCTTAAAAAAAAAAAAAAGATGAAGAGAGAAGAAATAAAGCTGAAGGACTCCTTCATTCCTTCTCTTTACTTCTGAGGTTGGGTTCCCCAAACATTTCCTTGATTGCTACCCACCTTCTGCCACGAGGCCTCCTGCTTCCCACCCTGATCCCATCATGTTTATTGAAACTGTCAGTTGAGATGGGACAGAAAGAATTATGCTGGAACATAATAACATAATAATAGTAATTACACCAGCTACATTTTTATTGAATTAATGAGTGAGTGAGTGGAACAAAATTGTCTGTGTTAAAGTGGGTGGGGCTGACAGTGAGTGATAACAGCCTTCAGATAAAAAGCCATTCCTCTGTGATGCATTTCAACAAGCACTGCTTCAGTACAACTACCTGTTGTACCGTATGAAGCACCAAGAACAGAAATGTAAATGGATGGAGTCCCGGATCTCAAGGAGGCTTCCGTCCTTGGAATGGAAGGCAGACATGGGAGAGTCCAAATACCTCACGTAATTAGGATGCCCTGAGAAACAGTCAAGAAGGCCATACATTTCCTGTGACCTGGGCATGAGTGATGAATGAGGGGCATGCAGGGGATGTGGAGGTGGGCCTTCCGGTCGGAGACAGTGGCATGACCCATGATGGAAGGCAGAGAGTGCAGTGTGACTGCGCGCTGAGTATGTCTTAGGGATTGTACAGCAGACCGAGAAGCTGGGTTGGAGATGGTTCTCGAAGTCACTAATCCTTCCTTCATCAAATTAGACATGTGAAAAATTGGGTGTTAAAGTGGGTTGAGGAGGCAAATATTAACAGGGATTGTTGTCATTATTTTTCTTTAGAAGCATTATGAAATTTATATAGCACTTTCCATTTTATATCAAATGCCAGGCAAACACCCATTAGAAGAAGTGATGTGAAAGACTGAGTCTTGTAAGCTGACTCTGAAAAGAGCAAAAGAAAGAAGAATCATCAAACACATTTTTTTTACCTTACCAAAAAATTATCAAATATATCAAAATGCCCCTGAGTGATTAAAGAAAGTTTGTATTATTAGCAGTATATTTTGTTTTGTGTTGGGCAGGGGTCATAGCCACAATCAGTTTGAAAGGATTTCCTTCAAGATTCCTGAAATGCAACTGAAAAGGCATGCTTCATTTATTTAAGAAATTTACTTAGCTTGGATCTCTTTAAAATGTAATGTAAATAATCTATTATCTTCCCCTTTACCACAATTTTATTACACATGGATCATAAAAAAAAAAGATATCATGCCTTTAATATTCTCTTTCCTGCCTTATGCAGACTTTTTTTAAAGTGGACAGAATTTTCGCATCCATCCCAGTGCTGCAGGTTTTATTTTAACAAGTATATGAGCTTCAGCAGCAGAACACTCTGTATGTAATCATTAAAACCCAAAATTGCTGCCTGGAACTGAGGATCCAGTTCCAGATTATTTTTCCATTGGATTTTCCAATGGATTATTTTTCCATTTGCTCAGATCCAAGAACACAAAATGATCCAACTTGATTCTCAGGCCTGGGGTTATCCTGCTTGCTAGTCAGGATCTAGTACAAAACTTTCCAAAGACACAGGCTTTACTGGAGCGTTTAAGACGACATGTCCAAGGAGCGTTTCCCTCTCACTGTTGCTTGTCTCTGAGCGTTCACCAAACACCTGGCACACCTCCAGACCTCCAGTCCCACCCCACTCAGTTCAGCTACATTAAACTAGTAACTTATTCACAAAATACTGTGACTGATATATTGTGATCTCTTAATCACTGGCAGGCATAAACACGGACAGTTTTATGGGGCCCATAACTGCATCTATGAATATTTTCTTTTGTGGATGGTTTGGATGGGGCCATCTATTAATCATATCTCAGTTGTTTTGCATTATCTTTAATCTATTTCATTTATTAAAATACTCTCATGTCCTTTTTTTTTTAAGGCTTCATACTTTTATTTCAAAGTTTGCAATTCACTTGCACTTCAATGTAATAGAAGTATAAGCAGTATTACTTAAGAGTACAAAATAACACCTTCTGTAAGAATCCGCCTGCTATGCGGGATACCACATTCTGCAGAGCAACTAAGCCTGCACCACAACCACTAAAGCCCATTCACCTAGAGTCTGTGCTCCACAACAAGAGAAGCGACCACAATGAGAAGCCCACACACCACAATGAGGAGTAGCCCCCACTCACCACAACTAGAGAAAGCCTGTGCACAGCAAGACTCAGCACAGCAAAAAAAAAAAAAAAAAAAGTTCCAAATAAACAGCAGTAGTAACGATTTAGCTGTGGGCTTCTCCAGGGGCTCAGTGGGTAAAGAATCTGCCTGCAATACAGGAGACACAAGAGCCGCAGGTTTGGCCCCTGGGTTGGGAAGATCCCCTGGAGGAGGGCATGGCATCCCACTCCAGTATTCTTGCCTGAGAATCCCTTGGACAGAGGAGTCTGGAAGGCTACAGTCCACAGGGTTGCAAAGAGTTGGGCACGACTGAGCAATGGAACAGCAACTGTCTTGATAACAGTAGGCACCCAATAAACCATGGTAAGATAAATTTTAAAGGATATGTTTTGGGAGGACATTTCAGATGGGATATTAGACTACAGGAAGGAATGGAGAACAAAGAATGTTGTAAATATGTGAATAAGACTCCATGAACAAGATGCTCACAGATGGAGAGTTTAAAGAATGCAAATCTGGTTATGGGTCTGGAGGCCAAGAAGGCATAGGTGGGCCTTGAAGAGAATGATTATCAAACCCTTCAAGGTGCCTCAAAGGGTTGAAATATTTTAATGAGATTTTCAGCTCTGGAGTATTCAGATTCATTGAAATATCCTGCCTTTTCCAATTAATGCCCTAAAATCCACAGAAGAAGCCTTTGGTTTAATTCTGAACCCAGTATGTGGCAGATACTGTGGGTGTCCTGCCCAAATCCTCTTGAGACAGAACACTAGGGTGTTAATTAGCAGTCTTCCAACTAACAGCAGCTGCATCCTTTTGCCAGAACTTTCTCTAGTGGCAGGAATCCTCCCTATCCCTGCCATTAATGTAAAGGCTGAAGCCCCCTGAGCCCCCGGCGATCACCAGCAGACTGACTGGTGCTGACCTGTGCACACTTGACCGTTTGAGGTGGGGGACACCCTCACCCTGCACGTCCTACTGTCTCTCCCAGAATGTCCCAGCAAGTTGAAGCTCCAGGGATCACAGCAATAACTCGCTTGCTAACATGTTCTTTACTGGCTTCGTTTCCTTACCTGTCTCGTTTCCTCATCCCTCCTACTGGTGTTTCCTGAAGTCATAAGGCAGACTGCTTTGTGCTGGTGTCAACAGTCCATGGGGTTGCAAACACTAAGCATGCACACACTCCAGGCAAACACGAACCCAAGTATCACAGGATCCAACTCTAGGAAAAATGGAAAAGTCACTCAAGACATGTCCAGCTCTTTGTGACCCCATGGACTATATGGTCCATGGAATTCTCTAGGCCAGAATACTGGAATGGGTAGCTTTCCCTTCCCCAGATGATCTTCCAACCCAGGAATCAGAAACCTTGACACTATCAGCAGGTTCTATCAGGACATTCAGAGAAGCCCTCTGGATCTCTAAAAACTTGCCTTGAGGAAAGATGTTGAAGCCCCAAGTTTGTCATTTGCTTTCTACAAACTCTCTAGCCATGATCTAGGTTAGAATCCCACCACATAGACTTTATATTCCTTTTTATCTTATTTCAACAGCAGCCAGGTGTCCCAAGGTACTTCATCCCAAGTAAGTAAAAGTGACAATTGAAGTTAACTTCTTACTTGTGAATACCAGTATCATATTATCTATTGGGGTGAGTGTATTATTTCACATTTAACTAAGACAAATAGCCTATCACAGATTCCATATAAAAAAGTATGCTTCAGAGAACAAATTTCTATACTAAATATTCCTTGTGTCAAGACATATTGGAAAAGAGAGAGCACTTGAAGTGTTTCAAAAAGGACATAATTTAAATCAATAGAAATAGAGGTTTATAAAAACTTTAAAAGGGCCTACATTAGTGAGCATTGGAGAGCTGCTTTTCAGAGTCATAAGTGGCTCAGTGGTAAAGAACTCACCTGCCAATGCAGGAGACTTGGGTTCAATCCCTGGGTTGGGAAGATCCCCCGGAGGAGGAAATGGCAACCCACTCCAGTATTCCTGGTAGGAAAACTCAATGGACAGAGGAGCCTGGCAGGCTGCAGTGCTTAGGGTCACAAAAAGTGGGACACAACTGCGTGACTGAGAACAGGAAGTCATGAACAGCAGAAGCGGAAAGACACCACTGCCAGTTTCCTCCATGGCACAGCACACACTGAGGGGCGATTTGTAAGAAGTTGCCTGAAAACTGCTTTCACAACCTCATGTCTTGCATCTGCCAAAAGCCATGTACCTGCCCTCCCCATAGCCAGAGCCCTCAGCTTGCCAGCATAATGATCGCGCCTGCCTCTTGTATGTCTTCCAAAGCTATGTGAGTGCCTCCTGATGATGGAGTTTAAACTGAAACCTTGCTGATAAATGAGCTGGAAAATGTAGTTTAAGGCTTCCAGATCCTGCCCACATAAAGGAGGCAGAGAGAGGATGGGAATGAGAAAAGATGCCTACACACCATCTATGACAGCAAAATTATGGTATAAAAATATAGTATTTGCAATTTTAAAATAAATGAAATGAAGCTAGATAATATAACCATATTAATGTCAATCTGAAAGGGTGTGAAAAAAGTGTGTGAATTTTGTGTGGTTTGGGGAGAGGATAATTGTACAAAATTATGTGCACTATAATTTCTTAGACTACACCAACATGCTAAAAATAGAGCCTGTAACTTAAACACTCCTAGAGGGGAAAGTAGAATGATAGAAGATGTGTCAATACGAAGGAGAGAAGAGAGAAGAGAATCATGGAACATATAAGACAAATAAGAAGTATAGACATCAATGAATTTAACTATATACCTAATCATTTAAAATCTAAGAGAATTAAATTATTCATTCAAAAATACAAAGATTGCCAAGTTAGTATATGAACGAAAACCTCAAAAATGAAATTCAGTCTTGTGTTTTTAGGAAAGACATCTAAAACATAAAGATAGAAAAAGAGTGAAAATGAAATGATGGAAAAATCTATTTTGTGCAAATTCTACCCCACACAATGAAAATAATGATGATTGATTATTATACTGGAGCTCCATACCTCAGATTCGCGTCTTTATTCAGAAAAGAAGTGTAGGCAAAATACACTTGGACAGCTGATGGGATGTTTTTTTTTGCTCCTCCACTTCCCAGAAGGTCACATTTGCATAATAGTTCAGATTGCCTGTTCATCCAATAAAGAGCGATTTTTTAGAGCAGGTGGATTTCCACATACTTGATACAGAGACTCTCAAAACATCTTAGAAAAATGTTATCCAGGAAGATTTATTTAGCTGCTACAAAATTGCAACACTATTTATTACTCACTCTATAATGGGTGCATCATATGTTTTGTAATTCCTGGAGCCAATGTAATAGAATCACTTTAGTAGCTGCTTCCTGCATGCCGCAAAGCACAGAGACAAACAACATAAAAGACAGTTAAAATGGGGTCACGTGTATTTAGAGATTCTTTGATTAATATCATCAGAGAGAGCCATGGTTAATGATGTGCCCTCTGTGACTCTGTTTCTGTAAATGAAGGTCAGGTTAAGCCCAGAATGTGTGGCGTGTGTATGGTCTAAAGGAAGATCGACAGCTTTTTGTTCCCTCTTTGTCCAGATGGGACTACAATCCACCTAATCACTGGGATCAGGATATTAAATATTATGCTATGAAAAACAATTATGAGTCAGAGGCATCCATCAAACATTTATTGAATTGCTCCTTGCAGGCGTTATGCAGGAAACATAGAAATGAATAAATAATGATTCTAAACATTCTGAGATATCTGTCTGGCTTGGTCCTTTACTTCTCTCAGAGTCCTGTGGATTCAGCCCAGATGCCACCTTTGCGTGACCTTTTCATGATTGTCAGTCCCCCTGACCCTCTTCTGCACTCCTAGTCCTGCTTATCTCTTTTCCTTTCCCCAGAGCACTTATCACCTTCTAAAATATTATATACTTGCTATTTTTTTCCTTTTTGGCTGCACTG
The DNA here is from genome assembly GCF_014754425.2 of Oryx dammah. Classification (NCBI taxonomy): domain Eukaryota; kingdom Metazoa; phylum Chordata; class Mammalia; order Artiodactyla; family Bovidae; genus Oryx; species Oryx dammah. The sequence goes on along the minus strand of NW_024070203.1, from coordinate 18,309,431 downwards.
GGTCTTCATTGTGGTGTGTGGGCTTCTCTTATGGTGAAACATGTTATAATTATTGTTTTTCTTGTGACTAAATTATTCCTAAAACATGGTAGGTGTTCAATAACATGTACTGGATAGATAACTGAATGATGCAGAAATTTTAAAACGTACTGGAGTGGGGTGCTATGCCCTCCTCCCGGGGCTCGTTCCAACCCAGGGATCAAACCCAAGTTACAAGTGGGTTCTTTACCACTAGTGCCACATGGGACACTCCCCCCATATCATAATTTGGGCTAAATAAACGGGAGGAGAGATTTTTTTGGAGGTATATGAGTAAGTCTTTGCTTTTCTGAAAGAGCATCCCTTTTTCTCCCTCTGGATACAAGGAGCAGTGTGACCCCATTTACAACTGGCAGCAAAAATATGATGCAGGTGACCTGATAATTTATCATCTGTCAAATCAGGACACTACTGAGAGTGACAGGGAGAATGGTTAATGATTATCATGGGTGAAAGGCACAAACTAGGTTTTCCCAGAAAACCAGGTTGTTTGGTCACCCTGTTTTGATGCTAGAGACCTACCTTAGGAGGAAAATAAAGCAGCTTATCAAAGGTAGAGAAAGCAGCTTATCAAAGACAGAAAGCAGTGTTAATGAACTGCTTAGACTTCCTGCTGGGCATGCATGGAATTGCTTTACTGGTTGGGCTTCTTTGAGTCAAGTCTGTGTTGCTTGGAATTGAGAGCACCTTAGGTCCAAACATTTAATACCGCTTTTAGTTGTTTGCTTGTTTCAGATTTATGGGGGTATGAGAACTTTCCTGGGATCAAGAGATGTGACTAGAGCCACTACAGGGAAGTAGGCCCAAGAATTTACAATTTAATCTGACGTCAGAGAAAGTACAGGAAATAATCTGGATTAGCGTATGGTTGAACACAAGGTTCTGCTAAGGGGCCAGTTGCGTGATTGATGGTTTTTATTCTAACAGTAACTTAAAGGCATGCTCCTCCCTCTAACAAAGAGGTGAGACCTGGTGCCAAGGCCCTAGAAGTTTATTTCTGTTTCCTGTTGTGAGGTAAGGCTGAGAGTCTTTGGACAAGCTCCGTTCTCCCTCAGTGCCTGAAGCTCCCTGACCATCGCTTTTTGTCTTACCTTTCTGCTTTGCATCTGGGAGGAGCCATGGCTATATGTTCCAAAGAATCTACTGTAGTGGATAATATATTTAAATTGGGGAAACACACACACACACATACACCTCCCCTCACCTCTATGAGGTGGCCTGGCCTTTTTTCCCCAAAGTGCTCTAAGAGCCATTGTTTTTTTTAACTGTTATGATGATCAAATCCACCTCCTCTTGGGTATGGAAGGAGGGTGGAAGGAGCATTTTTGAATTTGAAATTGTGTGATTATCATCTGAGCTGCTGGGTTTGCCCATGTTTGGGGTATTCAGAGAGAGAGAGAGAATGCCATGCAGCGAAGTGAGAGGTCAGTTACACGAGACTCAGTAGTATTCAGGATGGTTCCAAGACCAAGGGATCAGAAACACAGCCATGGTCTCTGAAGTCAGGATTACCAAGTGATTATGAAAAAGTGTGGTGTGTGATGTACATTTATTGGCTGGAATACTTACGCAGGCCATGACATGAATGCGGTTGAAATACTGATGCATAAAAGACCAAGAAAAGGAAGGGCCATAGATGATTCCATAAAAGAGGAAGGAGAGGTACTGTCCGCAGCCTTCAGACACACAAAATATCTCAGAGAGGGGAGCAGCCTGCCCAAGGTCATGTCCCCACTGTAGGGAAGAGTCAGATACACTCTCCTTTCACAAATGCCAAGTCTTGTCTTCTCAGCTTTCAGCTGTCCCTTCTCTTTCCATAATATCTGGTCACCAGCCAGCCAGATTGATCTCACAGTAAGAAAGGAAAAATCAGCAATGCTGCCCCAGAGTAATGAGCATTAGCAATTAGAATATTATCCAAGCAGCTCATAAAAAATAACTGCTGAGACATTAAGATACAGGAGTACTGTCATTAAAGAAGATGACGAAGCAGTGGCCAGTAAACATCTTCAGTCACCCCAAAGTACTTATTGACCACTGTGGCCACCTGATGTGAAGAACTGACTCATTTGAAAAGACCCTGGTGCTATGAAAGATTGAGGGCAGGAGGAGAGGGGAAGACAGAGGATGAGATGGTTGGATGGCATCACTGACTCAATGGACATGAGTTTGAGTAAGCTCCGGGAGTTGGTGATGGACAGGGAAACCTGATGTGCTGCAGTCCATGGGGTCGCAAAGATTCGGACACGACTGAGCAACTGAACTGAACTGAGTACCCAGCCTTACAATGAGTTACAAGATTTTATCTCTGAAATTGTGTCTTAGCAGAAGAGTTATTGAGGACTTTCTCAGCCATTAAATCCACTGGCTATTTGAGGAGATTAGCTCCCCCATAGATATCATCTGTCTGACCTAAACAGCATGCATTTTATGATAAAAGAAAATGTTATAGTCAGTTTTGCAAATGGTCTGTGCTATAAATTTCATAGCATATTCCTATAACCCTTAGTGTGTCCTCACCTGTTATGTTTGTCTCAGTTTGGCATATTGTGTTATTGCTAATGTAACTGACAAAGTTGCTGTTGCTATAAACTGCAAAGGGTGGAATAAATTGACATGGTCATTTATTTTTGAATAGTACATCAATGTTTAATACAAAAAAAGAATTTAATATTTTATTCTTTTTCAGTTAGGGCAATTTCTCAAATTAAGATATGGTAGAAGCTGAGTGATTTTATAGATGGAGAAAAAGAGAGTGAAAGATAAAATCTCTCTTCTTCTAAGACAATTGACATTTTTAATTGGCATCCCTTACATGTATGGTTTTTTGGCGCCAGGTCAGCACATAATTAATGACATAAGTTTATCCACCATCTGCCCCTGCTTATTGTGTCCCCTTTCACGTGAATTATCTGCTCATCTTCACCCCCAGGGTTGTCTTTGCCAATGACTGAGCCAGACCACTAGGGACTGGGACTAGGAATCACCCATGATGAATACAGGAGGCATCACTGAGCTATAGGGTCACAACACTCAACAGTTATCCTCTCCTTGACTGTATGACCTTGGCTCTGTCCATAGAAATAAGCTTCCAAACGTGGCTTTTCTGTTGTACAAAGCTCTCAAGTTTTCCCTTAGAAATGCATCTCCCATAACTCAACTCACTAAAATGCACCCTCCTGTGTCTGGTGTCCATATCACTGTCCATATGGGATAGTTTATTTCTCATTCACTGAAGTCCTGCCATGGAGTGACTGCTCTCAAACTTGACAGGATTGTTATGTAAATTGAAAAATGCCACCCTTCTGGATTATCTCTCTTCCTGCCTCCATCAGATAAGCCCTCCTTACCTACTAATGTAACAGTATTCATAGTTACCATGACACTCCAGTCAATGCAAAACCATTCTCTCAAGTGGAAAGTGCAAGCAAATTAAGGGGCTATTATGTTAAAACAGTTGTTTATTATATCTCCATGACAAATAACATTTAACATATCATAAGGATTAAATGAAAGTAAAAATACATATAAAGTACTGATTATCACAATCTTTACAGTCATCATCATTATCAACATGTTTAAAACTTTAGTATAGTTGGATATACTGAGCTACAGATTTTTAGTACATGATTCTTTTCCATGAGGCATTTACCCTCCAATTAAATACAATACATTTATGCACAAAATAAAATCATTAACAATGCAAAAAGACTGAAACCACAAAAATATTAGTGTCATGGTCTATCTATTTGGAAATTGAATGTCAGGATAATTGCAGGAATTATTTTTCCCTGCAATATGGTTTATATCCTCCACACTGTTATCCAGTTTAACCCAGTTTTCTTTCCTTCTTTATCAGCTTGTGTTGTGGATTTTCCCTGTAAAGCTTTTACTCAAGTCTTCCCTTGGAGCAATTGTTTTAGATGGTAGTTGAATTCCTGTTAGAAGGAAAATGAAGACTTGCGAGGCAGACCAGAACAGTTTCCTTTCTTTTCTGTCTGTGCACACACAGTGGTATAACTGTTGCCTAACTTCATAAATCGGAGAAGGCGATGGCACCCCACTCCAGTACTCTTGCCTGGAAAATCCCATGGACAGAGAAGCCTGGTAGGCTGTGGTCCATGGAGTCGCGAAGAGTCGGACAAGACTGAGCAACTTCCCTTTCATTTTTCACTTTCATGCATTGGAGAAGGAAATGGCAACCCACTCCAGTGTTCTTGCCTGGAGAATCCCAGGGACGGGGGAGCCTGGTGGGCTGCCGTCTATGGGGTCGCACAGAGTTGGACACGACTGAAGTGACTTAGCAGCAGCAGCAGAACTTCATAAATATGTATGAAAAGTGTAGGAAATGAGGAAGGAAGGGGGAAAAGCTTTCTTCTTGGTCTTTCTCTTGAAGCTCTGTTCTCAGGAGGGAGGCATTTCCCTTCACCATTGCTGTGTTCTCAAGGAACGTTCCCAGATAAGCACACGGACCTCTTTTCTACACCACCCTCCACCGTATACCCAACAGGAATCTGACTATTTTGTTAGTCTCTAGTTGCTAATCTTTACCTGAAATATGACTTTCTCCTCTCTTCCCTTATAGCTGTGTTGAGGACTTGTCCAACTCCATTTTCCTCAATGGATGCTTTTTGGCAATATATTGATTCTGTAGCTTCCCACTTAGGGAACAGTCCTGCTGTTTTACCTCAGTCCTGCTGTATTTATCTGCTGTTTTATTCAGATGCTCAGTTTTGCCTCTCATGACCTAGGACTTGAGTTTCAGGCCAGCTTTTTCACTCTCCTCTTTTACTCTTCAAAGGTGAAAGTGAAATTTTTTCAGTTGTATCTGACTCTTTGCCACCCCATGGACTGTAACCCTTCAAGTTCCTCTGTCCATGGAATTTTCCAGGCAAGAATACTGGAGTGGGTGGTCATTCCCTCTTTGCTTTATGCCAATAGAGTGGTGTCTTCTGCATATCTGAGGTTATTGACATTTCTCCCCACAATCTTGATTCCAGCTTGTGCTTCATCCAGCCCAGCATTTCACAGGATGTACTTTGCATATAAGTTAAATAAGCAGGGTGACAATACACACATTTGACGTACTCCTTTCCCAATTTGGAACCAGTCCATTGTTCCTTGTCCAGTTCTAACCGTTGCTTCTTGACCTGCATACAGGTTTTGCAGGAGGCAGGTAAGGTGGTCTGGTACTCCCATCTCTTAAAGAATTTTCCACAATTTGTTATGATCTACACAGTCAAAGGCTTTAGCATAGTCAATGAAGAAGATGTTTTTCTGGAATTCTCCTCTCTTTTTCTATGATCCAACGAATGTTGGCAATTTGATCTCTGGGTAGAAAGTGAAGAGGAATTAAAGAGCCTCTTGATGAAGGTGAAAGAGGAGAGTGAAAAAGCTGACTTAAAACTCAACATTCAAAAAAATGAAAATCATGGCATCCAGTCCCATTACTTAATGGCAAATAGAGGAGGAAACAGTGGAAACAGTGACAGATTTTATTTTCTTAGGCTCCAAAATTCTTGTGGATGGTGATTGCAGCCATGAAATTAAAAGACACTTTATCCTTGGAAGAAAAGCAATGAAAACCTAGATAGCATATTAAAAAGCAGAGACATTACTTTGCCTACCAAGATCCACATAGTCAAAGCTAAGGTTTTTCCAATAGTTATGTATGGATATGAGAGCTGGACAATAAAAAAGTCCGAGCACTGAAGAACTGATGCCTTCAAATTGTGGTACTGGGGAAGAGTACTGAGAGTCCCTTGGACAGCAAGGAGATCAAACCAGTCAATCCTAAAGGATATCAACCCTGAATATTCATTGGAAGGACTGATGCTGAAGCTGAATTCCAATACTTTGGCCACCTGATGCGAAGAGCCAACTCAGTAGGAAAGACTCTGATGCTGGGAAAAATAGAAGGCAGGAAGAGAAGGGGAAGACAGAAGATTAGATGGTTGGATGGCATCACCAACTCTATGGACATAAGTTTTAGCAAGCTCCTGTTGATGGTGAAGGAAGCCTGGCTTGCTGCAGTCCATAGGGTCACAAAGAATCGGACATGACTGAGTGACTGAACAAAAGCAGCCATCCCTTTCTTCAGGGGATCTTTCTGACCCAGTGATGGAACCCAGGTCTTCTGCATTGCAGGCAGACTGTTTACCATTTGAGCTATAGGAAAGCCCCTGAAACTCTACATTAAACTTACCTTTGGATCACTACATTAAAAAAAAAAAAAAAACAAGATCATGGCATCTAGTCTCATCTCTTCAAGGTAAATAGAAGAGGAAAATGTGGAAACAGTGACAGATTTTGTTTTCTTGGGCTCCAAAATCACTGTGGTTGCTGATTGCAGCCATGATTGAAGGCAGGAGGAGAAGGGGCCAACAGAGGATAAAATAGTTAGATAGCATCAATGACTCAATGGACACAAATCTGAGCAAACTTTGGGAGATAGCGGAGGACAGAGGAGCCTGTCATGCTACATCCATGCGGTCACAAAGAGTTGGACACAGGTTAGAGACTAAACAAGAAGACTCAGGATGTGAATAATACCACAGCTAAAATTTGCCCAGGAAGGCAGTTGAGACACTGTCTAATATTTACTAACCTGTCCATTTCTCTTTTGTTATATTAGTTAATAAGAAAATCAGAGGCTTGGCTTATTGGTTCTCATCTAAAATATGGAATTTCAAAATTTCAGGATAGTGAAGTCCACTATGTTTGCTGGAAAAAAAAAAATCATTTGCCATTTTTATTTATCCAGTAAACATTTGTGGCCACCTGATGCAAAGAGCTGACTCATTGGAAAAGACCCTGATGCTGGGAAAGATTGAGGGCAGGAGGAGAAGGGGACAACAGAGGATGAGATGATTGGATGGCATCACCAACTCAACGGACATGGGTTTGGATAGACTCTGGCAGTTGGTGATGGACAGGGAGGCCTGGCATGCTGCGGTTCATGGGGTTGTAAAGAGTCAGACATGACTGAGCAACTGAACTGAACTGAAACATTTGTGGGCATTTACAACATATTATTGTTCTAAGTATTGAAGCTACAAGTAACAAGGAAACAAAAAAAACATGATTCCTGGTTTCTCTGAGCTTTGTTCTAATGGACTATATTCTGTTAAAAAATTTAAAAAGCATGTTAGCATCTTGGGTGGGTTTTGAAGTGTTCTGGAAAAAATTCCTTAAGCTAATTAAATTTCAAACACACAAATAGAGATCAATCTTATGTTGAGAGGAGTTTTTGTTTTGATTTTTTTAAACAAAACGGTTGGCTAAGAAGCCTGGAAAACTGGTGGTCATGGTTTTAATAAGTTCTGCAAGGCCAGCTTCTGTTTCTGCATATTCTTTTTCTTTTTTTGAAGTCAAGGGCCACTGAGCTGAGCAATCGGACAGGTGGCCTCTCTGCTACTTCATGAGAAGTACCAATGAAGAAAGAAGAAACCAATGCAGCCAGTGCTATATTTCTTGTGCCAGCTAACTCATCCTAGGAAGCTAAAATTAACCCAATGAGACAATTTGATAAATGTGAAAAGATTTTCTTCCTGTAATGTAATGTGTCAAACTTTAAAAACTCTTAAACTCTTTTTTTGCCAGCTCTTTAATTCAACCTTTTTTTTCCCAGGCCAAATCCAAGAGGAGGAAAAATAACAAGTGGTAGAAAATATAGTGTAAATGGTAGCTACAGTAGTCTTTGGCTTGGCACATCCACTGGACTCTTTGTCTAAAGGCAAGATCCTTTGGGTCACGCTCACACTCCTCGAGGTCTTCCACAGCCACCAACCAAGGGGCCTGCTTTATCTAATTGCTGATGATTCTGAGTGCATAGTTCCTCCAGTGACTGACCAGAACTATGATGCTCACTTTGATTAAAAGGAAATTAGAGAGAAAATACCAAATCCCTACCAAATATGTGTTGGCGAGACACTTGGTTTGAAACTTTATGATATGTTATTTCACTCGTAAGGACCCAGTAAATCAGGCATTACACTATTGTGTATGAGAAATATATATTTGGTCTTTGTCTACAGTTCTTGGCTCACAGCTGTTTTTTAAAAAAAATAATTAATTTATATTAATTGGAGGATAATTCCTTTACAATACTGGCTCACAGCTCTTAAGATCCCTGGCATTCCCTGCAATAAGAGCAATAAATGTGTCTTTTGTCATGCCACTGAAGTGACTTTTTGGAAAGCCCTTTGGTAACCTAAGAATGGGAGCTGGAGGTTGGTTGCCGGGAGAACCCATCCTGAGAATAGAGGGTTGGAACTTTCAACCCCTTTCTCCCTTCTTCCAAGAGAAGTGGGGCTAGAAGTTGATTTCAATTTCCAGTAGACAATAATTTAATCAATCTTGACTATGTAATGAAGCCTCCATGGAAACCTAAAAGGCTTTCCAGGTTGGCGAACATATGGAGGTGCTGGGAGAATCCTTCTGGAGAGGGCATGTGAGCTCTCCCCTGCCCCGTGTCTTGCCAAGCATCCTCCCATCTGACTGTTCCTGAGTTATATTCTTTTATAATATACCAATGACCTGCTAAGTAAAATGCTTCTGTGAGTCACTTTAGTAAATGAATCAAACCCAAGGAAGGGGTCTTGGGAATCTCTGAAATCTGTAGCTCGTTGATCAGAAACACAGTTAACAATCTGGGCTTGCTGCTGGCATCTGAAGTTGTGGATTAGGGGTCAGGAGGTGGTCTTGTAGGACTGAGCCCTCAGTCTTTGGATAGGATGTCATGTCTGGGTAGACAGTGAAGAATTGAGGTAAATGGAATTGAGTTGTCAGATACCCAGATGGTGTTGGAGCATTGCTCGTGGGAGGTGTGGAGAAACTCCTGCTCTCAACATACACAAGGTGGGTTTGGTGATCAGAACACCCTCATGAGGCACCATTCTTCCCACTTTGTGAACAAGGAAACAGAGCTCCCAAAGGTTAAATACTTTATCTAAGGTGTGGGTGTGTGTGCTGTCTCTCAATCATGTCTCACTCTTTGAGACCACGTGGAGTACAGCCCAACAGGCTCCTCTGTCCGTGGGACTTCCCAGGCAAGACAACTGGAGTGGGTTGCCATTTTCTCCTGCAGAGGATCTTCCTGACCCAGGGGTTGAACCCGGAGCTCCTGTATCTCCTGCACTAGCAGGCAGATTCTTTACCACTGGGCCCCCTGAGAAGCCCTTACCCAAGGTCACCCCTAACATAAGCAGTCGAGTCCAGAATGAAAGCCAGAGCTGCTTTATTTATTGAAAGTTCATGCCTTTCAGTAAATGGCACTTCCTCTTGGTATGGCAGGGGGTGGGGTGGGGTGGGAGTTGAGAGTGAGGAAGTGCTGTGTGAACATTCAATTGTCCAAAAAAAAAAAAAAAAAAGGCATGAGAGACTGAGCTTAAGTGACTTAGATGTTTCATATTTTGTTTGTGGCTATGGGGTACAATTACTGACATCCTAATAATTACTCAGTGAGCAATCTCTTCAGCATCTTGAGATGTACAAGTTCACTCCCAGGAAATGCGTGGCTCTGTAATAAAAAGGGAAAATAAAGAGGAAAAGCCTGTATCATTTTTTCTACCTGCTGCAAAGGGGACTGCCACCCTTAGGTTAAGGTCATGGAAATATTCAAAGATAGATATTGTTGTTTTGTTCTTCTATATCACCTTGTAATTTCATCCTCAAATTATTATACTATCACATTATGCCATATTATATGTATGGTCTATTATACCATGTTACAATTATTGATTAATGTTCCTGACCTTATTTTTTCTGTGCAGATTTTGGTGAAGAAAAGGATGTTTTTGTGCTTGCATTCACTTTGTCTAATGTAGTATGTGGTCCAAGTAAGTTGTCAGTTTCATATAGAACTGAATTCTCTTGGACAACTTAATTTATCTGTCTAACTATCTATCTGTCTATCAGTCTTGTCATTGTTGTTCTTCAGTTGCCAAATAGTCTCCGACTTTTTGCGACCACATGGACTGCAGTACACCAGGCTCCTCCATCCTTCATTATTTCCCAGAGTTTGCTCAAATTTATGTCCATTGAATCAGTAATGCTATCCAGCCATCTCATCCTCCACTGCCCCCTTTTCCTATTGCCTTCATTTTCCCCAGCATCAGCGTCTTTTCAAGCGAGTAGACTCTTCACATCAGTGGCCAAAGTATTGGAGCTTCAGCTTCAGTATCAGTCCTTCCAGTGAATATTCAGGGATAATTTCCTTTAAGATTGACTGATTTGATCTCTTTGCTGTCCAAGGGACTCTAAGAGTCTTCTTCAGCACCACAATTAGAAAGCATTAATTTGTCATCATCTATCTATCTATCTCCATAATATATATCTCTGAGGTTTCTGTTAATTTATATCTCACATACACAACCTCACAAGCTGGCTATAATGAAGTAAAAAGACATGTTTACTTGGACTTGGGTCCCAGGTTCCTCATTTATTAAGTGAAAGTGATTGTGACAAGTTTTTCTCAGCTAAAAATATATATATTGTCAAATTCATAGGATAACTAAAAGCCTAAATGATAATGTAGATGACTATTAAAAAACCATCCTCCAGCTACCCTTCCCACTCAATAGTTCCAAGTTTAAATGATTCAGAATCAGTTGGTGGAGCTTTTAAAATAAGAACATACTTGACTTTAGTAAATCTCCAGTAAACTTTGGCTTCTGGGGGTGTGTCCCAGCATGTATATATACTCTTAAATCTTCCCAAGTTGTTCTGATATGCAGACCCAAGTAAGAACTTGTCTAATCCAAGGTGAATAGTGAGTAGAGGGTCTTGAATAAATGAAACTGATTTACAGCTGCCGAAGTAACAGACTCAGAGAACACATGCCTGCTGCCCTTACAGGAAGGCAAACTTGCATGTATTTTGTGAACTTTTTGGTTAACAGTTGGATTTTTATTAGAAGAATTCTTTCTAAAACATAATTGCTAATCCACTTAGAATATATAGCATATTATTAGAATAGAGTGTTTATTTTGATTTTTTGGAGAATACAGAGTATGATCTGTTTTAGTTGGTCTGTTTTATGATCCATTCCAAATTTAAAACCATTTCTAAATTTTATTCCAGGATTACTGGATGTGGATGTGTCTAAGAGTATCTTAAAAGTGTGCAAGATACAGTATTGCTGTTGAGAAGGCTGATGCCACTCTGACACTCATTTTTTCATATTTAACCTGATTTTTAACTCCTCTCTGGAAAAGTTTATTTACTTTTTAAAAAATATTTTCTGTCGAGTTCCAATCTTGCCTGTTCCATATGCCTTTCTAACCATTTCAAGCATGTAAATTTATTAACTCATATTTATTTTTATGATTTCAAATTCCAAGGTAATAATTATCCTGTTTGGCAATAAGGAGTTCATGATCTGAGCTACTCAGTTCCCAGTCTTGTTTTTGCTGACTGTGTAGAGCTTCTCTGCTTTTGGTGTAAAGAATAGAATCAATCTGATTACGGTGTTAACCAGCTGCTGATGTCCATATGTAGTCTTCTCTGGTGTTGTTGGAAGAGAGTGTTTGCTATGACAAGTGCGTTCTCTTAGCATAACTCTATTAGCCTTTGACCTGCTTCATTCTGTTTTACTCCAAGGCCAAATTTGCCTGTTACTCTAGGTGTTTCCTGACTTCCTGCTTTTGCATTCCATTCCCCTATAATGAAAAGGACATCTTTTTGGGGTGTTAGTTCTAAAAGGTCTTGTAGATTTTAATAGAACCATTCAACTTCAGCTTCTTCAGCATTACTGGTAGGCGCATAGACTTGGATTACTATGATATTGAATGGTTTTCCTTGGAAACGAACAGAGATCATTCTGTTGTTTTTGAGATTGCTTCCAAGTACTGCATTTTGGACTCTTTTGTTGACCATGATGGCTACTCCATTTCTTCTAAGGGATTATTGACCACAGTAGTAGATATAATGGTCATCTGAGTTAAATTCATTCATTCCAGTCCATTTTAGTTCGCTGATTCCTAAAATGTTGACGTTCACTCTTGCCATTTCCTGTTTGACCACTTCCAATTTGCCTTGATTCATGGACCTAACATTCCAGGTTCCTTTGCAATATTGCTCTTTATAGCATTGGACCTTGCCTCCACTACCAGTCACATCCATGACTGGGTGTTGTTTTTGCTTTGGCTCCATCCCTTCATTCTTTCTGAAGTTATTTCTCCACTGATCTCCAGTAGCATATTGGGCACCTACTGACCTGGGGAGTTCATCTTTCAGTGTCCTTTCATTTTGCCTTTTCATACTGTTCATGGGGTTCTCAAGGCAAGAAGACTCCTTATTGGCAAATTCAGACTTAAATTGAAGAAAGTGGGGAAAACCACTAGACCATTCATGTATGACCTAAATCAAATCCCTTACAATTATACAGTATACGTGAGAAATAGATTTAAGGGACTAGATCTGATAGACAGAGTGCCTGATGAACTATGAACGGAGGTTCGTGACTTTGTACAGGAGACAGGGATCAAGACCATCCCCAAGAAAAAGAAATGCAAAAAAGCAAAATGGCTTTCTGAGGGGGGCTTTCAAATAGCTGTGAAAAGAAAAGAAGCAAAAAGCAAAGGAGAAAAGGAAAGATATACCCATTTGAATACAGAGTTCCAAAGAACAGCAAGGAGAGAAAAGAAAGCCTTCTTCAGTGATCAGTGCAAAGAAATAGAGGAAAACAATAGAATGGGAAAGACTAGTGATCTCTTCAAGAAAATTATAGATAACAGGGAACATTTCATGAAAAGATGGGCTCAGTAAAAGACAGAAATTGTATGGACCTAACAGAAGCAGAAGATATTAAGAAGAGGTGGCAAGAAGACACAGAAGAACTATATAAAAAAGATCTTCATGACCCAGATAATAACGATGGTGTGATCACTCACCTAGAGCCAGACATCGTGGAATGTAAAGTCAAGTGGGCCTTAGGAAGCATCACTATGGACAAAGCTAGTGGAGGTGATGGAATTCCAGTGGAGCTATTTCAAATCCTAAAAGATGATGATGTGTAAGTGCTGCACTCAATATGCCAGCAAATTTGGAAAACTCAGCAGTGGCCACAGGACTGGAAAAGGTCAGTTTTCATTCCAATCCAAAAGAAAGGCAATGCCAAAAAATGCTCAAACTAGTGCACAATTGCACTCATCTCACATGCTAGTAAAGTGATGCTAAAATTCTACAAGCCAGGCTTCAAAAATATGTGAACTGTGAACTTCCAGATGTTCAAGTTGCTTTTAGAAAAGGCAGAGGAACCAGAGATCAAATTGCCAACATCTGCTGGATCATCGAAAAAGCAAGAGGTTTCCCAAAATACATTCAATTTCTGATTTATTGACTATGCCAAAGCCTTTGACTGTGTGGATCACAATGTGTGTGAAGTCACTCAATTGTGTCCGACTCTTTGTGACTCCATGGACTGTAGCCTACCAGGTTCCTCCATCCATGGGATTTTCCAGGCAAGAATACTGGAGCGGGTTGCCATTTCCTTCTCCAGGAGATCTTCCTGACCCAGGGATTGAACCTGGGTCTCCCGCATTGTAGGCAGATGCTTTACCGTCTGAGCCACCGGGGAAGCTCAGCAATAACCTGGGCAAAATTCTTCAAGACATGGGAATACCAGACCACCTGACCTGCCTCTTGAGAAATCTGTATGCAAGTCAGGAAGCAACAGTTAGAACTGGACATGGAGCAACAGATTGGTTCCAAATAGGGAAAAGAGTACATCAAGGCTATATAATGTCACTCTGCTTATTTAACTTCTATGCAGAGTATATCATGAGAAATGCTGGCTGGATGAAGCACAAGCTGGAATCAAGATTGCTGGAAGAAATATCAATAGCCTCAGATATGCAGATGACACCACCATTATGACAGAAAGCGAAGAAGAACTAAAACTACCTCTTGATGAAAGTGAAAGAGGAGAGTGAAAATGTTGGCTTAAAGCTCAACATTCAGAAAACTAACATCATGGCAGCCAGTCATCACTTCATGGCAAATAGTTCGGGAAACAGTGGAAACAGTGACAGACTTTATTTTGGGGGGGGCTCCAAAATCAGTGCAGATGGGGACTACAGCCATGAAATTAAAAGATGCTTACTCCTTGGAATAAAAGTTATGACCAGCCTAGACAGCATATTAAAATGCAGAGACATTACTTTGCCAACAAAGGTCCATCTATTCAAGGCTATGGTTTTTCCAATAGTCATATATGGATGTGAGAGTTGGACTATAAATAAAGCTGAGCGCTAAAAAATTGATGCTTTTGAACTGTGGTGTTGGAGAAGACTCTTGAGAGTCCCTTGGACAGCTAGGAGATCCAACCAGCCCATCTTAAAGGAAATCAGTCCTGAATATTCATTGGAAGGAATGATGTTGAAGCTGACACTCCAATCCTTTGGCCACCTGGTGTGAAGAACTGACTCATTTGAAAAGACCCTGATGCTGGGAAAGATTGAAGGCAGGAGGAGAAGGGGACAAGAGAGGATGAGAAGGCTGAATGTCATCACTGACTCAATGGAGATGAGTTTAAGTAAGCTCGAGGAGTTCGTGATGGACAGGGAGGCAAAGGTGATGAGGTTGCAAAGAGTTGGACATGACTGAGTGACTGAACTCACCTGAATTATCCTGTTTGGGGCTTTCCTGGTGGCTCAGCAGTGAAGAATCCTCCTGCATTGCAGGAGATGTGCGTTCGATCCCTAGTTTGCGAAGATCCCCTGGAGAAGGAATGGCAACTCTCTCCAGTATTCTTGTCTGGAAAATCCCAAGGACAGAGGAGCCTGGCAGATTACAGTCCATGGGGTTGCAAGAGTTGAACAGGACTTAACAACTAAACCACTACCACCACCAATTATCCTGTTTATTGAATTTCTGCATTTTTTTTCTTTAGCATTTTAGACACACTGTATCTCAAAATTGCTTGCAGTTATTATTATGCACTATTTTTCAGTAGAGGCTATTTTAGGTGTGATGGTTCTTTGAACCCTCCTTTGTGAATGGGGTCTTTGAAAACAAGGTCATCCATTGTTTTTCAAATTTCTAAAGGCTTTCAGGTTTATTAGATCAGTTTGTGTTTCTGGACGTGTTATTATCACATCTTACTTAGTGTAGTCAAAGTATATTTAAAGTACTACCTATTTGCGGTACAGAACTGATGCTATGACTGACTTCTCATTGACACTATTTTATCTGAAAGCCTGGACTCCTTTCCTCTTATAAATAAGCATTAAAATCCCACAGCCCCATCCCTGAGGCACATATCTTTGTTCAAAATTCCCCTGGATTGCTGCAGTGTCATCACTGTTTATGAAGGTCTTTTGTATCTTGTTTAATTCCTGGCATCTTGGACTCTTTCATTTGAATCAACTGTGTGTGTGTGTGTTTAACTACTGTGTCTGTTTATAGCCATTTCTATTTTTAGCACTTATATTTGTTATTAGTCATTTTCATCAAATGAGTGTGTCATATTACTTGAGGTTGGATCTGTTCCTTGAGACCATGCTTGAATTTCTTAAATTCCACAGAAGTCTTTGTGCCACTTTAGAAACTAGAATTTCTCTGAAATGCCCCATACTCATATATTCCATACAACCATACATCTGATTATGTATTGTTCCCAAGAGTAATTGCATATAATCATTTTTTTTCTGCCACAGACATTATAAGCTGCTTTTTTTTTTAAAAAAAGGCAAATGCCCTAATTTAAATTCAGGCTTCCTAGGTGGCTCAGTGGTAAAGAATCCACCTCCCAAGCAGGAGATGTGTATTTGATCACTAAGTCAAGAAAATCCCCTGGAGGAGGAAATGCCTACCCACTCCAGTATTCTTGCCTGGGAAATCCCATGGACAGAGGAACCGGACAGGATACACTCCATTGGGTCCCAAAAGATTGGAACAACTTAGCATCTAAACAACAATGACTAATTTGAATCCAATATGACAATGGGTCAGGAGACTTCTCCTAATCAAGGAAGCCTGTAAAAACAAAACAAAAAACAAACCTATAAAATTCTAAATGAAAGATAAAGTCTTAACATCTATAACACATTCCAGCACATGAAATACATTCATCTTCACAATTAACTTTCAAGCCATATTTCATTACTTGACTTTACCTGTTAAGCAGCTGAGACCCAGAAAAGTACAGGTCTGAGGTCATACAATTAAAATACAGCAGAGAGAGGGATCAAGTTCATTTTCTCTGCTCAGCATCCACATTTCCTCTGCAGTTTCCTTGGTTGTAAACTGGGGCTGTTGTGAAAATCAAGGTAATATGTGCACTGTGGCTATGTTAACCGTGGAGTACAACACAGCTGTGAAAACTGATGATGGCAACAGTGCACAGTAGCAGAACCTCATCTGGATAGAGGAAACTAACTTTTTTACAGCCTGCTTATAACATTGGCTTACCTAGGTTAATTTCCATAATGACTATTTTGAGTATACTATAAAGGACATTTATAGATGGTCCAGTCACTCAAAAGGTTGTCTATGATAACCTCACTCAGTCTTTCTTGTGTCTATAAAAGGAGCAAAAAAAAAAAAAAAAAAAAGACATCCTCTTTGGTCTTTGTTCTACTGTGGTCAGGGGCAGGTCTTTTCCTGTTAATCCTGATCCCTGTGGGATTTTACAGCTTTCTCTTCTTGGTTCTCTGCTGCCTTTGTATGGTTATTCCCTTGGTTAGGTCTCTGCTGTGACAATGATGAGTGAACTGAGGTTATTTGCCCACTCATTCCCGGCAGAAATAGCTCCACTACACTTGCCAGGGATAGCTATACAAGGCCTTTTTAAATCATTAGAAAACCAGAAAACCATTTCAAATTGAAGTGCAATTAGTGCCAATATACTTCCAAGCAAGTGTATTTACATGTAGGCTAATTAAATACATCATTAAAGAATTCAACATTATAGATGACATACTAAGGAGAAAAAGTATATTAGGGTATATCTCTTTTTTTTTCTCAATGCAAAACTGTACAATAAACACATCTTCATTTATAGAACTGTCTCAAGTTGTTATGGCAACTGGAATTTGGGGTCAAGCAGAGAATGTATTGTTGTCATTGTTCTCTGAGCCTGGAGAAATGGCATTTGAACATCTGATACGGGTTTTGAAAGTCATTGAAAAAGGGAAAGCTTACTTTTAGTGCCCTGGATTCCATTCCTAAACACTCTCTTCTCTGAAAAACTTTACATTAAAATTTCAACCTCTTCCCCAAGCTTGCTCTGTAAAAACTGACCCACTATCAAATGATTTTTACTTAATTTGCTTGATGGAAGTCACATTTGCTATTTCCAGGAAACATTCATTTATTTACTTAGATAATCTTGGAGGGGTTGAATCAAATCCTGTTTAATGATCTTGGAGATATTTCAAATAGTTTCTACATCTATAAAACAGGACTAATAAAATGTGATCCATTGGAAGACAAACTTAGTAAAACACATGATGCGAGAGAAAAATGTCGAAAAATAGTAAACTACTATAAAGATGCATTCACATGTGAAGTTTAAAAATCTTTAATCATTCAGAAAGTATGAATGCTATGTTCAATATGTGCAAAGATTAAAAAAAAAAGAATGCAAAATAAAGATTCAGTGTCTGACCTCAAGAGCTCAGGGTCCAGCCACCAGAAATCAGCTGCTTATCAGAGTGAGTGCAGAGTACTGTGACAGTTCAGAGAGAAGAATATCTCACCTTCTGATGAAGAAGAGGCATCTGCTTCCTGTTTTGAACCTGCTCCGCTGTCTTGGCCTTCTCTCGGGCTCTGGCTGCTCATGGCTGTGATATACAGCTTCCTGCTGCATTTGGTGTGCACCTCACAGAAGGCGTCTTCAAGCCCACAAGCTGTTTTTCCAGGTCTCTGCCCCCTATGTCTCTGACACCAGAGTTGGGAACGAGGCAGAGTGCTACTCAGCTAGAGGTGAACAGACAGTCAGAGTGCAGGGGGAGTTAGCACAGCCTGGGGCAGCCCCTGAACAAAGGGAGTCAGGAGCAGACAGATAACCCCGTCCTTCCCTGTTGGACAGAGGACCTCACTCCTGCTTCTTGAGATCTATCCTCAAATAAGCTACACCGATGAGTAAACTGACTCGAGTTCTGCTTACAAAGAGAGGTAGAGGCTGCTCCTCGAGTAGAGTGGAAAGCAGGTCCCCATTGGGGTTGTTGTTCAGTTGCTCAGTTATGTCCGTCTCTTTGCGATCCCACAGACTGCAGCACGTCAGGCTTCCCTGTCCTTCACTATCTACTGGAGTTTGCTCAAACTCATGCCCATGGAGCTAATGATGCTATTCAACCATCTCATCCTCTGTCGCAATCCCCTTATCCTATCTTCGATCTTTCCCAGCATCAGGGTCTTTTCCAATGAGTTGGCTCTTCATATCATGTGACCAAAGTAGTGGAGCTTCGGCACCAATCCTTCTAATGAACATTCAGTGTTGATTCCTTTCAGGATTGACTGATTTGATCTCTTTCCTGTCCAAGGGACTCGCAAGAGTCTTCTCCAATCCCACAGTTTGAAAGCATCAATTCTTCAACCCAGTCTTCTTTATGGTCCAACTCTCACATTCGTACGTAACTACTGGAAAAACCATAGCTCTGACTAGATGGACCTTTGTTGGCAAAATGATGTCTCTGCTTTTTAATATACTGCCAGATTTGTCATAAGTTTTCTTCTAAGGAACAAGATTCCCAGGAGGGATGCTGCAAATCCTCCTCCATGGATCACAGTAGGGATCCTATTGTTTAAACAGGAGGTCTAGTGGTAACCTCACTTGCACATATTAACATCACAGTTACCAAGTCCCTCATTGGCTGCAGAACTAAGATGTGCTTCAAGCAGGAGGGAGAATTCGCTTCTGTGGTAGCTTCATCCTTCAATTTCCACCAGGCAATTATAATCCCTAGGCTTTGTGGTTGTCCACTCTGGGTGAACTGCTTCAGAAGCCTGGTAAAAAAGAAAATGACAGACTCGGATAAGGCAGGCGTCATCTTTGTGCACTCTGTAAAATCACAGGGTCTCTCAGGTGCCATTTAAAGATTATTTTCATATGAAAAATTCTTCTGCAGTTAGAGGATAAAACATGATTAGTAAAACTTCTGTTTAATAATGGTAGATTTTTTTTTTTTTTTTTTTTTTGCGTAATGATTTTTAAAAGGCTTCAGTAAACATCAGCCTGGGAATGACCCCTCCAGAGGTGGTATGTGTCCCACAGGATGGAGTATATTCAGTAAACCAATGGCTGATACAGACAGTGCTGTGTGCCTAACAGATGGAATAGATGGATGGGGTTCCAAAAGGGCCGAAATAGTGAAAACCTTCCTTGCAGCAATCAGCTGGTACGTGGTAGTCTCCCCCACAACCTTAGACTCTGTTGTAGAGTTGTTGTTCCTAGGGACGAAGTTTCTCCAGGGAAAAAACAAACATTCCCCTCAGTTTGCCGCCACCCAATAGTGTCAGATCAGTTTGGGCATCTCATACCGGTGAAACAATTGATCAAGAAAGCATTGCACTCAAACAGATCATTGAAAATGATCACTGTGAGGAGGGAGGGTGCTGCTCCTCATTGGTGACACAAGGGCGTGTCTGCAGCCAGGAGGTCTGCTCTGGGGACAGCGGTGACTCCGCAGAGTTGCGCTGTGACTGGCAGGGGCGTGGCAGCCCAGGGTTAGACACATCCAGTTACCCACCAGCAGACAGCCAAGAGAAGCTGGAGTTCTGGCCCAAGGAAAGGGAAATAGAAAGTGGTTCACAATAGGGAGATAGTAAGTTTGATTATAGGGCTTCTCAGGTGTCTCAGTGGTAAAGAATGCACCCACCAAGGCAGGAGATGCCAGAGACTCAGGTTCGAGTAGGAAAGATTCTCTGGAGGAGGAAATGGCAACCCACCCCAGTATTCTTGCCTGGGAAATCCCATGGACAGAGGAACCTGGTGCGCTACAGTCCATAGGGTAGCAGAGAGTCGGACATGACTGAGTGACTGAGCTCATGCATAAGTTTAATTGCAGCCTGTATCAGGGGAGACTGCAGCTTACTTCATTACCTTGCTGTAGTAAGTCGGTTTTACAGATTCGCTGCTGGCCTCACCTGAAAGCTCCGCGATACACTAGACTTAAAGCTGGGTACTCATGAGTGAGGCTGGACTCTACTAAACATGTCTTATCACCACCTCGCAGCCTCGTTTTGGCCTCCCAGTCACTCCTGCCACGGCGGCAACAAAGGTAAGGCTTTGAACCACGTGGCTGGTACTGATAACCCTGGAGCCCATGCTCACATTATTTGTTTAGCCCCCGGGTCTTCTCTGCTGATACACTTGGCACCCACACATACATATGAAAATTACAGAGACATTAATAGCCTCACAAACAACCCTCACCAGTGGCTCATAGGAGACAGTGGATCCCAGTCCCTGTCCTTTCCTGGGCAGACAATTTGAGGGAAAGTCTCCTTTGATACTCAGGAGATACTGCTCAGAATGAGCCTCTCTCTGACCATCTGTGTAGCATATTCTGACCATCTGTGCAGCATATTCTTGCATCATCGTTTTCACCTTGTCTTGATGATTGTCCCATGAGTAAGAGTCAGTGGACTCTTACTCCCTGGGGTCATCTCCCAGATAAATTACCTGGACAGAAGTCTTTATCATAGGCTCTGCCTCATCGGAAACTAAAACCAAAATAGTGACAACCAATCAGTCCTGAGAGATGCAGAAGAAATGTTCAAGTTTCTGATTAGAAAAGAGGAATGGAAAAGGCAGTTGGGTGTGATATCTATAAGTAAACATGGGAATGAAGGAGATTTTCCACTATTAAAAAAAAAAAGAAAGAAAAACTCAATAATGGAGAAACTCAAATCATACACTCTTGCACCAATTCATCATGTAGGTTTAAGGAAAGTGAAAGCAAAAGTCACTCTGTCGTGTCCAACTCTTTCTGACCCCGTGGACTATATATGGAATTCTCCAGGCCAGAATACTGGAGTGGGTAGCCTTTCCCTTCTCCAGAGGATCTTCCCACCCAGGGATTGAACCCAGGTCTCCCGCATTGTGTGTAGATTCTTTATCAGCTGAGCCACAAGGGAAACCCAAGAATGCTGAAGTGGGTAGCCTATCCCTCCTCCAGCAGATCTACCCGATCCAGGAATCAAACTGGGGACTCCCGCATTGTAGGTGGACTCTTTACCAACTGAGCTATCAGGGAAGCCCTGGCTTAAGGAGGGAATCACTAACGTTATTCTCAATGTCTGCATTAGGTTAGGTTTTCATCACCCCAGAAGGCATGGTGCCCGTGAGAGGATTCAGCAGACTTGGGATTGATGTCAGCACATTGAATTTGTATAAGGGCCAGAGAAGTAATACAAATGGTTGTTTTTCTCCATGTGGAGATTCTAAGAAATGTAAGGTCATATGTCATTCTAAAGTGGGCAGCAGTTATTCAACTCAAGATGAAGATAGACCCGTGAGAAAATAGACAATTCAGATCTGTTAAGTTCTTATGTATATTTCTTAAAAAAAAATTGATGTGAAAATTCAAGGATGTTTATAGCATATGAGTATCTGTCTCTATGTTTTATCTTTTATTGAAATATAGTTTATGTATAATATTTGTTAGTCTCAGGTATCCTATGTGTTATGGCATTTGTGATCACCATGATAAATAAGTCTAGTAACCATCTGTCCCCATATAAAGGTATTACAATAATAGTGACCATGTTCCTTGGGCTGAATATTACATCGTGTGACTTATTTATTTTATAACTGAAAGTTTGTATCTCTTAACTTCCTCCACTCACCCCATGTTTCCTTCCACTCTGAATGATAATCTTATGGGGCAAGCATTTGTTTTTGTTTTTCTTTTGCCTCTTTCATCACTTTGGGTATATCATTCTACTCCCCTTTGATTTGAAAATTTCCTGCTGAAAAGTCAGCTTATGGTCTTGTAGGAGTTCCCCTCATACATAACTAATTGCTTTCCTCTTGCTACTTTTAAGAGTCTGTCTTTGTCTTTAATTTGACCATTTAAATTATATGTGTTTTGGTGTGTTCCTCTTTGGGCTCATCTTGCTTCAGACTTTCTGTGCTTCCTGGAGCTAGGTGTCTTTTTCCTTCCAGGGGTTAGGGGAAGTTTTCAGCTTTTATTTCTTCAAATAAATTCTTTGTCTTCTCTCTCTGTTCTCCTTCTGGACCCATGTAACGCATTGCTAGTATTCTTGATGTTGTTCCAGAGGTTTCCAAAACTACCCTCATGTTTGAAAAAGAAAATCTTTTCCTTTTTCTTTTCATCTTGGATAATCAGCTCTAGTCTATTTTCCAGACTGTTGATTTATTCCTCTATGTCATCTAATATGCTATTTATTCCTTCTTGTGACTTTTAAAATTTAAGTAATTATATTATTTTCACTGTTTCATTCTTTGTTATATTTTCTAATACTTTTTTGAGATTCTCACTGTGTTCATCCATTCTTCTCCCAAGTTTGTTGAACGTCTTTATGATCATTACCTTGAACTCTTCCTCAGGTGGATTATCTCTACTTTGTTTAGTTCTTTTTCGAGATCATTTGCTTCTTTATTGGAACAATTATTTCTCTGTCTTCTCACTTTGCACAGTTCTCTGTTTCTTTTTTTAATTAATTTATTTTAATTGGAGGCTAATCATTTTACAATATTGTAATGGTTTTTGCCATACATTGACTTGAATCAACCATGGGTGTACATGTGTCCCCCATTCTGAACCCTGCTCCCGCCTCCCTCCCCATCCCATCCCTCTGGGTTGTCCCTGTGCACTGGCTTTGAGTTCCCTGTTTCATGCATCAACCTTGGACTGGCAGTCTATTTCACATATGATACTATACTTGTTTCAATGCTATTCTCTCAAATCATCCCACCCTAGCCTTCTCCCACAGAGTCCAAAAGTCTGTTCTTTATATCTGTGTCTCTTTTGCTGTCTCACATATAGGGTCATCCAAATTCCATATGTGTTAATATACTGTATTGGTGTTTTTTCTTTCTGACTAACTTCACTCTGTATAATAGGCTCCATCTCCATCCACCTCATTAGAACTGATTCACATGTATTCTTTTTAATGGCTGAGTAATACTCCATTGTGTATATTTACCACAGCTTTCTTATCCATTCGTCTGCTGATGGACATCTAGGTTGCTTCCATGTCCTGGCTATTATAAATAGTGCTGTGATGAACATTGGGGTACACGTGTCTCTTTCAATTCCCAGCTTTCTACTTCTATATGTTTGGTATGTCGATGGCATTTTGCAATGGTAGGGAAGTAGACTTACATAAGAGAGGCCCTGTGGGGCACAGCTGGATGTTCAGCTACGGTCACCAGAACCAGACGCTCTAGGAGGGCCCCTTAGGTGGGGTGCACGTGTCCTTCTGTTGGCGTGGGGCTGACCATTGTGCATGAACTGGTAGGTGGGGCTGGCCCCTCCTCCACTGGCTGCCTTATGTGGTGGGTTTGAGCCCATGGTGGGTGGATGAGTCCCTCTGTGACTGTCTGCGTGGCCCAGAGGGTCTTGGGCTGCAGTGGCCCCTGGTGAATGGGGCCGATTCCTCAGCACTAACAGACTCTAGGAGGGGACTCCAAAATGGCACCCAGCAGCGTCAGTGGTCTTGCAGTAGAACACACTCCCAGTAACGGCTGCTTCCTGTGTCTCCATCCCCAGGGAGAGCCCCCATTGCCTCCTGCCTTTCCATGAGGCTCTCCAAGATCAGCAGGTGCGTCTGACTGAGGTTATTCAGATTAACGCCTCTGCACTGGGACTTGGAGCATGCACGATATTGTGCGCACCCTCTAAGATCAGAGTCTCTGTTGCCTGCAGCCCTGGAGCTCTCCTTAACACAAGCCCCACTGGTTTTCAAAGCCAGATATTCTGGAGGCTCATTTTGGGGCAGGACTTCTGGAGCAGTGGGTCCTGGCTGTACTGCATCTCCACCCCTTCTCCCTGTCTTGAGCTTTCTTCTTTACATCTTCAGTTGTGGCAAATCTTCTCAGCTAATCTTCAAGTTATTCTCATGCATGGTTGGTCTTTAAGGGGTTGTAATTCTGGTGGGCTCATAGAAGGAAGTAAGTTCCTCCTGCTATGACATATTGACCATTTCTCTGCCTTTTAAAGTAATTATGACAGAAAGAAAACACACCCAACAAGGTGCCTTTGCTGAAAATTTGGCCATGTATTTGTGTTATTGTGTAGCCAATACTTTCTTCTTCTGCTACATCTCTGGCTATCATCTGCAGTGAACATTCCTGACCTTCAGCTTGCTGGGTTGTGAGATAAGCAGCAAACAGTGGGATCAGTGACCCTTCCTTCCTTCCCTCCCCCTGCCCTCTCTGCATCACAACACTTTATTTCCTAGTTCTGAGGAAAAATGTTGGTTATAATATTTTCCTATGAGAGAATGTTTGAAAGGAAATTCTTTTATTTATCACAAGTGCAAAACTAATGATAAAATGTATAGTATTATATCTTTACATCAAGTAACAGGCATATCAAGAGAAACAAACTGAGAATCTCTGCACTGTGTATTTTCTGGCTTTTAATTATGACAATCTTTGGTAGATTCAGAAAAGTATTATTTCACCTGAGGGTTCTGAATCAGGGACTTTTAGTGAGATGTCATACTTATAAAGGCAAAGAATTCAATGGAATTTGCAGTCTTATTAAATCGCTATCTATTTAGAAAAATAAACTTAATTAGCAGAGTGAATTAACTGCCGAATCTTAACCTGTTGTCCTCGAGTATTGCTTTAGCTTTCATGTAAAGAATCCTCTTTAAATACAGTACTGTGAATTGAGGCACATTAACCAGACTTTCCTTAAATGCTACTTAAATGTGTTGTTATTGTTTTGATTTCTCTTCTGGTTACACATGGGGACCCTTCTAATAAACTTATTTATGTGATAATTTTATTTGGTTCAATATAAGCATATGATTCTACCTTACCAAAATTAACATGATGTTGAATTACTTAACCATTTACTTAATAATGGAGCTTCTGCAGTAACTCACCAGTAAAGAATCTGCCTGCAATGCAGGAGACAGGAGACACAGGTTTGATCCCTGGATCGGGAAGAGCCCCTGGAGGAGGAAATGGCAACCCACTTCATTATTCTTGCCTGAAGAATCCCATGGACAGGGAAGCCTAGAGTGCTATAGTCCATGGGGTCGCAAAGAGTTGGACACAACTTAGCAACTGAACAACAGAAACCATATATTTATGACCCAGCATAAAATCTTAGATATTGAGCTCTTAGTCCAGTCCTCCAAATACTGATTCCACTACAGTGGCTTAATAACCGGCATACTGGCTCTGAAGCATCTCCCTACAAGCTACCTGCTCCAAACCTTTTTACCTGGCTGTCCATAATAATTAGCAGGTGGAATGTGGAGAGGACATCAGCATGACTGATGCCTGAAGCCTGCTGCAGCTCTGCACGTCTCTTGAATTGCACTGTCGCTGTGAGGAGAAGGCTGCAGGAACTGAGGCTGCTGGCTCAATCACAGTATTTTTTGGTTCAGAGCAGCATTGGAGGCTGAACAGAATCTGTTTTGAAAGGACCTCCAATATGTCACACCTGTCTGCTCCATAGCTCTACCTTGTCAAGGAGGCAATTTTGCAGAAATATATTATTCCTTTATTACTCGTCTAGCTTCTATCTGGATCTAGCAATCTGTCACAACCCTCTTGTTCTGAAGGCCAGCACATTTTAGCTAAAGAGAGCACTCTGCAATTATCATCTAATTCTCTTAATTTACTGATAGAGAAACTGAGGCCACATCACACATGTTGTTAACGAAGATGCATGGTAGCATGCATCAACTACTTCAAGGGTGATCCAGAGAATTCCCTTCTACACGTAACATTTCTCCTAAGATGAAGACTTTGAAAGGTTACAATAAACTATCTTAATTCAATCTAATAGATTTTATTTAACATATGTGATGTGTCAAATACATTTTCTCATGATCGGGGTATTACAGATGTAATGACCAATGACAAAAGCCCTGACAAAACCAGTGACTGATGCAAAGAATGGCACAGTTAGGCAAAAACAATGTTTACAAAACCCCATAGGCCAATAGGAGGACAAATCAAACACACTGAAATTGAAACTTATGTTTGGTTAATGCTTATTTTTGATAAAAAAAATAGATTGCACATAAGACAATGAAAAAGTTTCCATCTCACTGTGAAGTAACACATCTGGGCATCAAAATACTGAGATAAAACTCCCCAATACTACATTTTAAACTTTCTCTTTATAAAAAATTTGAACCACTTACACAAAAATCATCTGATGAGTGTGTCAATAGGTGGTTTTAAGTCAATGATGCAATTCAATATAAAAAATTAAAATGAATGAACACTCAGTACTCATTTTGTGTATGGAGGAAGGACAAAAGGGCTCTTTATCTATATTTCATTCTGCCTACTTGGCTGTACCTCTCAAGGGATCTGCAAGCACATTATTTAGGGGGAAATGTTGATTGAATTTCCCATTTAAGAGAAAGCATGAATATCCATACTTCTTACGAAAAACAAATCACTGAATCACTGACTATTGATAATTATAAATTATGAAATTTGTGTTGAGAATAAGAAATGTTTTGAAACTTCTTTTCAGGATCAGAAGAGCATTTTTGTCAATAGGAAAGGAAATTTATTTGCTTAGGAGAGTTTTATCAGACTTTATTCTGTTAATTTCTTCATAGTTTTTTCACAAATGCAATAGAGAATAAATATTTGTTCATATTGTTCTAGGAATTTTAAATTCTCCAAAACTCTTTGATATGTTAAATAGCTTCTGACATATGCCAATAAAGACACATATAAGGCTTTGTTTTGTATATTCTTGTTTTGGAAATGTAGGTACTTATTAATGTAGTATGAACTGAGTATAAACAATCCCATAAATGCTAATATCGCCTCCGTCTCATCTGTTCTCATCTCTTCTCGTCATCTGAATAGTTTACTAAGGGTATATATTTGAGGGGGCGTTCCCTTGTTACTAATGATGACATAGCATGACATAGCAGCTATGCTTTATGGTACCTCCTTGTTTTCCTTCCTTTGTGTCTTACCCTGTGTGTGGCTTACCTGGTGGCTCAGCGGTAAAGAATCCGCCTGCAGTTCAGGAGACAATGGAATCAGAATCTCTGTTTCGCTCCCTGGGTTGAGAAGATCCTATAGAGGAGGAAATGGCAACACACTGCAATATTCTTGCCTGGGGATTCCCATGGATAGAGGAGCCTGGTGGGTTACAGTCCATGTGGTTGCAAAGAATTGGACATGACTGAAGCAACTGAGCAAAGAGCAAAATGTAGCTTCATTAAATTTTCCTTAGGGGAATTTTTACTTCTTTAATATATGCAGGGTCCAAATGTCTCTTCTTTTCTCTCAAATTCACTTTTATTCCATTTTTGAAACAAAAAAGTAAGCCTGTTCTTTCGTTTCCTAGGATATTTGTTATATATAAATTTATTTATTTTAATTGGAGATTAATTACTTTACAATATTGTATTGGTTTTGCCATACAGCAACATGAATCCAACACAGGTATACACGTGTTCCCCATCCTGAACCCCCCTCCCTCCTCCCTCCCTGTACCATTCCTCTGGGTCATCCCAGTGCACCAGCCCCAAGCATCCAGTATCATGCATCGAACCTGGACTGGCGATTCGTTTCATATATGATATTATACATGTTTCAATGCTATTCTCCCAAATCATCCCACCCTCTCCCTCTCCCACAGAGTCCAAAAGACTGTTCCATACATCTGTGACTCTTTTGCTGTCTTGCATACAGGGTTATCATTACCATCTTTCTAAATTCCATATATATGCCTTAGTATACTGTATTGGTGTTTTTCTTTCTGGTTTACTTCACTCTGTATAATAGGCTCCTGTTTCATCCACCTCATTAGAACTGATTCAAATGTATTCTTTTTAACGGCTGAGTAATACTCCATTGTGTATATGTACCACAGCTTTCTTATCCATTCGTCTGCTAATGGACATCTAGGTTGTTTCCATGTCCTGGCTATTATAAACAGTGCTGTGATGAACATTGGGGTACACGTGTCTCTTTCAATTCTGGTTTCCTCGGTGTGTATGCCCAGCAGTGGGATTGCTGGGTCATAAGGCAGTTCTATTTCCGGTTTTTTAAGGAATCTCCATGCTGTTCTCCATAGTGGCTGTACTAGTTTGCACTCCCACCAACAGTGTAAGAGGGTTCCCTTTTCTCCACACCCTCTCCACCATTTATTCCTTGTAGACTTTTGGATAGAGCCATTCTGACTGGCATGAAATGGTACCTCACTGTGGTTTTGATTTGCATTTCTCTGATAATGAGTGATGTTGAGCATCTTTTCATGCGTTTGTTAGCCATCTGTATGTCTTCTTTGGAGAAATGTCTGTATAGTTCTTTGGCCTATTTTTTGATTGGGTCGTTTGTTTTTCTGGAATTGAGCTGCATAAGTTGCTTGTATATTTTGGAGATTAGTTGTTTGTCAGTTGCTTCATTTGCTATTATTTTCTCCCAATCTGAAGGCTGTCTTTTCATCTTGCTTATAGTTTCCTTTTGTTGTGCAGAAGCCTTTAAGTTTAATTAGGTCCCTTTTGTTTATTTTTGCTTTTATTTCCAATATTCTGGGAGGTGGGTCATAGAGGATCCTGCTGTGATTTATGTCGGAGAGTGTTTTGCCTATGTTCTCCTCTAGGAGTTTTATAGTTTCTGGTCTTACATTTAGATCTTTAATCCATTTTGAGTTTATTTTTGTGTATGGTGTTAGAAAGTGATCTAGTTTCATTCTTTTACAAGTGGTTGACCAGTTTTCCCAGCACCACTTGTTAAAGAGATTGTCTTTAATCCATTGTATATTCTTGCCTTCTTTGTCAAAGATAAGGTGTCCATAGGTGCATGGGTTTATCTCTGGGCTTTCTATTTTGTTCCACTGATCTATATTTCTGTCTTTGTGCCAGTACCATACTGTCTTGATGACTGTGGCTTTGTAGTAGGGCCTGAAGTCAGGCAGGTTGATTCTTCCAGTTCCATTCTTCTTTCTCAAGATTGCTTTGGCTATTCGAGGTTTTTTGTATTTCCATACAAATTGTGAAACTATTTGTTCTAGCTCTGTGAAAAATACCGTTGATAGCTTGGTAGGGACTGCATTGAATCTATTCCTAGGATATTTTTTAACAAAAAGAAACGTCTTAGTTTTTTCAACCTGAGAGATTATGTGAGACTAACCCTAAAACAAGTTGGAATCTTTATTAATTTCTACTTATTTCCCAGTACTCCCAAGTTATCAAGATTTTTTCCCACGTAAGTTCTAAATTTCTAGGTAAAGTTTTTAAAATTTGGTTTAATCATTGAACATTTTGTTTAAGGGCATTGAACAATATTTGTTATTCTTCCCTGGCTATTTTTCCCTTTCAGCTACATAAAGTG
Organism: Oryx dammah; assembly: GCF_014754425.2. Taxonomy (NCBI): domain Eukaryota; kingdom Metazoa; phylum Chordata; class Mammalia; order Artiodactyla; family Bovidae; genus Oryx; species Oryx dammah. The sequence continues at coordinate 18,279,922 of NW_024070203.1, read as the reverse complement.
TCAATAAGAATTCTGTTTTAAAATTGTTAATTACCATCAGATAATATTTCAGTTGTAAGTGATACGAGAATGCATTTCTAGGTCAAGGGGAAAAAATAAGAATAGCTCATAAACAAGTTGAATATTTGTATTGATTTGTAAGCAAGCAGGTACATTTTTCTCTCAGTCCCTGCAAAGGATTTCATTTACTCATAGATTCAAATATTCTATGAGAAGGCAAGTGCTCTAATAAACTCTATGATCTAGTAGACTCTAAATTCAGGATGTATGCCTTTGAGGTTGTAATCTAAACTGTAGAATATATATACTTAGCTTGTTTAGTGGTTCACAGGGTAATCAATAGCTAAAAGTGGGTTAAATTCAGTGTAATCCAGACGATTGTAAGGTATGCATATATATTATTATATATAATTTAAATGTTGATCATAAAACTCATAAAGAAATTTATATTAAAAATAGAATTCTATCGTGCATTATTTTATTTAGACCTTTTAGTCACCAAGAAGAGGTAATTTTTCCTTGGTCTGTAAAATTCAGGAAATTGACCTCTTAAAGAATTGAAGAAATTTCTTGAGAGTCACACAATTAGTAAATGGTTTCTTGTGTGTGTGTTAGTCACTGAGTCATGTCCTGGTGACCCCATGGACTATAGCCTGCCAGGCTCCTCTGTCCATGGAATCCTCAAGGCAAGAATACTGGAAGGGGTAGCCATTCCCTTCACCAGGGGATCTTCCCCAATCAGGGACTGAACCCACATCTCTTACCTCTCCTGTATTAGAAGGCAGCTTCTTTACTGTATGTGCCACCAGGGAAGCCCAGTAAGTGGTATTGTTGTTGTTCAGTTGCTCAGTCATGTCTGACTCTTTGAGACCCCCTGAACTGCAGCACACCAGGCTTCCTTGTCCTTCACCGTCTCCTGGAGTTTGCTCAAACTCATGTCCATTGAGTCAGTGATGCCATCCACCTACCTCATCCTCTGTCACCCCCTTCTCCTCTTGCCCTCAATCTTTCCCAACATCTGGGGCTTTTTCAATAATTCAGTTCCTCACATCAGGTGGCCAAAATAAATGGTCTAATCATATCTAAATTTCAGATCCTCAAATTCCAAATCCAGAGGTTTGTCTGTGTGACATTTCTGATTCACCACCACAAAATCAGTGTGCCCCAATGGAGATCCACAAAATGGAATATAAGCTTCTGAAAAAAAAAATACATTGGAGATTTATGTAGTTAAAAGCTTCTCTGATGCCCTGAAAGAGTTAACAAGCCTTCCAAAGACTCACTAGGAAATGTGAACAGCAGGAATACCTGGTTTTATGTATGACCATGGGCTTTCCAGGTGGCTCTCCTGGTGGAAAAATGAAAACAAACAAAATGCCTGCCAATGCAGGAGACAAAAGAGACTCAGATTCCATCTCTGGATGGGGAAGATCCCCCGGAGGAGAGCATGGCAACCCACTCCAGTACCCTTTCCTGGGAAATACCATGGACAGAGGAGATTAGCAGGCTACAGTCCATGGAGTCACAAAAGAGTCAGCCGTGATTGAAGTAACTTAGCACGCAGGCACACATGTATGACCACTGTTCCACTAGAGTGGGCATGTGTAGGCAGAAGGAATGAATCACAAAGCCTTCTGTTGCACAGATAGGGAAAAGTAAAAGTTGACTGAGGCATTCATTTCTTTTGAGTTCTTACTTTGTTTTATTTCCACTGTGACATATAATTTTTCTTTTGTATTTATTACAGACTTCCGATTTGGCCAAAATTCTACTTCATTTGTTTCTTTTGTCATAATAGCAATTTCCTGTTCTTTGTTTGTAATTCTCTTTTGTTATTCTCTCTTTTCTTAACAATTTCTTGAAGTGTTTTCATCAATCAAAAGCTTTGGAAAGGAAAAAAATTTTTTTCATTGAATAAAAAGGGAATAGGCCACCAGCAATGGCTGTAGTTTTTGCCTTTGCTGTGTTGAAAACATACCAACCTAGTGCACTATATTTAAATGACTGACTTTGTTTTGGTAGGACACTGCACATATGTGTGAATTAAAAACATAAATATGCTTTTTCCTTATGGAAATCATATATTTTGTTTGTTTTAAGGGATGAAAATACTATGTATTTATATAGATATGATGACACTTTACCTAAATATGAATATTTATGGGATAAATATAATTAAGAGGAAGTTCTTTAATAATAAAGTGATTTTTACTCAGGATGTTATTTCTGGTCCACATGTGCCTCTATTCAACTCTTTCTGAACAATATAAACTATACTGTCTTCCACAAGGGACAGAAAATAACTATTATTTATAGATGTGTTTGGCGATTCCACTAGATGCCTTTTGCATGAGAACTTACTGATATTTAGAGGAAAAATTACCTTAAGAGAAGAGTGCTTCTAGGTATATAAGACTTAACCAAAAAGGATGAGTTTTAGGTAAAACATTTAAATACTTTTATTGTAGATTATTTTTCTATCCTGTACCATATAAAGTTTTGTACTAACAAGAAAGAAATGTGTGTAAAAAATATGATGATGATGATGTTGTTGAGTCTCTAAGTCATTTCTGACTCTTTGTGACCCCATGGACTGTAGCAGGCCAGGCTTCCAGGTCCTTCACCATCTCCTGGAGTTTGCCCAGACTCACGTCCTTTGAGTCTTGATGCCATCCAATCATCTTGTCCTCTGTCCCCTTCTCCTGCCCTCAATCTTACCCAGCATCATGATCTTTTCCAATGAGTCGACTCTTCGCATCAGATAGCCAAAGTATTGGAGCTTCAGCTTCAACATGATGATGGTAATAATATGGAAAATATATGCAGGAAATTGCTGACATTAATATATAACATATATACATTATGATAAAATATTAACAGTGATAAAAATGAACAAAAGTCATGGATAGGCAACCAAAAAAAAAAAAAAAGAGGAAAAACATCATGAAAATAACTTCAGAATGAATTTAAAACAATGAAATATTTTGAGCCAAATAACTTGCAAAGCTTTTTCTAAGCTGATGTTTAAGTAAATTACTGTGCATTCTACAGCCATTTGTGGTGTGTTATTTGCCAGATACATTATCAGAACAGATTCCTAGTAATATGGCGATATGTTCATGGAAGAAAAGTTAATAAAATAATATTTAGCATTTATTTAAATTTTATGTGTATAAATTACCTGTATAAATTGATTCATATACCTTTTTGTAACTAAAACTATGCCATAGTTATATTAATTAAATTGCTCAAAGTTGCATATGCAGAAAGCAATTAAATAGGGATACTAACTCAGATCTCTTGGACTTCAAAGTCCACAGTTTTAACAATGACAATAGACTTTTTTCTGTATAAAATACAGATTATTTATACAGTCTGTATAAATAATCAAAACCTGAAGCTGTAGTTTTACACTGAGAGAATACACACATGTACACACATATCACAAAGTCAGACACGGCTGAGCACACAAGCACACACCAAGGTAACAGGGATGGAAGCAATTAATAACATTTGTTACCTAAGTCCTGTTGTTCTTCAGTCACTAAGTCATGTCCGACTCTCCGCAACCCCATGGACCTCAGCATGTCAGGCTTTCCTGTCCCTCACCATCTCCAAGTTCATGTCCATTGAATTGGTGATGCCATCCGACGATCTCATCCTTTGTCACTCTGCTTTCAGGATTTGTGCTGACACCGTTCAGAGCCATTATCTCACTGAAGCATCACAAAGGCATCACTAATCACAGATCAGAAAAGTCGGGCTCTAGAGATAATACATGGCCCAAGAGTGCTGTGATTGTGCCTTCTCAGCTTATTTTTCCTAAAATCCATGTGACTTCCCCTGAATTTCACTACTTTTTCCCCTGCTCTCATTATGCCAGAGAAATCATTCCTAACTTCAGTGTTAGCTCTTATGTGTCCTGGTATAAATTGGATAAATACAAGTTATCTTCAAAATTGATGGCTTTATTATTACTAACGTAATACCTGCATGTAATAAAAATCATCAACTCCACTCCTCCTAGAGTTACTTTTCTTCACATCTAGAATGGTTCTCTACGATGACTAAGGTCTACACTCTTGCTGCTCCATGTGTGGTCTGATGGCCATTTGTAGCATAGCCATTGGCTGGGCACTGTGAGAACTGCAGATGGATCTGTGTATTATTCAGATTGCTAGTGACTTTCACCCACACTAAAGTTTAAAGTAGCTATTGATTATTTTACCTCCTGTATTTCAACTTGCCCAGTTAGTTGGCACTCATGTGTGACGTTGTGATGTGGATGGATGAGAATCATAGTGATGGTTATGACAGTTATAGTGAACATTTATTGGCTGCTGATGCCAGGTTCCATGTCAACAATTACACACATTCTATATCATATGATCTATGAAAAAGTCCTATGATTCCATGTTAGAAATGAGGAAGACAAGTCTTTAGAAAGCCTGCACCAACTGTAAGTGGCAGAGCTGAATTTTAAACTTGTAACTGTCTCATAAAGAGAGAAGACTACTAAGTAGTTTGTTTAATTGCTTGTCCTAAAGGTTTTCACAGCCTGGCAGTAGAGACAGACAAGTATGCCTGAAGCCATATGTCACTGAAGGTTATCAAGAGTTAACTCAGAGGCCCACATTGCTATGGTGTAACTGGAAAATGAGCGAGATGTTCCTAGAGATTGAGGGTGATTTTCATGGAGGAAGACATTTTTTTAACTTGGAGGGTTCAAGAGAGGGCACCTCAGAACAAAAATGTCTTGTGAGCAAAGGAATGCAGATAGATTTCTGTAAGGTGTGCTTTTTAACTCATTATCTAAATAGTCTGTTCCACAAGGTATAAGCAAAATCTGTCATGGATGGAAGCAGTAAGGAATTGAACAAGAAAATGAAATAAATGTCTGGGCTTCCACGAGTTGAGAATTTCTATTCAGAGCACAGACCAAGTTGCTCCCAAATAGGCAAATACTCGATGCTCTTTAGGGAAGCATTTTGAAATCTGGGACATTTTATATATTTTAAAGGATTCGGTGAATGTGAAAAGCAGATTACGCTGGGTCTTAAGTGGAAATGCAGGCATGCAGAGTGTGCGTTTATTTAATGCCTGGATGGGTCATCGCTTTCCCAACTGATGATAATTTCAGCTCATTAATCCATTTGAGAAGCTCGATTCTTTATCCTGTGCTTGATTGCTGATCACAGACAGTGCACGATGGGCACTGCTGAATACAGGGGTGGACACACTCCATGCCCACTGGGATCAAAACCCACTTAGAATAAAAGCATAGTACCTCTCAGAGGCCCCATCCCATATTGAAAAAGTGCTAGAGCTCTTGGCTTTAATCCTGTGCTGTCAGCCGTAGTCCCAAAGCATGACTAATCATAGAAACCCTTGATCAAAAAAAAAACCTCCAGTGGCTCAGAACTGATTACAGAATAAAATCAATGTCCAAAAATCTCAGGGACTTAGATATCCATCAGCAAGTCCTGTTCACTCAACCTCTAAAATACCTGAGACTCTGACCACATCTTATCCTTCTCAGGAGCCACCCAATAGCCCAAGTACCACCAGATGCCAGCAGCTTTCTCACTCTCTCTTTCTCTTAAACACACACACACACTACTCTGTCTTTATTTCTGTTATGGGACATCTGAAATATTTACCAAAGTAGATGGAATCTTCAAAAATCTTAATATACCTATCACCTAGCTTCAATGATTATCATTTAATGACCATTGCTATTTCATCTATGCCCACCTCCCCCTACCTCCATCATGCTCTACATTGAATCCAATTCCTGTTATTGTATTCTTCCATCCATAGAAATTTCAGTATGCTACTTTGAAAGATATACACACTTTCTTAATTACAGTGCCATTTTGATGCTTCAAAATCAAGGAAAAATCATTTTAATACTATCATATATTCACTAAGTTTTGTATTTTTCATAAAGGGTATAAGTTCGGTTCAGTTTAGTCGCTCAGTCGTGTCCTACTCTTTGCGACCCCATGAATATCACCAACTCCCGGAGTTCACTCAGATTCACGTCCATCGAGTCAGTGATGCCATCCAGCCATCTCATCCTGGGTTGTCCCCTTCTCCTCCTGCCCCCAATCCCTCCTAGCATCAGAGTCTTTTCCAATGAGTCAACTCTTCTCATGAGGTGGCCAAAGTACTGGAGTTTCAGCTTTAGAGTCATTCCTTCCAAAGAAATCCCAGGGCTGATCTCCTTCAGAATGGACTGGTTGGATCTCCTTGCAGTCCAATGAACTCTCAAGCATCTTCTCCAACACCACTGTTCAAAACCATCAATTCTTCAGCGCTCAGCTTTCTTCACAGTCCAACTCTCACATCCATACATGACCACAGGAAAAACCATAGCCTTGACTAGACGGACCTTAGTCGGCAAAGTAATGTCTCTACTTTTGAATATGCTATCTAGGTTGGTCATAACTTTCCTTCCAAGGAGTAAGCGTCTTTTAATTTCATGGCTGCAGTCACCATCTGCAGTGATTTTGGAGCCCCCCAAAATAAAGTCTGACTGTTTCCACTGTTTCCCCATCTATTTCCCATGAAGTGATGGGACCAGATGCCATGATCTTCGTTTTCTGAATGTTGAGCTTTAAGCCAACTTTTTCACTCTCCTCTTTCACTTTCATCAAGAAGCTTTTTAGTTCCTCTTCACTTTCTGCCACAAGGGTGGTGTCATCTGCATGTCTGAGGTTATTGATATTTCTCCCAGCAATCTTGATTCCAGCTTGTGCTTCTTCCAGCCCAGTGTTTCTCATAATTTACTCTGCATATAAGTTAAATAAGCAGGGTGACAATATACAGCCTTGACATACTCCTTTTCCTATTTGGAACCAGTCTGTTCCATGTCCAGTTCTAACTGTTGCTTCTTGACCTGCATATAGGTTTCTCAAGGGGCAGGTCAGGTGGTCTGGTATTCCTATCTCTTGAAGAATTTTCCACAGTTTATTGTGATCCACACAGTCAAAGGCTTTGGCATAGTCAATAAAGCAGAAATAAATGTTTTTCTGGAACTCTCTTGCTTTTTCCATGATCCAGTGGATGTTGGCAATTTGATCTCTGGTTCCTCTGCCTTTTCTAAAACCAGCTTGAACATCTGGAAGTTCACGGTTCACGTATTGCTGAAGCCTGGCTTGGAGAATTTTGAGCATTACTTTACTAGCGTGTGAGATGAGTGCAATGATGCGGTAGTTTGGGCATTTTTTCACATTGCTTTCCTTTGGGACGGAAATGAAAACTGACCTTTTCCAGTCCTGTGGCCACTGCTGAGTTTTGCAAATTTGCTGGCATATTGAGTGCAGCATTTTCACAGCATCATCTTTCAGGATTTGAAATAGCTCCACTGGAATTCCATCACCTCCACTAGCTTTGTTCGTGGTGATGTTTTCTGAGGCCCACTTGACTTCACATTCCATGATGTCTGGCTCTAGGTGAGTGATCACACCATCGTGATTATCTGGGTCATGAAGATCTTTTTTGTATAGTTCTTCTGTGTATTCTTGCCACCTCTTCTTAATATCTTCTGCTTCTATTAAGTCCAGACCATTTCTGTCCTTTATCGAGCCCATCTTTGCATGAAATATTCCCTTGGTGTCTCTAATTTTCTTGAAGAGGTCTCTAGTCTTTCCCATTCTGTTGTTTTCCTCTATTTATTTGCATTGATTGCTGAGGAAGGCTTTCTATCTCTTCTTGCTATTCTTTGGAACTCTGCATTCAGATACTTATATCTTTCCTTTTCTCCTTTGCTTTTCGCTTCTCTTCTTTTCACAGCTATTTTAAGGCCTCCTCAGACAGCCATTTTGCTTTTTTGCATTTCATTTCTATGGGGATGGTCTTGATCCCTGTCTCCTGTACAATGTCATGAACCTCCGTCCATAGTTCATCAGGCACTCTATCTATCAGATCTAGGCCCTTAAATCTATTTCTCACTTCCACTGTATAATCATAAGGGATTTGATTTAGGTCATATCTGAATGGTCTAGTAGTTTTCCCTACTTTCTTCAATTTAAGTCTGAATTTGGCAATAAGGAGTTCATGATCTGAGTCACAGTCAGCTCCTGGTCTTGTTTTTGCTGACTGTATAGAGCTTCTCCATCTTTGGCTGCAAAGAATATAATCAATCTGATTTCGGTGTTGACCCTCTGGTGATGTCCATGTATAGAGTCTTCTCTTGTGTTGTTGGAAGAGGGTGTTTGCTATGACCAGTGCATTTTCTTGACAAAACTCTATTAGTCTTTGCCCTGCTTCATTCTGTATTCCAAGGCCGAATTTGCCTGTTACTCCAGGTGTTCCTTGACTTCCTACTTTTGCATTCCAGTCCCCTATAATGAAAAGGACAGCTTTTTTGGATGTTAGTTCTAAAAAGTCTTGTAGGTCTTCATAGAACCGTTCAACTTCAGCTTCTTCAGCATTACTGGTTGGGGCGTAGAGTTGGATTACTGTGATATTGAATGGTTTGCCTTGGAAACAAACAGAGATCATTCTGTCATTTTTGAGATTGCATCCATGTACTGCATTTCGGACTCTTGTTAACCATGATGGCTACTCCATTTCTTGTAAAGGATTCCTGCCTGCAGTAGTAGATATAATGGTCATCTGAGTTAAATTCACCCATTCCAGTCCATTTTAGTGTGCTGATTCCTAGAATGTCAATGTTCACTCTTGCCATCTCTTGTTTGACCACTTCCAATTTGCCTTGATTCATGGACCTAACATTCCAAGTTCCTATGCAATATTGTTCTTCATAGCATCGGACTTTGCTTCTATCACCAGTCACATCCACAACTGGGTATTGTTTTTGCTTTGGCTCCATCCCTTCATTCTTTCTGGAGTTATTTCTCCACTGATCTCCAGTAGCATATTGGGCACCTACTGACCTGGGGAGTTCCTCCTTCAGTATCCTATCATTTTTGCCTTTTCATACTGTTCATGGGGTTCTCAAGGCAAGAATACTGAAATGGTTTGCCATTCCCCTCTCCAGTGGACCACATTGTGTCAGACCTCTCCACCATGCCTGCCCGTCTTGGGTGGCCCCCCAGGGCATGGCTTTGTTTCATTGAGTTAGACAAGGCTGTGGTCCTAGTGTGATTAGATTGACTAGTTTTCTGTGATTATGGTTTCAGTGTGTCTGCCCTCTTATAACACCTATCATCTTACTTGGGTTTCTCTTACCTTGGACGTGGGGTATCTCTTCATGACTGCTCCAGCAAAGCACAGATGCTGCCCCTTACCTTAGACAAGGGGTATCTCCTCACCGCCACCCCTCCAGACCTTGAACATGGAATAGCTCCTCTAGGTCCTCCGGCACCCGCACAGCCACCGCTCCTTGGAGGTGGGGTAGCTCCGCCTGGCCACCGCCCCTGGCCTCGGGCAGGGGTAGCTCCTCTCAGCTGCTCCTGCGCTGTCACAGCCTGGCACTCTCGGCTGCCGCCCCTGACTTCGGATGGGTGTAGCTCCTCTAGGCTGCTGCCCCTGCCCTTGGACGTGGGGTAGCTCCTCTTGGCCACTGCCCCTTGGGCGTGAGGTCCTCCTGACTTCTGCCCCTGACCGTGCTCTGCGCATCATCACAGCCAAATGGTATACAGACCTGTCTATATATACAAATATATATTTATGTGTTTATATATATCTTTATTGTATATATATCTATCTAGAGATAGATGCATGGGGTAGATAGGATAGATATAAACAGGTATTACATATGCAACATAATATGCCTGCGTGCATCCATTAGTTGCTCAATTATATTTGACTCTTTGTGACACTATGGACTGTAGCCGGCCAAGCTTCTCTGTTCATGGAATTTTCCAGGCAAGAATACTGGAGTGGGTTGCCATTCCTTTTTCCAGGGTATCTTCCTGACCCAATGATTGAACCCAGATCTCCTGCATTGCCAATGGATTCTTCACCATCTGAGCCACCAGGGGAGCCCGTGACAGAATATGGTTTGGTTAAATTAGGATCTCAGTATTGTAATAGGAAAACTGATTGGTCTCTTAAGTGTCCTTGAGTCTATATAGCTGCCCTGTATAACTCTCTTCCTTTGTTCCAGACATGGTGTTATAATCACGTCTTGATCTGGAAAACCGTCTCCCATCAAAGACACAAAGCAAACTTCTGCTTCCATGTCCTTCCCTCTTCACACCATTCTCCACCTGCATTTCAGAATGCAAATATCATTGTCCCTCTCCTAGACTTCATGAAACTTTCCTATTACACTTAGAAGTACTGTCCAGCACCCCACCCCTGCAATGTGGCAGGCAGAGTCTTACAGAACAAAGTGGTCCTTATAGTTTCTTCATGACACAAACTACATTTTTCTTTTCTAGTCATGGTTGTGGACTCTTTAATTTTGAGAAAGTTTAGGATTGTGATGGTAAAAGGAACACTTGAGGAGTTTTTACTTGCTGTTTCCTCTGCCCCGCATACTCTCTTCCTCATCATCACATGGCAGGCTCTTTCTTAACATTTGAATCTGTTTTTTCCTTAGTTTTTCCAAGAGACATTGGCTTGTATTGCAGTTTAGCCTGGGAGATATATATAAAGTCGGGGAAGACGGTTAGCAGATGGTGTGAAGAACAGAAGAAGGAAGTACATTATTAAGCTACTTTCTGCTGTGGACAGTGTGAGCTGTGTCTTTTGAAAGGCCATGTAGAATGAATCTTTACAATTGCCCATCCAGAAGATGGGAGGAAGGAGAACTTGTCTTCTGGTTGCCATCTATCATTGTCAGGGGTTCCCCATGATGTATTAATTCTCTCTTGTCCTTGCAGGCTCAAACATCTGTGAGGCCTAAGGCTTTCCTACAGGCATTCTACAGTGTGATATCAGAGAGCGTAGAGTGCAAGAAATACAAGGTGAAGCTGAGGCAAGCAGCTGTCCATTTACAGTTCCGTTGGAGCAGAGGGCTAAAGCGTAGCTGGCCTAAGGAGGAGACTGAGAGAATGGGTGGTGAGGTGAAAAGATGTCCACATGAGTGCAGGTCAAATGTTACTTCCTTTGACACTCCTTCCTCATTGTTTGAACCTTGAGTCAGTCACCCTGCACTTCTACCATACCTCCTGTATTTCTTCACATCATCAACCCTCTCTGGAATTAAATTATGTTCTTGTGTGTTTACCTGTTTATTGTCTATCTTCTTCCAGAACATAGCTCCATCTTGCCCTCTTCACAATCTCAGGCATCTGGAAAAACATCTGCTCTCCAGTGGGCCTTCAACAAATAATTCATGAGTACATACAGAAAATGAAGTGGAGGAATAATTGGGAGCAACTTGGAAAATCACATTACCCTGTTTGAGATATTATCTTTATGTCTTGGAAAGCATTTTGTAAATGTTGTTCTCAGTCTACAGCTGTAGGAAGTGGAGCTCAGAGTGTTTGGATATAGGCCACAGCCATGCAATAAGGGTTTATTCCAGGTCTGGAACACAGACACCATGCCTCCAAGCCCCCAGACTCCCTCCAGCTCCAACACTGCCATTCCTTACACTGCCGCTCAGGATCAGGACCTTTTGGATCAGGGAAGTCTAGTGGCCTGTAACTTTAAAAGAAGCATACTCACTTGGTTATAAGTCTAATTTCCATTTTCAGTTTTACTAGAGTACTTTTGCCTGGAAAATTCCACGGACAGAGGAGCCTGGTAGTCTGTAGTCCATGGGGTCGCTAGAGTCAGACATGACTGAACGACTTCACTTTCACATTTCACTTTCAGGCCTTGGAGAAGGAAATGGCAACCCACTCCAGTGTTCTTGCCTGGAGAATCCCAGGGACAGGGAAGCCTGGTGGGCTGCCGTCTGTGGGGTCGCACAGAGTCGGACACGACTGAAGCGACTTAGCAGCAGCAGCAGGAGGCTCATTAAATCATGCCATGTCTCTGAGTACCACTATTTTCTTCCTTGACCATTTAGGGCTTACGTTATAGTTTTGCTGTATTTGTGCTGCCCTGGGCTTGTGAGAACTTTGGATCCGTAATGGCTTAGCTTGTCTCCCAGTTGTCATCTTGGGGTGGCCTTTGAGTTGTCTCTTCTCTTTACTTCAATTACATATGGTGTTGGCCTTAATAGATGTAGTTGAAGGCATAAATGAATGAAATAAAGAGTTATGACTACCAAAAACTGCTGTATCATTCTGTAGGCAGTGCAAGGTCCAGGTGTGTTTTGTTTGTTTGATATTTGGGGCTTTTTCTTTTTATTTTTGTTAATAAGTTAAGTATAACTTACATACAGAAAAGGGTACACATATTATGGTACAGCAAAACGGATCTACAAGCATACTTGTATACATTTATATGTATGTATGTGAGGTTTGACTACTATTCATATAACATCTAGATCAAGAGGTAGAACACGTGTAGCACCCAGAAGATCCTTTCACTCATCTTTACTCACTACACTAATTATTATCCTGATTCCATCATCTCCGTTCTGCTTTTCCTTGCACTTCATACATGCATGATGCATGCTCAGTCGCTTCAGTTGTGTCCGACTCTTTGTGACCCCATGGACTGTAGCCTGCCAGGCTCCTCTGTCCATGTAATTCTACAGGCAAGAATACTAGAGGGGATTGCAATGCCCTCCTCCAGAGGATCTTCCCGACCCAGTGATTGAACCCTGGTCTCCTGCACTGCAGGCAGACTCTTTTATCCCCGAGCCACCAGAGAAGCCTGCGCTTCATACACATGAAAGCATAAAATATGCACTTCTATCTTCTTTTTGCTCAATATTAACTTACTCAATACTAACATATCAGATTTCTCTATGTTGATATGCATAGCAATAAGTAGTTTGTTCTTTAATTATTTCTAGGTATTATTTCAGCATATGAATAAGTCACTATTCACTCATTCTATTGTTGATTTATTTGTTTTTCTATTCTTCTATTTTTGGCTGCTTTGGACATTCTCTTTTGTGTCTTTTGTGGACATGGGCACTCGCTGCTCACTGGTATATAAATAAGAGAGCAATTGCTCAGCCAGAAGGTCGTTGGATGCTTAGATTTAGAGTTACTACCAATTTACCAAACTGAGTGTAACAAATTATACTCCCTCTAGCAATGTTCTAGAGTCCCAGGGTTTCCAAGTCTTGGAGGACAAGGGGTTTTGTATTCTGCTCTTCCATATCATCCATCATGTGTTCCATATGCTTTACTTAGCAGGTGCTCACTAAATATTTGTCTAAGAGCTCATCTGATTCCTCTCCCGTTGGGAGGAAAATATCTGAGCAAATGGTGAGCTGAACTTCCATCTCATTGGAAGGCTCCGCAGGAGCTCCCCCAAGATGCAGCCTTGGGGACTGCGGTTGCTGGAGTTTAACGTTTTGTTTCACTTTAAGGATGTTTCCATCCTAATAAGTTGTCATTATTTCCATGATGAATGATTTCAATAATAATTAGACAGATCGAAGCCAGAGCCAGATAAACAACATGCTCTGCCCCAGGGCTTCTGAAGAAATGCACAGTGTCCCGGAGACAGCCGCTGCCTGAAGACCAGACAGTGCTCACTGATTCGTGGACCCAGGTCCTTTCTCTGGGAACACAATAGCATCTTCGAACACAGGACTGCAGAGCAAACCCTCCTGTGACCCACGAGGCAGTGTGTGAGCTGGGATAGAGGGAGAAAGGATGTTCAAATATAAAATAGTAAAAGTTAAAAAGGTTTGAACACTGCCTAGGTAACAGGATGATCTTCGTGAGGACTTTAAAAATGATAAGCCTTGCTTGCCTCTTAGGTAAATTAAGGATGATAATGTTTACTTTGTGGTGAAAAGCAGACGTAAGTGGCAGTGATAAGAGCAATACAACATGCAAACAATAAAAGTCGTCTACTAGATGCCTCAAAGGTGTGCCAGGCACAATGCCAAGCACTTAGCGACATTATCCCATCTTATCTTTTTGAAAGGATCCAATGCCGCATCACACGACAGGGACAAATACTTGACTGGGAATCGGGTAAGGTTCCCCCTGCTTTTTGAAAGTTTGCTTACACCATGGAGCTTTTATGAAACACATATATTAGTACCAGTTTTTGCTAACCAAAAGAGATCTGAAGAGAATTTATGCTTTTACAAAAAAAAAAAAATTGATTTCAGCATTTGCTTTGTATTAGTAGCAAGCCCTTTTAGAGAGAGTTACAGCCCCAGCAATAGGAGTGGTCCAGCCAAGGTCTTTCCTGGGGACCGCTCTCAGCATCTCAGCATTGAGTCACCTGGCTTTGAACTGTCTGTGAGCATCCTTTTATTTTGGAATCCATTAGCAACATTAAAGAAGTCTGAGAACCGAAGAATTGAGGCTTTCAAGCTGTGGTGGTGGTGAAGATTTTTGAGAGTCCCTTGGACTGCAAGGAGATCAAACCAGTCAATCCTAAAGGAAATCAATCCTGAATATTCATTGGAAGGATGGATGCTGAAGCTGAAACTCCAATACTTTGGCCACCTGATGCAAAAAGCTGACTCATTACAAAAGACCCTGATGCTAGGAAAGACTGAAGGCAGGAAGAAAAGGGGATGACAGAGGGCAAGATGACTGGATGGCATCATGGACTCAATGAACATGAGTCTGAGCAAGTTCTGGGACTTGGTCAAGGGCAGGGAAGCCTGGCGTGCTGCAGTCCATGGGGTCACAAAGAGTTGGACATGACTGAGTGACTGAACAAATTAGTGATTTATGTCCTGAGGTAACTGCATCTTCACTTCAGCCATTTTGGCTTAGCAAAGATTCCCTAGGAACACTTTACTTTTGGATGGGGGGAGCCTTGCGTTCTACTTAAAAAAGGGAGATAGTCTCATTATGACCCTCCCACACATTTCTCAATTGTCCTTGTCTCTTGTTTTGCATCAATCAGTTGGTATAGTCAGACTCAAATTCTAACTGCTGTGAAATTGTATTACCTATATGTTTACCATTTAGAACACATCAAATAAAATCAACATACAAACACATAAATGAGCAACTGCTAAGTACCAATGGACCTGAAAAACAACCCGTGCTTTCAAAGGATACATAATTATAACAGTATAAGAGTTCCTGGAGGAAGTTGCATCAAATTCAGTTCAGTTCAGTTCAGTTCAGTTGCTCAGTCATGTCCGACTCTTTGCAACCCCATGAATCGCCCCACGCCAGGCCTCCCTGTCCATCACCATCTCCCGGAGTTCACTCAGACTCACGTCCATCGAGTCAGTGATGCCATCCAGCCATCTCATCCTGGGTTGTCCCCTTCTCCTCCTGCCCCCAATCCCTCCCAGCATCAAAGTCTTTTCCAATGAGTCAACTCTTCACATGACGTGGCCAAAGTACTGGAGCTTCAGCTTTAGCATCATTCCTTCCAAAGAAATCCCAGGGCTGATCGCCTTCAGAATGGACTGGTTGGATCTCCTTGCAGTCCAAGGGACCCTCAAGAGTCTTCTCCAACACCACAGTTCAAACGCATCAATTCTTCTGTGCTCAGCCTTCTTCACAGTCCAACTCTCACATCCATACATGACCACAGGAAAAACCATAGCCTTGACTAGGCGGACCTCAGTCGGCAAAGTAATGTCTCTGCTTTTGAATATACTATCTAGGTTGGTCATAACTTTTCTTCCAAATTAGGCTTGTGTAAATAGGCATTTTTTAAGGCAGGGATAACCTAGGAGATCATGGCATCTGGTCCCATCACTTCATGGGAAATAGATGGCGAAACAGTGGAAACAGTGTCAGACTTTATTTTGGGGGGGCTCCAAAATCACTGCAGATGGTGACTGCAGCCATGAAATTAAAAGACGCTTACTCCTTGGAAGAAAAGTTATGACCAACCTAGATAGTATATTCAAAAGCAGAGACCTTACTTTGCCAACTAAGGTCCATCTAGTCAAGGCTATGGTTTTTCCAGTAGTCATGTATGGATGTGAAAGTTGGACTGTGAAGAAAGCTGAGAGCCGAAGAATTGATGCTTTTGAACTGTGGTGTTGGAGAAGACTCTTGAGAGTCCCTTGGACTGCAAGGAGATCCAACGAGTCCATTCTGAAGGAGATCAGCCCTGGGATTTCTTTGGAAGGAATGACGCTAAAGCTGAAACTCCAGTACTTTGGCCACGTCATGTGAAGAGTTGACTCGTTGGAAAAGACTCTGATGCTGGGAGGGATTGGGGGCAGGAGGAGAAGGGGACAACCCAGGATGAGATGGCTGGATGGCATCACTGACTCGATGGACGTGAGTCTGAGTGAACTCCGGGAGATGGTGATGGACAGGGAGGCCTGGCGTGGGGCGATTCATGGGGTCGCAAAGAGTCGGACACGACTGAGTGACTGAACTGAACTGAACTGAGCTGAACTGAACTGAACCTTTGTGTAAATGCTTGGAGGTAGGAAAAACACTCATTCTGGGAAATATGAGAAACTCTTTTGTTAAAGATTCACAGGATGTTGGGAGTAAGATGGAAGTACTGAAAAACTAAGTCCTGAAAATAGGTTGAGGTCAAAAAGATTCACAAAGTTAAACAATTGACGTATTGAGACTAGAATCTACCTCTCTTGGTGAACTTACCTACTAGGAAACGCCTGTATCAATACTTTGCCTGGTTTGCGGAAGAAAAAATATGAATTAGTCTTGAGTGTTACTCATCAGAATGTTCAGGGGTGGGCCCCACCTAATCTGTGTGGGCCCTGGGTGGTTGCGGTGTTGAAACAGTGCAGCTTTAATTCTCTGTGCACCATTAGCATGGGAGATTGCTCCCTCTGACATTATTATGAGCCGTGAAGTTCTCAGATTTTACTACTCCAAGTGAATCAAGCCATTTTCCAAAATGAATTATGGATCATAAACCCTTGGGGTAGCTATAGTGTTGCATTTTCCTGAAATCCATATTCTGGGTGGACATTTATTGAGCACATAACTATTATGAAGTGTTAGCTGCCGAGCAAGTGCAGCTCCTGGTTGACTCAGCAGGAGAGAACTTTAACATGTTCATGTCTGAGTGCTGGATCCCAGTCTTCTTTAGACTTCCATAGAAACTGGGCTTGAGCTTTAGTTACTCTAGGATATGACCACGGTGAGACCAAGGCCCAGCAAAAGGCTGATCTTATCATCTTTGGGCTGAACAAAAGAACAACAGATGCTAAATGGGATAAATTTTTGAAGATAAAATTACAAACTAAACAGAATGACTTCAGTCTTATCAATCTCCTCCACAAAGACCATCTTCTATAGACTGAATGTGTTCATTCGAGTTTTCATATGAACTCTAATCCCTATGTGATAGTACCTGGAGGGGCCTTTCTTTGGGAAGTGATAAAATCATCAGAGTGGACTGATGACAGGACTGATTCTTTATAAAGAAGATTTCAGAGAGCTCCCTTGTCCTGTCTGCCAAGTCGGCTTACAGGGAGAAAGCCTTCAGAGTTGTGAGAAATATACATTTGTTATTTAAGCCACTCAATTTATGGTGTTTTTGTTATAGCATCTCAAACAGATTAACACACTATCTTTCTTCCATATTTCCTGCAAATGATGAGAGAGAGAAAGACACAGAGACAGAGACAGAGTGAGATATTGGAAGATGCTGCTCTGTTGACATTGAAGATGAGAAAGGACCATGACTAAGGAATGTAAACCATATCTGAAAGCTGGGAGAAACAAGGATACGGGCTCTCCCCTGGAGCTCCCAGCAGGAGCATAGCCCTGCCAACCCATTTCATACTTCTGACCTCCAGAACGGTAAACAATGCATTTCTGTTAAAATCACCAGACTTGTGGTTATTTGTTATAACAGCCAAGTTCTTACGTATATCAGTAAAGGATGTCTATATTTTCAAATATCAAAAAGAAAAATGCAGTCACCAGGCTATGGGGGCCTTTATGAGGGCTCTGAATATGCTGCAGTTGGCATCACCAGCCCTTGGCTTCCCACGCTATGGTCTGGAATGTATAACACATATTCTCATTGCAAAGAATCAACCAATTTGGCAAATACATAAAATCAAAAGTCAAAGTTATATTGCCTCAGTTCCTTTATTTCTCAGGGGTAACCATGGTTATAAATACAGAATTAGATTCTAGTGTTCACCATTAATCTCTTTTATCTTAATGTCCGATTCTTGCACTTGTTGGGGAAATATAATTTAAAAATTCTCCAGCCCCAAAACCTCTCCACAAAGTAGAAGAGAAAGAAAACAATTTTAATATTAAAAAAAAAAAAAACATTAAATCAGAAAGTTAGCTGCTAAGAGATTGAAAAGCCAGAAAGAAATTTCATCCTTTTCTAGAGCCAACCAGTTACATCTATTATGAGGACCCATACATGTTCTCAGGAAAAATAATGACTAGTTCTCAAGTAAGAGGGCTTCACAGTACCTTTGGTCACAAAGAGTTCATTCTAAATTCACTTGGTAGTTGGAGTAACAATCTGTCTCAGCTAATTGGCTTTATTCAAAGAGAAGTACACTTTTCATATCTTTACAAGGAGAAGTAATTTTGCAACCTGGAGTAAGGTTACATGGAAAGTGGAAGTTAGACTCACCCTCTCCGAGGAACTGGGAGACGTGTAATCTTCCTTGATGATTACATTCAAAGCTATAGTCCCAGGTCCTTGAGAATGACATTCTTGGGTTATAACTCAGGTTAGAGGTTTATGTAGCTTTTGAAAAGATTTACGTGCATTTCACAGACAAAGAACCTCCCACTACTGATACATGTTTTCTAAAGTAAATGCTGTAAGAAAAGGGGTGAGGGAGGGATATTTCTCCCTGTATTTTCAAAAGGGAGAACCAGGATTTATTTTTAATTTGTATTTGCCCTTATCCAGTCTTATCTTGATTCATTCCTCAGGTGTCAGAAGGTAGGTCTTTGCTTCACTTTCCTTATTTGCAAATCAAATATATTAATTTAATAAAAACAAATATGTACAAAACTCAGAATAAGTGCCTGATACATGACATGACATGATTGCTAAAGATTCCTTCTCATACTGCATCGGGTTTATCTCTCCATTATCTTTATCTTCTGTCTTCATCAACCAGTCCATCCTAAAGGAAATCAGCCCTGAATATTCATTGGAAGGATTGATGCTGAAGCTGAAACTCCAATACTTTGGCTACCTGATGCCAAGAACTGACTCATTTGAAAAGACCCCGATGCTGGGAAAGATTGAAGGCAGGAGGAAAAGGGGACAGCAGAGGATGAGATGGTTGGATGGCATCACCAACTGAATGGACATGAGTTTGGGTAAATTCTGGGAGTTGGCGATGGACAGGGAGGCTTGGCATGCTGCAGTCCATGGGGTCGCAAAGAGTTGGACACAGCTGAGCGACTGAACAGAACTGAACTGAATTAATTAAATTAGTGTCATTATTTTAATTTTAGTCTACTCAGCATGATACTGCATTCTAGAGAACTCATGAGAAAGGTTTGGAGAACTGAGCAGTGGTAGGAGACAGATTTAATTAGTGGATGCACATCTGTATGTAGATTAAAAGACTGAGCAAATCAACAAGGAAGCACCTCCCTCCCCCAGCTCCTGTAAGTATTGGCCCTAGCCCTGCCATAGATGTGACTCGCTAGTATGACAGGTAAGGGAGCTGGAGGCACATTAATTCTGTCATCTCTCCAGCCCAGCATCTCGGCTCAGAATTTCACTGTTTCACCTGGGGCGAGGAAGAAGCTCTCGCAGTTAATTACCACGTGTTAACACTGAAGCGGAAGCCTCGCTTCACTGCTGAATGCAGTCATTGCTCCCAGTGTCACTGTAATGATAGCCCCTCCCTGGCCTTCTGCCTTTAAGCTTGGATTTAGAATCTCAATTGCTATGGATAAAATTTAACGTGGCACAAAATATCACAGAAGAAAAATGAGACCATAAAACGCACCTTTTGGTGGTGAATCACTGTAGTACCCGGCAGTATTTCCTTGGAGACAGGTCATTAACAGCCTGCTGTGCCCAGGCTGTTGTTCTGCGGAGTGTTGCCTGTAGGCGGATATGGGCGAGTTGTGCAAAGCTGATCTTTGAGTCATGCCTAGAGGGGGTTGTCTCAAGGCTACACATTCAGCATACATCTACCGCCAGTGTGT
This sequence comes from Oryx dammah, assembly GCF_014754425.2. Taxonomy (NCBI): domain Eukaryota; kingdom Metazoa; phylum Chordata; class Mammalia; order Artiodactyla; family Bovidae; genus Oryx; species Oryx dammah. Next base: position 18,259,859 of record NW_024070203.1, on the reverse strand, counting down.
CAGGTCCTGTGCTGAGGGCTAGGGCATTTCCAAAGATAAATGAGATGTGATTCCTTCTCTCACAGGCTGTCTATGCAGACAGACGGATCTAAGGATTGTAATGGCGGGTCTAAGGATAGTAATAGCGGCAACAGTAATAATAATAATAGCAATATCTATAATTCACCAAGTGCTTGCTATGTACTAGGTGCTAAAAATTTCACATATGATACCATGTAGCTCTGCAGGATTGGCTAGTAATAGATTTCATGGCGTTCCAGGGAAACCATACACTTACTTTTGGAAGGGGATGTGAAAGAACCCTTACATCTCTTTACTTGGGTGGTAGTCTACTTACAGGAGAGACTATTTGGGGGAGAAACCATGTGGCTGGCAAAAGAGGCAGAAAGAAGGACATGAGGACCCTGGAAAGGATAAGTGAAGATGAAAGAAGACTGGCATCCAGGAAAAATATAAAACCTTGCAAGAAAGTGAAAATAAATCACCTATGAATTTGTGGAACCCACTCAGGGGAGTACAAGGATGCTCAGGGCTAGATGGAATGTGCTAGAAGAAGAGTCATATGGGAGTGGTTTACAGAGAGTGACATGCTTACAGAAATTAATTTTTGAATTTGTACTTTGTAGGAAGACAACTTTACTTTTATCTTCATAGGCTGAGACGTTAGCACTGCTGTAAAATGTCTTTAAGGTTATACAGATTATCATGGATATCCTTTTAAGATGATTAAATAGTTTTGTATCCTCTGATGATCATGTTGAAAATAACTAGTATAGGTTAAGCATTTGCCTTGAGTGAGGTGCTATTGAAAGCATATCCTTAGACAATCTAGCTTCATTTAATTTGCACAATTACCTCTGCAGTATATATGAATACTGTGTATGTATGTGTACTCAGTTGTGTCTGGCTCTGCAGACCCATGGACTGTAGCCCACCAGGCTCCTCTGCCCATGGAATTTTCCAGGCAAGAATATTGGAGTGTGTTGCCATTTCCTTTCCAGGGGTTCTTCCCAACCCAGGGATAGAACCTGTGTCTCTTGCGTCTTCTGCATTGACAGGCAGATTCTTCACCACTAAGCCACTTGGGAAGCCCAAATATGAAAACTACCTATATATAAGCTTGAAGAAAGAGATTTGCTAGTTTGTTTTAATATAAACTACATAAATAAATTATATACTGGTGATAGAAGCAAGATCCGATGCTATAAAGAGGAATATTGCATAGGAACCTGGAATGTCAGGTCCATGAATCAAGGCAAATTGGAAGTGGTCAAATAGGAGATGGCAAGGGTGAATGTCAACATTCTAGGAATCAGCGAGCTAAAATGGACTGGAATGGGTGAATTTAACTCAGATGACCATTATATCTACTACTGTGGGCAGGAATCCCTTAGAAGAAATGGAGTAGCCATCATGGTCAACAAAAGAGTCCAAAATGCAGTACTTGGATGCAATCTCAAAAATGACAGAATGATCTCTGTTCTTTTCCAAGGCAAACCATTCAATATCACAGTGATCCAAGCCTATGCCCCAACCAGTAACACTGAAGAATGGTGTTCTTCATAAATGGTATTCTTCATAAATGGTGTTCTTCATAAATGGTTCTATGAAGATCTACAAGACCTTTTAGAACTAACACCCAAAAAAGATGTCCTTTTCATTATAGGGGACTGGAATGCAAAAGTAGGAAGTCAAGAAACACCTGGAGTAACAGGCAAATTCGGCCTTGGAATACGGAATGAAGCAGGGCAAAGACTAATAGAGTTTTGTCAAGAAAATGCACTGGTCATAGCAAACACCCTCTTCCAACAACACAAGAGAAGACTCTACACATGGACATCACCAGAGGGTCAACACTGAAATCAGATTGATTATATTCTTTGCAGCCAAAGATGGAGAAGCTATATACAATCAGCAAAAACAAGACCGGGAGCTGACTGTGACTCAGATCATGAACTCTTTATTGCCAAATTCAGACTTAAATTGAAGAAAGTAGGAAAAACTTAGCAGCTTAAAACAGCACATGGGTATCACTTCAGTGTCTGTGGATCAAGAGTTCAGGCAAGGCTCAGCTGGACATCTGCTTCAGGATGTCTCACAAGACTGCAGGGATGGTAGCTCATCTAATACTCCACTGGGAAGGGGCCCACTTTCACGCATGTTTGGTTCATTTCCTTTCAAACTGTTGGACTGATGGCCCTGGTTTCTTGCTGGTCATTGAACAGAGCTGCTTTCGGTTCCTCTCATGTAGGCACAGTTCATGACATGCAGCTTGATTCATTTCTTGAGCTCTTATCATGAAAGTTGCATCCTCTCAAAGGTATTGAGCTGGTTAGGAGGGAAGGGGATTATACAAATCCATAAGGACCAGAATCTTTAGGGCCTATTTTAGAAGCTGTCTACAAGTAACTAGCTTAGCAGGGCAATGATTAGCACCTTGTGATTCTCAGTACCAAGCATCCTTAACACACGTCCCAGGTTGCGTGCATTCTCTCCAAGCCATGGGTATCACCTCAGTGTCTCTCTTCGAGCCACGGATGGGACTTGAGTTACTCTTGTATCTGAAACTTACCAAACCTTGAAAAAGTAATTTACTATCTGGGCTCACTCTCTTTAGCTGTACAAACAAAGGGATTTGGCCTGACTTCTTTTTTCTGAGAGTATTAAATCTTCAGATCATTAGACTACCTAAATTATGTATCTCATGCTCAGAATACCCACAGTGTGAATTTCATCATCTTTTTCAAATCTTTGTCCACATGGCGCCGTCTCAGTGAGGGCTACCTAGTTAAAGTTTCAGCCTGAGCCTCTCCATGTCTGTATGGCTGTGCATGTTTCCAAAACACTTATGTTATATAATTTACACATACAGCATATTTCTTGTATCACTTACCCACTAAAATGCAAGCTTCAAAAAGACAGGGATTTGTCAGTTTTCTTTGCTCATATATCCCAAATGCTTACATAGAAGTCATTTAATTAAAAAATGCTAAATTATATCTGTAAAATATTTTATAGAAAAAAAAGTATGAGGAACTATACTAAATTATAATTACTGGACAGCTTGTTGTGAATAAATTATTTTTTAATTGTAAAGTTGTTTTTAAACTTGTTTAAAGTTTCTAGAAGTCTTGTATAAGTACTATTACATGTAAAAAGTAATATAATATATTAAAAAATTACAAATCAAATAATTTAGAGGGTTTGTGTTTTCATTTACATCTGTCAGAATCTGAGGCTGGAAATGCCCACCCTATAAAGAAGAAATAAAGAATGAGTTTTGAGTTTATTAGCATTTCTTAGTTTAGTTTATCAGAGTGAGTTATCAATAATATAGTCTAAAGAAAGCAAACACTTAGATGAGGCTTAGATGTATCTTCTCATATTTGTAGACTTGAGGTTGAAATAGAAACAAACTAAAATGATGAGAACAATACAAACTTTTCATCTAAAATCTAAACTATCTAAAATTATCTATATTCATTTATTTAGATTATCTAAATCAGTTTTGAAAATTAAAGCTTAGATATTGAATATATGAAAGTATTGTTAAGGAACCATTAAAAAAATTTAGACAAACTTTCCTATTAAGATATATTCAGTATTTATTAAATACCTGTCACTGATGAGTTACTCTTCTGAAAGCTGATTGCTTAAGTTTCTTGAAGAAGGAGGAGCAGAGCAAATTTAAGTGACCCCTGAGCTTGTTTTAATATTGAGATGAGACGCATGTGGAAACAATACCCAGACATCTTCTAATACAGGATCAAACTGTGCCCAGTGAAATGGGGGTGGAGAGGGGTTATGAAGTCACCAGAGCAGAGGGCAGAAAGGGATTCCCACCTGAATGGCCATCTGGGTGTCACCCAGCATCAGTGCAGCTCCAAGTACCTCCATAACCTCCTCCCAATACCATGCTCTGATCCTGCCAGGTTCCAGAGAAGTGGGGGTGTATTACAATGAAATTTGAATGAAAATTCCCAATGGAATTTTGTTATCCTATGCAGAGAAGACCTAAAACAAACCATTATTAACATTAATGAGCTTTCTTTGTGTTATTAATTTTGCTGTTTAAGCTCAAGGCTTGCCATTAAACATAATTAAGACTTGAGAAGCATTTATTAAATAATATTCTTTGAACTTACATAATTCAAATGATGAACATAATAAACCATATCATTAATAGTACTGTTTTATCTCCATCCTGCATTGGTTTGGGGGAGACACATTAGAAGGGGACAACAGAGGATGAATTGGTTGGACAGCATCACTAACTCAATAGACATGAGTCTGAGTAAACTCTGGGAGTTGGTGATGGACAGGGAGGCCTGGCATGCTGCAGTCCATGGGATCGCAAAGAGTCAGACACGACTGAGTGACTGAACTGAACTGATCTCCATCCTGCATTGGTTTGGGGGAGACACATTAGTAATGTTCCAGTCCACTTTATCACGATATCACTCATCTCATCTGAGGCCACACTATTTTTATCTGATTTCTGACCCATGTTCAGTTGTTGGAGCTTACTATTATTGTGTCCTTTAATGTACTTCTACACAGTCTGCTACTTCTTCCTAATTCCAGTGCCCCCTGGTCTACCCTCCTCCAATAGCTAAACTTATGTCATCTTAAAACTCAGTTCAGAGCTTCCCAGTGGCTTAGCTGGTAAAGACTCCACCTGCCAGTGCAGGAGACCCAGAAAACATGGGTTTGATCCCTGGGTAGGGAAAAATCCCCTGGAGAAGGATATGGACACCCACTCCAGTATTATTCCTTGAAAGGTCCCATGGACAGAGGAGCCTGGTGAGGCCACAAAGAGTCAGACACAACTGAGCAAACACAGGCACTCAAAGCTCACCTCAAAGCCACTGTCCAGACCCTGCTCTCACGCCTAACCAGTCTCTGTGTTCATATAGGACTTATACCTGAATCCCCTGGAATGGGGAGATTCTCTGGCTACCCCGGCCTCTGTGTGGACAGACCCTTGACTCGGAGAAAACTTCTCCCTTGAACATGGTGATGCACACACACAAAGTTAGTTATTCAGAGATATTCTCTTAGGTCTGTCAAATTGGAGGTTGATAGGAGTATCAGTTTGAGCTTCTATGATCTTGCCCTAAAGAAGTTACAAAGAATTAGCATAACCTTTGAAGAGAAGCATCGCCTGGACAGTAAACAAGATTCCTGATCTTTTCCAAGACTCTGGATTCAGTTTCCTCCCTGAAGACATCCTCGTCCTTTCCCTTTAATGTAAACCAATTAATTACTCTCTCTCTCTGGGTGTCTCTCTCTCGTTTTTAGCTGAGTTTTTGTCTCTTCTAATCTAAAAAAATTATTAACTATTTAATACCTCATGTGTAGTGTTAGTTGTTAAATCCTGTCAGACTCTTTGCAACCCCATGGACTATAGCCCACCAGGCTTCTTTGTCCATGGGATTCTCCAGGCAAGAATACTGGTGTGGACAGCCATTCCCTTCTGCAGGGGATCTTCCCAACGCAGGGTTCATTAATCACTTATTTTTCTTGCCACTGGACAGAGGAGTTATTGAAGACACTGTCTTATTTATCTTTGTACCTAACACTTGACAAGACGCCTGACAACTTAGGCACTCAATAAATAGTTGTCAGATAAAAAAGTAGAGAGGTCAGACCCATTTTGTAAGGAGACACTTGCATAATGCTACATTATGCCCAGTGTAATGAGACCACATGACTAACATGTTTTAAATGTAACAGATTGATGTTTTTTAATTTAATTTTATTTTATATTAGACATAGAGTTGATTTACAGCATTATGTTAGTTTCAGGTGTACAGTAAATTGATTCAGTTATACATATTCATTTTTGAAAAAAAAAAGATTCCTAAACTTGATGAGACACCTGACAAATATAATTTAAAAATAGTCAAAAAAGGGGAGAAACATTTTCTCTTTAACTCTATGACTTTGTCCAGGACCTTTTACACACACACAAACACACACATACACACACTCATTCTTCTTATGTTTTCCTCTGTCTCTAATACTTCTCCTGCCTTGATCACTCAGAAAACTTGCCTTCAAGATGTGTTTAAATACCAGAAACTTCTGTTATATTTTATGATCAACTTCTCTTTCACTGAATCCCCCAAAAGACTAATTTTATCTCATTCTATAGATATGACCTGTTTTCATTTCTAATCCTTCCCTTCCTAGAGTTTAAGGTCTTAAAAGGATGCATGTTTAATTTAGCTTTGTATCTTCAGCCTCTAATATCATGCATGGCACCTAGTAAGTTTATCAGTGAGCATTTGAGGAGAAATCACTTGTACCAGAACTCATTTGAACATCACAGAAAAACTGAGGGACCCATATTTTTCTGTCAGTTTTATAGATGATACTCACACTTGTAATAGAAGGATTATTTCTCTTGGTCCCCATTGTGTCCTCATCACCTGATAGTGGCTGGCATATAAGGGGTGTCAAGGAGGATGTAATTTTGCTTGACCCTACTAGGTTCTGACTGATCAAAGAATTAAAATCACAAGAGGCAGATCAACAAGAGAAAATCAAACCAAACTTTAGTAACATGTACATGGAAGAGACCCAGGAAAACTGAACAAATCCCAATATGGCTGAAGCACTCAGCTTACAGATGTCTTCAGCTAAAGACAAGGATGTTGGGAGTAGTCATTAGGGGACCTCAGAGGGGAGGACGGCAATTCATATGGAGGTGGACAAACAGACATTTAGTGAACACGTGTTTTCTGGGCCAGGAAGAAACAAAGGGACACAGATCTCTAAGAATTCCCCTACCACACCTAGTCCATATCCCTCACAGACACCTCTGGTGATCACTCTATTCTGGAAATAGGCCCTTTATCAAAATTCGTTTAGGCAGGTGGGGGGAGGTCAAAGTTTCTGCCTGAGTCTCTGGGTCTTTGTTTTCAGTCTGAAATAGTTTGCTTGCTGAGAGACATTTTAGGGTGGCAAATTTTGCTCCCTGCAGGGATCTCTGCATGTATGCGTGCATGCTAAGTTGCTTCAGTTGAGTTCGACTCTTTGAAACCCTGTGGACTGTAGCCCACCAGGCTCCTCTGTCCATGAGATTCTCCAGGCAAGGATGCTGGAGTGGGTTGCCATCTTTCCGACTCAGGGATCAAACCCAGGTCTTCTGCATTGCAGGCAGATTCTCTATAGCTGAGCCACCTGGGAGGTCCACAGGGGTCTTTATATAAATACAGTCTTAGCTACTTACAGAGGCAGTGCCTTCATCTAAAGTTGGATTCCCTCCATCTCAGTGTTCTGTCGCGCTGCACTGCATTGACCACACAGGGGCCAGTTTACAGGGAGAGGTGCTGACAATCAAGCCTGCACTTCCCCCATGGTTCTCACACACACCTTTCCGGTGATTATTTACCACGAGTCCAGAACTTCATTAGGTGCTTTCATAATTTGAGTTGTAAGTATCATCATAATTCTATGAACTGTATATTATATTACTATATCCTCATTATACACAGACAAAATCAAGACTTAGAAATCTAACATAATTTAGTATGTATAGGTTCTCACTCTTTTTGTTTTTTAATTAAATGGAAATGAAGTGAATTTAATTATATATTATTATATAAAGCATCCCAGACTCATTTTGCACTGAAAAATCTTGGAACAAATAAACATGCAAAAAGGTTAAGCGATGTCTGTGTTCAATTGAGCAAAAAAGCCTTTGTGAAAACCTAGCAAAATGATGACTTTCTTAGTGAGCTTTGCCAATTCCTATCAATACTAGACAGAGAGGAGTCTAAGTAGCTACTTAAATACCAATTACTTAGAAATGGAAAACAAACAAGGGGAGCAAGGCTAGCGAACTGTTTAACTTAGCAGAACAGAGAGAAGACTCCGCTAATCAGGGCAGAGACTCGTGCATTCGCCCCCAGGTCACACAGGGCTCCACTGCTAACTGGCACACAGTCCAGGGAATGTGCAGATACTGGGCAGGAAAGTGGCCTCCACCATGTTAGTCATTTCTTCGCTTCTTCCTAGATATAAAGCTTCCCTCCAAAACACTGGGCCATGCAGTGGGTTTCTTCAGCCTCCTGCACTCAAGGACAGGAGACAGACATTGTAGAGAAATGGGCCCCTGACCCAGGACCATGCATCCTGATGTTTCCCCATAATTTAGAAGCAGGGCTGGTTTCATGAGGCTGAGACACATGGAGTCACACCGAGCTCCGTGCTCAGCGGGACTCATGATGGGTTTAATGTTCGGCTGTGACTGTATTAAAATTGTTAATAATTTTATTTTGAACTTGTGTGTTTTATAAGTGAAGTCTAGGGGGATGGAGGAGAGGAAATAACTTTTTCTCTTCCCTTCTAAGTTCTTGGCTAGGAAACCCCTTGTAATGCAAGATTAGCAGCAAAATAAACAAACAAAAATACTCAGAAGTTTAATAACAAGTATAATTCCTGTATACATGGGAGAGACGCAGGAAAATAAGTTACTGTCTAGAATGACTCAAGCCAGCACCCTAAATACCATCTCCAGCTAACGACACGGAGGTGCTGACAGAGGCTGCTATGATATGGAAAGTTACCAGGCAGCCTGCATCTAACATGGGTAGGGGTGTTATGAAGAGTAAGTCAGCTGTCTTCTTCACTGAGAGCATTTCCAGAGATTCAGTTACCCTCCTGGTCCTATTACAGAGAGGGAGACCCCCTGACAAATGGAGATTTCCTTTATGAATGTAAATTTCCCTTACAAAGGGGTAACTTCTACTACTTGGTTTTCAGAGCTTCTCCTGTAAGCCGGCTCACACAGTAAAGAATCTGCCTGCAAGGCAGGAGACCCACCTTTGATCCCTGGGTGGGGAAGATCCCCTGGAGAAGGAAATGGCACCCCACTCCAGCATTCTTGCCTGAGAATTCCATGGACAGAGGAGCCTGGTGGGCTATGGTCCATGGGGTTGCAAGAGTAGGACACGACTGAGTGACCAACACTTCCACTTTCTTTCCTGTAAGAAGGAGCTTCTCCTTTTAAGAAAGCTTCTTCTTTCTTAGAAGCAATCAGCTCAAGATGATCCTTGCACCATGGAGGCATATTTGGAGTGGCAGATTCTTCAGGGACAGTGGGGTGAACCTCTTGCTACCTGTTTCTAATGTTCCCCAATGTCCTTCGAGCACAGAATCCTGTTCCCTGTGGTTGGTGGGGTTAAGCAAGACTTCAAGCTAGTACAAACTGAGCATTTTACATCTAGGATTAATTGGGGGTGGTGACAGCTCCTAGAAGCCACACTTGTCATTGAACCCCAAACTTGCAGAAAAGAGAGAGCAATGCTCTACAAAAACTTAGTGACCAAGAAACTCTATCATAGTCTTTCTTCCTCACAACTTCCCTGTATTAGCCAACCACTTAGGCTGAAATGATGACTTAGAAGGAAAGGGCAACCCATAGATCTTTTCCTTTTTGGCTTTATTTATTTTCAATAATCACTAATCAGTAAACCATGGATGCAAGGTACTGGTAGAATGTGTGCATATCAAATCCAGTAAAACCAGTCGAGTTTACTTTGTGCAGCGATTACTTTGTCCTGCTGAGAATGAAATGCATAGGCATGTATGAGCTGTAAAAGATAAGTCGTGTAATTTAATGCTTCCACATATAAATTAAATACTCATATGTTTGCATTTAAAACTAATTTTACAATGTAAAGGTAAACATATGATTCATGCTAATCATTTACAATTTTATTTTATATATTTTTTAAACTCAGAATGACATTGACTAGCAAGTGACAAACACCATGACAAGGGAAGAAAGTGATTATAAAAGAAATCCAAAAACCTTATAATTGAGAGTCTTTAACAGAGCTAGTTCCCTGATCTTTGAACAAAAGATCATGCAATTTCATTTCATCCTGCATTTCACAATAATGTAGTCATCTATTTTTTGTTTGCTTGTTTTTAAGATTTTTCATTTAGTTAGTTGGTTATTTTTGGCTGCCCTGGGTGTTCAGTGCTGTGCATAGGCTTTCTCTAGTTAAGGCGAGTGGGAAATGCTTTTCATTGCAGCACACGGGCTTCTCAGAGCACAGGCTCTAGCGTGCACGGTCTTCCGTGGTTGCGGCTCATGGGTCCAGGAGTCGTGGCTTGTGGACTTCAGAGCGCAGGCTCGGTAGTTGTGGCCCACGGGCTCAGTTGCTCTGAGGCATGTGGGATCCTCCCGGACCAGGAGTCAAACTCGTTTCTCCTGCATTGGCAGGCAGACTCTCAACCACTAAATGGCCAAGGAAAACCTAGTCAACTCTGTTTTAAAAAGTAAAGTAGAATAGGAATTCTTCCCCAAATGGTTAATGATCCCAATGAAAGATAAAGGGAATAAAGATATAGATCATTTTAGTACATTGTGGTGAGTTCAGGGACAACTTTACAGAGAAAACTATATGAGCATAATTTTTAACTAAGGAGTCATGCAGATTTTGTGATATGGATGGTACCAGGTTTGAGTTTTGAGTCCTAAATTATCTGTAGAATTTTAAGTTTTATCCAAGTCAAAAGTTGTACTGTTGGGAAGAGGTAGGTAGAGAAAGCACCCCATGTAAATGTATCTGATGCATTAATGAAACATACTGAGGAGGAGAAAAGAAAAGATATTTATAGGAAGCCATAGTAACAGATGTAATCTTTATTCTTGGTCAGATCATCTGCTAACATCAGTAAAGGTACTATTTCCTTCACACTTTTCATTTGGTGTTACTGCTATGAAGGAAGATTCCTGACATTCAGTTGTTCATTGTATCAGCAACTGCTCTTGCTCTTCCTTCTGTCCCCTTGGCACTACTTATAAAAAAAAAAAAATTCAGTCAAGTAAATCTGAAGATCTCACTGGTTTTATTCAACAATGAATCCATACCCTGAAGAAGGAAATGGCAACCTACTCCAGTATTCTTGCCAGGGAAATCCCATGGACAGAGGAGCCTGGTGGGGCTCCATGGGGTCACAAAGAGTCCAACACGACTGAATGATTGAACAACAACAACAAAAGAATCCATCAGGCAGCACCGCCTCCTCCAACTAGAAGGGCGCTTAGAGGGGCTGCACCAAGTAGAAAGTTTTATAGGAAGAAGGATGGGACAAGGGAGCTGTCAGCACAAAAGAGCTTCCCTAGTAGCTCAGTTGGTAAAGAATCTGCCTTCAGTGCAGGAGACCTCGGTTCAACTCCTGGGTCAGGAAGATCCCCTGGAGAAGGGAAAGGCTACCCACTCTGTATTCTTGGGCTTCCCTTGTGGCTCAGTTGGTAAAGATTCTGCCTGCAATGCAGGAGATCTCGCTTCAATTCCTGGGTTGGGAAGATTCTCCTGGAGAACGGATAGGCTACCCACTCCAGTATTCTTGGACTTCCCTGGTGGTTCAACTGGTAAATAATCCACCTGCAATTGGGGAGACATGGGTTTGATCCCTGGATGGGGAAGAACCCCTGGAGAAGGGAAAAGCTACCCGCTCCAGTATCCCGGCCTGGAGAATCCCATGAACTGTACAGTCCATGGGGTCACAAAGAGTTAGACACAACTGCACGACTTTCACTTTCCTTTTCTTTTCTTCCAGGACATCATTTTGTGAAGGAGAGAAGTACAAGGGTTTTTCTCAGGCAGCTTGTCTCTTCTTCCTCTGGGGATGGAGAGAGTCCACTGTGACAGATTACCTCCATGATCTTGACCCGAAAAATTCTAAACTGGTTGACTAAGGTTAAGATCAAAACTGCAATTAGGTCAAGTATGAAATCTAGATTTGGTATCACAGGCTTTAACACAAGTGGTGTCAATTTGAGCCTGTGGTTTTTCCCTTAAAAGGGCACTGTTCCTGGTAGGCATGGCCTCACTTCATGCTGCCTGCTTCAAGTCTGTCTTAGTCTGTTGAGGCTGCTGTAACAAAATGTTGTAGACTGCATGGCTTGTGAACAATGGACATTTATTTCTCACAGTCATGGCACCCAAGAAGCCCAGGTTCAAGGCACCAGCAAATCAAGTGTCCGGTATTAAGGCCCGCTTTCTGGTTCATAGATGTCTTCTCACTGTGTCGTCACCCAGTGGGATGGTCGAGGGAACCCTTTGGGGTCTCTTGTACAAGAGTCCTCTGTGGTGTAATCTCATCATTTCCCAAAGACCTCACCTGCAAACACTGTCACATTGGGCGTTAGGATTTAACATGTCAATTGGGGGGCTCATAAACATTCAGTCCATAGCAAGGCTTCACCTATACTAAGCACTTCCTCTTGCCACAGAATTCTCTGATGACGTGGATGCAATGGGATTTTGGATGGCCTGGATCCATGGCTAGCATGGAAATATGTAGCAGATAATATCATCAGAGCAATCCTAAGTCAGCGAGGATGGATAAATGCTTCTGACTCCTGCCCACTGGTGAAAGAATTCTGTACAGGTCTCAGGAAGTCCCTGTGGAAGGAGCCCCCAGGCCCCTGGATGCAACCTTGACATTTCCACATTGACTTTCTTCCCTTCCGCCTGCCACTCTCCCAGGGCTATCTCTCCTGCTTCTTGAAATCTTCCAATTGAACTATAGGCTTACTTGAAATAGGAACTCCTCTGAGCCCGTATTTCAGGCTTTCCTTTGATAAAATCCACATATTGAATACTTTATTATCCTTCCTAAATTAATTGTCAAAGATTTTTATAGGTTAGCAGGTATAATATGAACCGAAAGTCATCGTTTTCATGTTTCCTATTTCTCTGCTTTGAATAGTTCCATTGGTAATGAACATTCTTGCTTGTTCCTAAATTTGATATAAATATTTACATTGTTTCGTTATTAATAATGATGTTTGCTACAGATTTCTGGCAGTCTTTCAAAGGGAACACATTTAAATTTTATCAAAAACTTTTTAATTTTCTCTTTTTCCACTAATCATTGTCATCCTTCGATCCTTAACATGCTCTTGCCATGTGGCTGCACAGTCTCCAGCTTGGCGTTGGCTCTCTGTGGGGCCACCCAGACCCTTCCTTCACTCATCCAAGTCCCCTCATGGCTCACCCCAGAAGTCCACTTTCGCTGACAAAACACTTCATCCACAGATCTCAATATGCTTAAGGATTTAACTCATGTCCTCTCATTTCAGGCCATCAGCAAACAACAGAAACGCTCCACTAGCCTTTCCAAATGTGATGCTCTTCTGCTGTTGGGCCACAACAGCCACCTCTGTTCTCTGATCCTGTGTCATTGATGCTTTGACCTGTTGGTGTCTCTCTAAGTCTTAGCATGAAGGTGGATTCCTCATCCTTACTTGACTGGGAATGGGCTTGCCTGTTTCTTCATTCTTACAGACTAGGACACTGTTCCCCCATTTTCCGCATACCCTTACCTTTCAAACAACCTGAAAACACAGTCTCTCTCTCTCTCTCTTTTTTTTTTTTAAATTGTGGAGACTATCCTCAGCATTCTATAATTCCCCTATACCAAAAACCTTAGAAAGATCCTAACACTTCCTTTGTTCTTCATATCTGAAACTAGCTTTGTTAGCAATTCTAAATAAAAAAATCAATCACAGACATAGTCTCCCTTCCTTATTGTACCTGGCCTGACCTGACCAGTCTCTGATCATCACTCACTTTGGGAAAAGAGACACCGCACATTTCTTCTACACTAGCACCTTCTTCTCCAGGTTCTTTTCCTACAGCTGCTTGAACGGCCCAAACTCACCTTTGCTCAAATACTCTTCAAGGTCACTCTGCATGATCAATGGAGAAATTCCAAACTACTACCCTTGGCCTAAGAGATTTCTTACATTCTGGATCTTTCTATATAATTTTCTACTTCTAATAAGTATTAGAACATATGAAGCATTTAAAAGTGTGTGATGGTTTGACATGTTATTTGAAGTTGTAACTAGTCAATAAAATTATGACATGGGAGTCATGATCCTATAGTTTAAGCCCTTAATTACTTTTTTCTTTAAAATGTGAGAAAAAGTCACATCTTCTTTTATCTGCGTTTTTCTGCACCAATGTGTGTCCTCTAACTATGTATTAGAATTACAGTTGTGAGCTTCTGTAGTTGGAACTGATTTCCAACCAGCAGACTAATTTAATCAAATTTTCTCAGTGTAAGATCTGGATGTTCTGAAATACATATTTTTTAATGTCTCCTGGGAGATTCAAATGTGCAATCATGGTTAAAAAAATACTGGTGACTCTTCCTGTTTTCCCTTTCAGAAAATGGCTGCACCTCGTGTACCTGCTATTTGGTGATTCCATTAGCTGTCTAACACACCTGTGATGGAAAATGCTTCTGAGCATCCAACATGTTGCCTGTTATTATTCTCATTTTTTGTTCTGACTCTCCCTTGACTAACTGATTTAAGAAGCCTCAAAAATTCTGAGATATGCCAGGAGACATTATTTTTGCATTTTTATATAAGATTGTCCTCACTTCCCCTCTTTTCCCTATGAATCCTAATAAATACAAATAGATATCAGTTTCTCTGCAGAAGAAAATAAAGCTGTTGAGATTTTATTGGTAGAATTTAGCAAACAGCATTACCTCCTATTTCTTCACATTAATCTTTAGTTATCAAATGAAACCGCCAACACCATCTCTGCATGGGATGTCGGTGGCCTCAGGATTCTATTAGATTTACTGTTTTGGGGTGAGGCCGAGGTATAAAAGCGAGTAAGTGGCTATTATTTTATAGTCTAATAGCTGACTGAACGGAGAAGGCAATGGCACCCCACTCCAGTACTCTTACCTGGAAAATCCCATGGATGGAGGACCCCGGTAGGCTGTAGTCCATAGGATCGTGAAGAGTCAGACACGACTGAGCGACTTCACTTTCACTTTTCACTTTCATGCATTGGAGAAGGAAATGGCAAGCCACTCAGTGTTCTTGCCTGGAGAATCCCAGGGACGGGGGAGCCTGGTGGGCTGCCGTCTATGGGGTCGCACAGAGTTGGACACAACTGAAGCGATTAGCAGCAGCAGCAGCTGACTGAAGCCTCTGGAAAAAAAAAAATCCATGTTCAACTAAGCACCCATACGTTTATCTCTGCTTCACTCTGTTTTGGATGTATAAAATACATCCCAGGAAGAAATAAGCCTAGTTAAGAGTAGACGATGAGCAGCCTGTTTACCTTGGTTTCTCTATCCTGCATCAGAGCTCATCCGAGATAGGCAGACAACAGACACGGGCTAGATATCAATCTATAGCAGCACTCGAAGTAGAAATGTTCACTTTCAGATTGTATAAGAATAATAAAATGCACAATAAAGAATGACTGAATGGTTACTATGGAATACAAGGAATGCACAATTTCATTATATGTTAATATCATCATCAATGTATGCAATAAACAAGAAACAATAAAGAATATGTTTATAAACTAAACTTTCAAATGATGTTTGAGTAAATTCTAGAAGAAAAAAAGAATTAAGAAAACAAAATTTCAGAATCTTTTCCCTTAACATTTTGTTATTTCTCTTTTGCCTCAAATGTTGGTCTACCTGGGAAAGTCAAGTATGATTCCCAGGAGCGTATGGTCCATGACGTTTTCAACACTTTTTCAAGTGCAAGCAGTTACGGTGGGCAGCAAGGCTTCTTTCTCCCTGGAATATATTATATAAGAATACCTTATTCTTAATAAACTATGCAAATGTTCATGTTCTCAATCTATTTATTAATGAGAATTTCATCCCTCTTTCTGTCACAAGTTCAGTAAGGATAACCTTGCACCACGTATCCCACTTCTCTTTAGCAGGATTTCTGATTAATCCCCTCATCAGTAAAATAAAAGGAAATAGTTTAATGATCTCTATGGCACCTTCTAATTCAGGGGCTCTTTAATTTTGCTACTGTGCATTCTAGATTTATAGACATAGTAGGATATTATAAGGTGAATATAGAAATAAAAAAAAAATTAAACAAGAAATTCTTTGAAGGATATGCATATACCACGGAGAAGGCAATGGCACCCCACTCCAGTACTCTTGCCTGGAAAATTCCATAGACGGAGGAGCCTGGAAGGCTGAAGCCCATTAGGTCGCTGAGGGTCGGACTCGACTGAGCGAATTCACTTTCAATTTTCACTTTCCACTTTCATGCATTGGAGAGGGAAATGGCAACCCACTCCAGTGTTTTTGCCTGGGGCATCCCGGGGACAGGGGAGCCTGGTGGGCTGCCATCTATGGGGTCGCACAGAGTCGGACACGACTGAAGTGACTTAGCAGCAGCAGTAGCAGCATATACCAAGAAGTTAGGAACTCAGATTAAAAAGAGCCCTGATTTTAATCAGAAGATTTCTGTAAAACATAATACTTTGTTTAAACTGTCTTTCTATACTCAGCCAAAGAAAAAGATACCCCCTCTTAAATGTTAATGTTGTAATGTTTCCAACTTCCATGCTGTGTTCTCCTGTGTCCCCAGCTTACTACATGCATTGATTAAGAGACATGAATTAATGCTCATAAGTACTTAGAAACATGTGATACAAAATATTATAACTAGAAAGCATAAGGAGAATTTTGGCCCTTCCTTTCATCTTTATATCCCTGGACTGAAAGACTTCTACACTGTCTTGATTCTACAGATCTAGGGATCCTGAAGTGCTGGGAGCAAGCATACTGAAGTGCAAGGTGGGTCATGAGAGTTCCAGTAGTCACAATTAGGGAGACAGTTGTGTGCTGGGGAAATTATTATCAAAGATATCCCCTTCTGTTCCATTCAGTTTATGAGGATCCAGACTGGAAGAAACTGTCAAGGAACAGTTTTTTGTTGTTGTTGTTTTGTTTTCTTCCAAGTGTTAATATTGTTAACATTCATTTTAGATCTGTTTTTTTTTTTTTTTCCTGAAATCCTACAGGTGCTTAGCTAAAATGGTGAGGTTCTTCCATGCCCCGGTCTAACTTCCCTTCTCTGACTCCATGATATTTCTTTCCCAGCCCCCAGCCAGGCCTGGCTGCGGAGAACAGTAAAGCATCCCCAGCTTTACTGCTGCACCAGGCTTCTAGCAGTAATCATCCCTAATAGACCTCACTGCACACCCGCATTGAAAATATCCATTTCTCATTAATAGATTAAGCAAAAGCTGCTAAATAATGATGATAGTAATAATTATATAGGGGGTCTAAATACAAATAAATTTTGAATTGGGTTAGAAGGCAGGGGAAAATTCAATTTTCCAATTTGCACTGCCAAGAAGAGAAATTGCTGCCTGGCAGAATTCAATACAGGTCTGTATGTTTAACTCAGCCAATGAGCCCTGCTTGCTATAACTAAAAATAATACAAATGCAAGACATAAGCACGGACTCAGGGCACTCCATTTACCGTTGGCCTCTCTGTGTTTCTGTGCTTCTTGTCTTTGTAGCTTGAGTCATTGCTCTTCTATGATTGCATAGAAATATTAAACGTGCATTTTCTTAATTTTGAGTGATTTTTAAAATATAATTTGGCACTCCCTTACTTGAGAAATCCCTTTATTAACTCTCCATTTCTCATACGATAAGGAATTTCCTCCATGTTATGACATAGTGTACACAGTCCGTCTTTTACTTCATCCCTTCCGTGCCCCCATCATATTCAGTGCTCCCATCACCCTGAAGGTTTTCTGAGTATAGTAGGCTTTTCTCTGTGAGTAAACTTGAGGGGTACAAAGAAAATTAAGCAGTATTCATTTTTAATCATCCCACAGGTGGTTCTGGTTGATGGAGGTGGTAAATGGATAGCACTTGAAAAATGGCTCAGAAGGTAAAAATAGAAATGACTCATGTTCTTCTCTGCTGCTGCTGCTGTTGCTAAGTCGCTTCAGTCGTGTCCAACTCTGTGTGACCCCAGAGACAGCCGCCCACCAGGCTCCCCCGTCCCCGGGATTCTCCAGGCAAGAACACGGGAGTGGGTTGCTATTTCCTTCTCCAATGCATGAAAGTGAAAAGTGAAAGTCAAGTCGCTCAGTCGTGTCCGACTCTTAGCGACCCCATGGACTGCAGCCTACCAGGCTCCTCCGTCCATGGGATTTTCCAGGCAAGAGTACTGGAGTGGGGTGCCATTGCCTTCTCCACATGTTCTTCTCTGACTCATCCTAATTCTCCCCCTGAATGCTCCAATTCGTAGTCCTTATTGTAAGCAGAGAGGACCAGATGCAAACTCCTGCTTACAGTTTGCATGGATGCAATACAGATGTAATTGTATCTACCAAGTCCTATCTTGGGTACCCGGCGTTTGCACATGTATTGTTATTGTTCACATTCCCCCTGGAGGGTGAGCAATCTTACAGTCACTTTACAAATGAGGAAATTGAGCCTCAGAAAGATTAAGCAAATTTTCCCAAGTTATACATTATAGATACAGGTCATTTCAGAGTTCATACCCAGAGTGTCTGACACCAGATATTACTAAATATCGCTCCATATAATTGCCCAGCCATTAGGAGAATGTTTCTGTCACCATGACAGTGCATGTTGCTTCATGAATAAAATGAATAAAATATTATATTTAATTTCTTGAGAACAGTGTAAAACCCTTCTGAGTCACTATTTTTTATAAATCACAAATAAAACATATATATTTTTAAAAATCTTATAAAAGCTCATACAAAATAAATAAAGTAGGTGTCAGTTTTCATAACTTCTTGTACCAAATCCTATACCAAATAGCTCTATGACTTAAACAGTTGTGACACCAATATCTCTGGGTATCTGTTTCCATATCAGAAGAAATGCTGATATTTTTGAGAAAGCTTTTTCATCAGATTAGCACTCATTTATTGCACTATATCCCACATGTACCACATATTCTGGCCTAATGGATTAATCTCCTTTTTAATGACTTTCATACCTAGAATTTTTTATTAATATGTTAGAATAAATATCAATTATAATTCTTCTCTATAAATTTTAGATCCTTTGAGAAATATATATTTGAGACGGATAGTAATTAAAAACTTATTTCTCTTTTATTACTAACAAGTCTGGATTGGAGAACAAGATTTACATCTAAGACCAAAACATGCTTCCTGAAGTCCTCCTCAGATCTACATCTTTAGGCCGATTCATGATAAATATGTGTCTGCAATACATTTATACATTCAATAATTCTTCAAAAAATATTTATTTATTGTCTGCTCTGTGCCTGCCACTATTTAGATGCACCTTATACAACAAAGAACAAGGGAGACAAAAATCCCAGGCTGTCATAAACTCTTACTCTTGAGGATATTGACCTGACCATTTGATGAATGTCCAGGACTGTTTCTAGCAGGAAGTGCGAGCTCTGACCCCATCAAATATGGAAACAGGTTCAGAGTATATGGACAGAAAGCCCACCTGATGTGAAGTTCTGCCACTCTGAGGGAAGTTCAAAAGAAGCTGAACTACTCATCTCCCTCAGTAGAAAACGAGTGCCTGTCCTTCACTCTCACCAGCAAAGAAAATTTCAGGTGTCTTCTTATAATAAAATCCCTAAAGGAGGAAAAGTATTAGAAGAATACTTTTTGAGGCCAGACACAGAGTATTGCAGAAAAGAGTGCATTGATTAAGAACAAAGAGCAGAGATAGCTGCTGTGGGCCGACCTCATGACAGACCAGGGAGAGGCGACAGTTTTCATGGGTTAATAGCCAATTTTTATAGTCTCAAGACAAAGAAAACTCCTGCTGGCAGGTTGGCATTAGGTGATTCGTTGGGGTGCTAAAGGCTGTTTACTGGAGTGGGCATATTTGCCTAATTGGGAGTCAGGAAGCATGCTAGTAACAATCGGGGGCCTCTTAGCAAGGTTACCAAGGGGTGCAGTCAGCTTCGGAGGTGTCCTTCTTTCTGAGCTCCATGCTCATGGCCTTGGGGCTGTGGGCAGGGATCAACAGTTGCCTTTAAAATAAGTTTCAGAGGAAGAAACTGCTTCCTCTATTACAGTTCTCCAAATGTTTGTTATTTAAACCCACTGAGCTTATCAGGTAAGCTCCTAGTCAAGGAGAAAGTTCCTCTGGAAGAGAAGATCAGCAGTTTGTTGGGGAAGTTCAGCTCTCATTCTCCAGAAGATTCTGAAATGGTCAGAACACAGCACTGATAACATTAATTTTGCCGCCACACTGTCCCTTAAGCTGAGCATTAGCTTTCTATCCTATTTTCAACCCATTGAGTACCCACTGAGTGAAGCACTAGCCTTTAATTTAGTCATCATCTAATTTATCAAATGTCATGGACCCAATTTAGATATTTTAATGATATTATTAAAAAACCCTTAACCAATAAATTAGAAAACTTATATGAAGTGGAAAGTTTTGGAAACAAAAATATTATAAAATTATAACATTCTGATTCAAGAAGTAATAAAGCCTCAATAGTATGATAACTATTGAAGTAACTGAATGAGCAGTTTAAAAGCCTTCCTTGTAGAAAATTCCAGTCATGCAATTTCATCAGAAAATTCTACCAGAGTTTTAAGAAATAATTCTAAGTGCTTATAAATATATCCAGAGAATAAAAAAGAGAGAGAGAGAGAGACCATTCCTCATCCAATTTTCAGTGCCATATATTATATTTATACCAAAACTCTTAACCAGACAAAAATGATAATTTATAGGACAAAGTTGCTCATTAACTTAGAAACAGAAGTCCAGAACAAAATACTGGCCTGTCAATCTATATATCCATCTATCTATTGATCTCTTGATTTAGTTAAAATTTGGATTTATCTATCACATATTCATATTAATAGTAAAAAAACAATTTTATCTCAATAAGTACAAAAAAAGCATTTACCATTACATCCATTAACATTAAAAGTAATCCCTGAACTGAGAATAAAGGAATAACTAGTAAATTGATTTTATGTGTCAACTTGGCTAGGCAACTGTGCCTGGATGTTTGGTCAAACAACCAGTCAAGATGAAGGAATTTTTAAGACGTGGTTAACATTTGTATTGGTAGTCTTTGAGTAACCCCGTGTCCAAGGAGTGGCGGCTGTGCGGGCACAGGAGGGCCGAGAGGCACTACTCCACGTTCAAGGTCAGGAGGGGTGACCTTGTCCAAGGTAAGGAGCAGCGGCTGCACTTTGTTGGAGTAGCTGTGAAGAGATAAGAGGTCCAAGGTAAGAGAAACCCAAGTAAGACAGTAGGTGTAGAGAGAGGGCATCAGAGGGCAGACACACTGAAACCATAATCACAAAAAACTAGCCAATCTGATCACATGGAACACAGCCTTGTGTAACTCAATGAAACTAAGTCATGCCATGTGGGGCCACCAAAGATGGACGGGTCATGGTGTAGAGGTCTAATGGAATGTGGTCCACTGGAGAAGGGAATGGCAAACCACTTCAGTATTCTTGCCTTGACAGCTCCATGAAGAGTATGAAAAGGCAAAATGATAGGATACTGAAAGAGGAACTCCCCAGGTTGGGAGGTACCCAATATGCTGCAGGAGATCAGTGGAGAAATAACTCCAGAAAGAATGAAGGGATGGAGCCAAAGCAAAAACAATACCCAATTGTAGATGTGACTGGTTATAGAAGCAAGGTCTGATGCTATAAAGAGCAATATTGCATAGGAACCTGGAATGTCAGGTCCATGAATCAAGGCAAACTGGAAGTAGTCAAACAGGAGATGACAAGAGTGAATATAGACATTCTAGGAATCAGCAAATTAAAATGGACTGGAATGGGTGAATTTAACTCAGATGACCATTATATCTACTACTGTGAGCAGGAATGCCTTAGAAGAAATGGAGTAGCCATCATGGTCAACAAAAGAGTGTGAAATGCAGTACTTGGATGCAATCTCAAAAACCACAGAATGATCTCTGTTTGTTTCCAAGGAAAACCATTCAATATCACAGTGATCCAAGCCGATGCCCCAACCAGTAGCACTGAATAAGGTGCTGAAGAAGCTGAAGTTGAACAGTTCTATGAAGACCTACAAGACCTTTTAGAACTAACACCCCCCAAAAATGTCCTTTTCATTATAGGGGATTGGAATGCAAAAGTAGAAAGTAAGAAACACCTGGATAACAGGCAAATTTGGCCTTGGAGTACAGAATGAAGGAGGGCAAAGGCTAATAGAGTTTTGCCATGAGAACACACTGATCATAGCAAACACCCTCTTCCAGCAACACAAGAGAAGACTCTACACATGGACATCACCAGATGGTCAACACTGAAATCAGACTGATTATATTCTTTGCAGCCAAAGATGGAGATGCTCTATACAGTCAGCAAAAACAAGACTGGGAGCTGATTGTGACTCAAATCATGAACTCTTTATTGCCAAATTCAGACTTAAATTGAAGAAAGTGGGGAAAATCACTAGACTATTCAGGTATGACCTAAATCAAATCCCTTATGATTATACAGTGGAAGTGAGAAATAGATTTAAGGGCCTAGATCTGATAGATAGAGTGCCTGGTGATCTTTGGTCAGAGGTTCGTGACATTGTACAGGAGACAGGGATCAAGACCATCCCCATGGAAAAGAAATACAAAAAAAGCAAATGGCTATCTGATGAAGCCTTACAAATAGCTGAGAAAAGAAGAGAAGTGAAAAGCAAAGGAGAAAAGGAAAGACATCCCCATTTGAATGCAGAGTTCCAAAGAATAGCAGGAGAGATAAGGAAGCATTCCTCAGCGATCAATGCAAAGAAATAGAGGAAAACAACAGAATGGGAAAGACTAGAGATCTCTTCAAGAAAATTAGAGATACCAAGGGAAAATTTCACGCAAAGATGGGCTCGATAAAGGACAGAAATGGTATGGACCTAACAGAAGCAGAAGATATTAAGAAGTGGCAAGAATACACAGAAGAACTGTACAAAAAAGATTTTCATGACCCAGACAATCACGATGGTGTGATCACTAACTTAGAGCCAGGCATCCTGGAATGCGAGGTCAAGTGGGCCTTAGGAAGCATCACTATGAACAAAGCTAGTAGAAGTGATGGAATTCCAGTGAAGCTATTTCAAATCCTGAAAGATGATGCTGTGAAAGTGCTGCACTCAATATGCCAGCAAATTTGGAAAAGTCAGCAGTGGCCACAGGACTGGAAAAAGTCAGTTTTCATTCCAGTACCAAAGAAAGCCAAAGAATGCTCAAACTATCACACAATTGCACGCATCTCACATGCTAGTAAAGTAATGCTCAAAATTCTCCAAGCCAGGCCTCAACAATACATGAACTGCGAACTTCCAGATGTTCAAGCTGAGTTTAGAAAAGGCAGAGGAACCAGAGATCAAATTGCCAACATCTGCTGGATCACTGGAAAAGCAAGAGAGTTCCAGAAAACATGTATTTCTGCTTTACTGACTATGCCAAAGCCTTTGATTGTGTGGATCATAATAAACTGTGGAAAATTCTGAAAGAGATGGAAATACCAGACCACCTGACCTGCCTCTTGAGAAACCTATATGCAGGTCAGGAAGCAACAGTTAGAACTGGACATGAACAACAGACTGGTTCCAAATAGGAAAAGGAGTACGTCAAGGCTGTATATTGTCACCCTGCTTATTTAACTTATATGCAGAGTACATCATGAGAAACACTGGGCTGGGAGAAGCACAAGGTGGAATCAAGATTGCAGGGAGAAATATCAATAACCTCAGATGCAGATGACACCACCCTTATGGCAGAAAGTGAAGAGGAACTAAAAAGCCTCTTGATGAAAGTGAAAGAGGAGAGTGAAAAAGTTGGCTTAAACTCAACATTCAGAAAACTAAGATCATGGCATCTGGTCCCAACACTTCATGGGAAACAGGTGGGGAAACAGTGTCAGAGTTTATTTTGGGGGGCTCCAAAAACACTGCAGATGATGTTTGCAGCCATGAAATTAAAAGACACTTACTCCTTGGAAAGAGAGTTATGACCAACCTAGATAGCATATTAAGAAGCAGAGATATTACTTTGCAACAAATTCCCATCTAGTCAAGGCTATGATTTTTCCAGTGGTCATGTATGGATGTGAGAGTTGGACTGTGAAGAAAGCTGAGCACCAAAGAATTGATGCTTTTGAACTGTGTTGTTGGAGAAGACTCTTGAGAATCCCTTGGACTGCAAGATCCAACCTGTCCATCTTAAAGGAGATCAGTCCTGGGTGTTCATTGGAAGGACCGATGCTGAGGCTGAAACCCCAATACTTTGGCCACCTCATGTAAAGAGTTGACTCATTGGAAAAGACTCTGATGCTGGGAGGGATTGGGGGCAGGAAGAGAAGGGGATAACAGAGGATGAGATGGCTGAAAGGCATCACTGACTCGATGCACATGCGTTTGAGTGAACTCCCGGAGTTGGTGATGGACAGGGAGGCCTGGCGTACTGTGATTCATGGGGTCACAAAGAGTCAGACACAACTGAGCCACTGAACTGAACTGAACTGAACTGAACTGAGTAAAGGAGATTATCCATCATAATGTGGGCAAGCCTTTTCCAATCAGGTGGGCAGGCCTTTTCCAATCAGTTAAAGCTCTTAAGAGAATAATACTGAGACCTTTCCATAGAGAAAAAAATTCTACCTGTAGACTGCAAGACCACATTTGGATTTGAACTGAAAAGTAAACT
Source organism: Oryx dammah (assembly GCF_014754425.2). NCBI lineage: Eukaryota > Metazoa > Chordata > Mammalia > Artiodactyla > Bovidae > Oryx > Oryx dammah. The sequence continues at coordinate 18,235,346 of NW_024070203.1, read as the reverse complement.
TTTCCCTAGGTCTCCAAACTACTGACTTGCCCTACAGAGGTTCCCCAGTCATGTAAGCCAAATTGAAAATAAACAAACAAACAAAAAAATCCTCCCTCTATCTCTATGTCTATACTGTTTTAGTGTACAGATATTGATATACCATATAATAGCCATAGATTTTAGTGTATTACATTTATTGTTTTTTCTGTTTCTCTGGAGGACTGTGACTAATACAGAAAGCAGCTTTTAAAATCTTATCTTTAAAAGAATCAGTAAATCATCACATTTAAATGTGAAATGTTAAAGTCTTTGCATCAGGGGTTAGGAATAAGACCAGGTTGTATGCTCTGACTGTTGACATTTAACACAGTGTAGAAGGTCTTGGCTGCACTGGAAAGCATGCATAAATGAATGGATGGTGAAATTGTTTTTACAGATTTTTTTTAACCTCTGTATTTGTTATAATTAATGAGTTTACATGATTGATGGATAATTGAAAATTGAATATGTTCTCACAATAATTAGAAAATAAACTTTAAAAACTAAAATTTCATTTAAGAAATCAAATATCCAGGAACAAAAGACAGTTAAGACCCCCAGAGGAAAAATTCTAATAATTGATAGTCATAAAAGAAAATAAAGGATAAGTAGCCAAATAAAGGATGAATAAGCCATGATTTTTAATTGGCTGGTACAATTGTGCTAAAAATATCTTTTCTCCTGATATCAAAAATATGAGTTTTCTCTTTATTAAAGTATTTAAATTTTCAAGAATCAAGTTGATTAGCAGTCTCCTGTGACTAACCTATTTGTGGTTCAGACTGCTTCACCCAACAACTGGATCCCACATACTCTGATCTGTAATTTCTGTAGCTCTCTTTACCCTCTAATATTCTTTATAATGTACTCTGGCCTGGAAAATCCCATGGACAGAGGAGCCTGGTGGGCTGCAGTCCATGGGGTCACTGAGAGTTGGATATGACTGAGCGACTTCACTTTCACTTTTCACTTTCATGCATTGGAGAAGGAAATGGCAACCCACTCCAGTGTTCTTGCCTGGAGAGTCCCAGGGACGGGGGAGCCTGGTGGGCTGCCGCCTATGGGGTCACACAGAGTCGGACACGACTGCAGCGACTCAGCAGCAGCAGCAGCAGCAGCTTATTATTACTGTCATGGCTTATGCTTTCCCACACAAGTTAGAATGTGAGCTCCACAAGCATGTGAAGTTTTGTCTATTTGTTTGGGTGATGTACCCCATGTGGTATAATACTTTACTTCTATAATCACATAGTAGGTGATCTGTAAACATGTTTCTTACAAATGATGTTCAACATCAATATAGAAATATAATTGGAAAAGAATAGCAAAGACGCTCTTGAATAAAAATTATGAAGATGCCTTTAAGACTTATGAAATTAAACTAATTAGGACAATACAATTTTGCATAGGTAGAAATAAACAGACTACTGGGAGATGAAGGAGAATCTATAAATACATTCAACTCATGCATGTCTGTGCCCCTCCTGTCATCACAGAGAAATGAGGAGAAGGAAGGTCTTTGCAATGAAATGGGACTGGAACAGCAATTTTCCTGTATCTTTTGTGTATCAAAAAATACCATAACCGTCTTGAAAAGAAACTCTACTGGATTAGATAGTATATTTAAATGATAAAGGACAAATTTCATGAATATATAAATTATTCCTTCAAATCAATAGGAAGAAAGACAGAAAACCAATAGAAAAGTGGACAAACATCTTTAGCAGACACTTTATAAAAAGAAAGTCTGAATACATACATAATCAACAAACATGAAAAGGTGTTTGGCCTCATCATTAATTAGAAAACTCTAAATTGATTCATAATATACAATTATATGCTAATCAGATTAGCAAAAATTAAGCAGTCTTATACTACCATGAATTGGTGAGAATGTGTAGTGACAGAAGCTCTCATATAATGATGATAGGAATGTAATTTCGTACAATCATTTTAGAAAATATATTTGCATTATCTAGTGAGTCCAAAGCTTTGTATAGCCAATGACTAATTGTTTTTACCTTTAGGACTGCTGCCCACATGCACCAGGACATATAGAAGCATAGTAGATGACAACATCAACCTGGAAACAACCCAAATACCCACCACCAGTAGAATAGACAAACCGTTGTCTATTCATGCAGTGGAATATCACACAGTGCTATAAAAGAAACAAGTGCTATTAAATGAAAGAATACGGACACATCTCACAAGCATAAGTTGAGTAAAAGAAGCAGGATTTCAAAGAACACCTATGTTATTCTATTTATATAAAGTTAGAAAAGAATAAAAGCTAAATTATATATATAATATTTATATTTATCTATATATTTAGTATGTTATCTTATATCTTATATATTTAGTATATTATATATTATATATTATATATATGTATATATACACACATATATGTATATATATGTATGTATATGTATATACATAATATGTATATTATATATGTATACATATATAATATATATACTATATATTATATATGTATAGTATGTATGTATATATGTATACGTATATACATATAGTATATATGTATATAGTATATACATATATATAGGTATCATATATTTAGTGTATATATATATATACAATTTAGTTTTTTTCATATATATGTATATATTTAGTTCCTGGATTTATGTATATTTAGTTCCTGGATTTATGTATATTTATACTGTATATATGTATACAGTATATAGTATATATGTATATAGTATATACATATATATATGTATCTTATATATTTAGTATATATATATATATACAATTTAGTTTTTTTCATATATATGTATATATTTAGTTCCTGGATTTAATGAATACTTTCCTGTATTTTATATAATTTGTATATAATAATTAAGTATATATTGATATGAAATTGATAGAGAGAATGTGTAGCTATTCCAGGGGAGGAGAAAGAATATGACCAGGAAGAGTCACAGAGATGATTCTGGGCAGTAGCAATGTATTTCTCCATCTGGGTGATGATTACATAGTATTTAGTTTATAGTGACTGATTCAATTACACAACTTTTGTTTTTATCTTTTCTGTGTATGTTATATTTTTTAATGAAGCAAAATGAGAAAAGTTAAAAGATGCTTACATTTACAACTTAGGGAACTTGAATGCGATATCACAGAGAATACAGTCCTACCTTGACATGGATAAAATACCAATTTTTTTAAACCCAGGCTATACGCACAATATTGGAAAGAATGTGGAGTGACAGAAACCATTCTGGTGGAAATTACTGGCAATTGGACATCTGCTTAGTTTGCTTTCTATGAAGTCTATTCAGGTGGGACTGTAGGGGGTGGAATTAAATGGAGAATCTAGGGTTTTTGACTCCGACTGTTTCGAGTCCAATCTTAACATCTTAATACTTTGCTGTTCCAAATATACTACTATTTGCCTAATGCTATTTTTTTATTAAAAATATTGAGGTTTGACTAGATATAAAAAATCAGATGTGTATATTTGTTGTTTAGTCACTAAGTCACATCCGCTGTTTCGAGACCCTGTGGACTGTAGCCTGCCAGGCTCCTCTGTTCATGAATTCCTGGAGTGGGTTGCCATTTCCTTCTCCAGGGAATCTTCTCTGACCAGGGATCAAACCTAGGCCTCCTGCATTGGCAGGCAGATTCTTTACTGCTGAGCCCCCAGGAAAGTTTGTCAGATGTATATATAGCATTACCAATGTATAGGTATCTAAGTGTGAAGTTACATATATATTCTCAATCATTCATCAAATATTAACTAGCTTGTGCTTTTGGCCCATCAATCCGATGAATGGCTAAGGTATAAACTGAACCAAATACCTTTCCTCGTGTAGAAGACCTTAGGCTCTTAAAGAAGAGTTGAGAGAAAACAAACAAAAACAAAGATACACTGGAAGTTTGAGGCTGTGCATGAAGGTGGACAGAATTCTGGATCTTGACGTGCATACGTTCAGCAGCATGATCTGTATCTGTGGGGATTAAATGACAATAACTAGGTGACTGTGCAGGGGTGTAAAATGGTGGTCTTGTCAGGTTATATGAGCAGTACACAATTCCTCATGTATAGGATAACCAGAAGAGAACAGCAGAAAATTACAAATTTAGATTTTGCTAATAACTTGAACTCTTTTTTCCCTTTATATAAATGCGAATTATCAAAAACTTAAGAATATTCTTACATAGTCATCAATCCCTTTATCTGTTATATGTATTTATAGATATATTTGTACACATACCTAAGTATTAGACCAAGGTTGAATTTCTGATATCAGTGAATCCACTTTAGCTATTCTCAGTGGTTCTTATAGCCACAGAATAGCATAGTTCCATGCTTGTAGCAGATGATCAATAGATGTCTACTAAATTGTTGAATTATATTATTTTTTAAAAAGCAAGTACGTAAGAAACTTCATATTTCTCCTTAAAAACTAACTATAACAAGTTGCTTTGTCATTTCACACTTGAGTGGATTTTTTCCCTGTGAATTAGTGGCCTACATACGTAAAACTTCCTAGCCCATTTTATAACATATTAATTCAAGAAGAGATCTATATACAGTGCCCATAGGAGTTTATATGGATTGCAACTTCATAGCTCCAATATTATTATAGCAAATAGAGTTATGATGGAACAGCCTTCACCACAGTCATTCATTCATATCTGTTCATTCACCTAACATTTATGGAGCATCTGTCTTAAGCCACGCTACCTTAAATGACCAGCACATTAATTAACTGGGAAGCAGTGGCAAATTTCCAGACCCATACTATGGCAGTGCAGCAAGAACATATTTTATTAGACACAAAGCTTAAAGAAGAACCGTAAATCCACAAAGGCAACAGAATATTTCTATTTTCTATTTCCTAGATTTACTAGTACTAAGGCAAAAGAAAGATGTAAATAATTACTCAGGTGTTGCCCTGTGGATTATTCCCCAGGAACTAGTCACGTTTAAGTCCTTTCTTCCAGCTCAGGTGCAAAGGTACTATAGCTTTGATTTCACAAATATCCATCAAGTCTGTCCCATGGGCTTTTATTTCCCCCAAGTAACTGAAGTGTTGAGTGATTATGCCAATGAATCTAGAAGGTAACTGGCATCAAACTTTGCCCAGAGTTATTGAGAATGACTAGTCCTACACAAATGCACTTCCTGACCATCAGTACTGAGTCTGTTATCTTAGAGATCTCCCTGTGCTTTCCCCACAGTGCCCTTGCTGTCTACCCTGGGACAAGTAGACTCCAAGACCACCCCTTCTCCCTTTCTCACTTCCTCTCATCCTGCAGAAGGCACAATCTCTTTGAAATTTAAAGTGCACACTATGACCCCAGGGCATCAAAGCAGACTTCAGGAAAACAGACAAAGCTTTATGCAGAGAGAAGAAAAAGAATTTCTCTTTTCCTGAGGGGAAGGAAAGTGAGAGAAGTGGCTGTGGGGAGGGTAATAAGAGCTGAGAGGTGCTGCTATGGGATCTCTTTCCAAAAGTTATTATCTCATGAGCTTATTGGTGTGAGTGGATCTGGGGAGAGGTTAAAGCTTTGCAGTTTGGTAAATAGAGGCACCCTTCAGGAAGAGACCAAGTGTGAATATTTGAATCAGGAGAGGGAATTCCCTGGTGGTCCAATGGTTGGGACTTAGCGCTCTCATTGCCCTGGGGCCCAGATTGGATCCCTGCTTGGAGAAAAAAGATTCTGTAAGCCATATTGTGTGGCCAATTAATTAATGAATTAATTAATCTTAAAAAAAAAGGAATCAGGAAATTTTGTGGAAGAGCTTTGGTCTTTCTCAGAGCATGAAATGCTCTAGTGTTTATGCCAATTATACTAAAATTATCAAGGTGAGTACGAGAATTCCAAATATTTTTATTTTGATATCAATTCAGCAAATACAGATTAAGAAAACATTAATAAATAAAATAGACCTAGTTCCTTTCTAAATGGGGCTTAAAGGAAAAAAAAGTTATATACACACATAATAATAAATTGATAATGAAACTCACTCAGTCGTGTCCAACTCTTTGCGACCCCATGAACTATACAGTCCATGGACTTCTCCAGGCCAGAATACTGGAGTGGGTAGCCATTTCCTACTCCACGAAATCTTCCCAACCCAGGGATCAAACCCAAGTCTCCTGCATTGCAGGTGGATTCTTTACCAGCTGAGCCACAAGGGAAGCCCAAATTGATAAAATGTGAATAAAAGTATTAGTTGTAGAAGATAAATAATAGTATATCTGGATTAAGTTGACAATTATTGAAGGCTTAGAATGTTCCAGGATTTAAATGTATATCAAATTTAATTTTCCAAACAAACCATAGAGGCAGCTCTGTGTGCTAACCCCCATTACTGGTGATTTAGTTGCTAAGTCGTGTCCAAATCTTTGAGAGCCCATGGACTGTAGCCTGCCAGGCTCCTCTGTCCTTGTGATTTCCCAGACAAGAATACTGGAGTGGGTTGCCATTTCCTTCTCCTTTGGATCTTCCTGACCCAGATCAAACCTGCAGTGTTTCCTGCAGTGCAGGCAGATTCTTTACTGACTGAGCCATCAGTGAACCCCATTATATATATGAGTAAACTTTGCCTTAAAGAGGTTCTGTGTGAGAGAACTCAGTTTCATGATTGTTAGTGCTTCCGGACGTTCATTTCAAGGGAGCAGGTAAATCAGGGAGCTTTTCTTCCCTTTAGATTCAGACCCTGGTGGGATCATCTGAACTCCTCTTGATTCTCTTCTGACTCCTGGAAAGGGATCCCCCTCCTGCTGCGTCTAGTCAGCTGTTTCTAGAAATGTACTCACAGGTCAACTCCAACCTGAAGATTCTCCAGGTTGTGCTTGCTTTTGTGTGTTAAGTCATACCTGACTCTGTGACCCCATGAACTGTAGCCCACCAGGCTCCTCCATCTATAGGATTATCCCAGCGAGGATACTGGAGTGGGTAGCCATTTCCTCCTCCAGGGGATCTTCCCAAAGCAGGGATCGGACTCTCGTCTCCTGTGGTTCCTTCATTGGCGGGCAGATTCTTTACCACTGAGCAACCTGGTTGGTAGCCGCACATCCCTAATCTCACCTTCCTACTGAAGCAAAAGCTCATTAAGATCGGGTGTAAGTTCAGGCAAGCCTGTTTCCTTCCTCCTTTCCTTCTTGTTTAAAAAATCACATTATAAAGGAATTTGAATTTGAATCCCTTGAACATAGTTAAGGTATTATTTAAGTGGAAAAATTAAGTAAAAAAAAACCTACTGAGAAAAATAATCAGAACTGCATGAGAATCATTACAGTTTCATGTATAAGCTTAATACAAAAATTCTACATCTAGCAATAATGATGTCTGTATAAATTATGCTGCTGCTGCTGCTAAGTCGCTTCAGTCGTGTCCAACTCTGTGCAACCCCATAGACGGCAGCCCACCAGGCTCTTCTGCCCCTGGGATTCTCCAGGCAAGAACACTGGAGTGGGTTGCCATTTCCTTCTCCAATGCATGAGAGTGAAAAGTTAAAGTGAAGTCGCTCAGTCATGTCCGACTCTTTGCGATCCCATGGACTGCAGCCCATCAGGCTCCTCCGTCCACGGGATTTTCCAGGCAAGAGTACTGGAGTGGGGTGCCATTGCCTTCTCCGCTGTATAAGTTATACTGGAACCATATAATGAAGACATTAAAAAGACAGCTGTGAAGAATTTTTAAAGTCACTGGAAAATTTATGTGATGTAAAATAAATGATGAATGTGGAACACAAAACTAGGTATATAAGGAGATATTAGTTTGAGATATACAAATATATATATATATTTATCTCAAGCTATTAAAAATAGAAAGATAAATAACCAAATTTTTAGGATTCTTATCTCTAGAAAGCAGAAGAACATTTAATCAAAACTATTTTTGTATAATGTGCCAGTTTTAATTTTAAATCAAAAGAATTAGATCTACAGCGTTAAACAAATTATATTTATAAGGGAAATTTTTAACACAAAACGTGGGGCCACTCACCTTTGTGCGGTAAAGCCAACATACCGATGCTGCTGCTGCTAAGCCGCTTCAGTCGTGTCCGACTCTGTGCGACCCCAGAGACGGCAGCCCACCAGGCTCTCCCGTCCCGGGGATTCTTCAGGCAAGAACACTGGAGTGGGTTGCCATTTCCTTCTCCAATGCATGAAAGTGAAAAGTGCAAGTGAAGTCGCTCAGTCGTGTCCGACTCTTAGCGACCCCATACTGCAGCCCACCAGGCCCCTCGGTCCATGGGATTTTCCAGGCAAGAGTACTGGAGCGGGGTGCCATCGCCTTCTCCGATACCGATGCTGGATTGCGGTGAAGGAAAGCGCGGCATTTTCACCAGGCCAAGCAAGGAGTGTGAGCAGCTAGAGTTTATCAGACCCAAACTCCCCGTGACTTCGGGGGAAATGTTCTAAGACCAGGGGGACGGGGAGGTGTGCGGGCGCTCGATCCGTGTGGGCATTCTCCCGACTGGCTTGCGGTGAGGTAATCCAGAGCGAGCAGCATCAGCCTTCCGGTTCTGACTGGTCTGAGATCTAAGCGCTCGTGGTCAGTGTGCAGTGAACGTCTCCCACCTGATAGGGGTTTCTGTATCTGCAAAATAGCTCAAGGACTTGGCTCCAAATATTATCCATCACCCTTGAAGGGAAACTAAAGGCCCTTGGCTTTGTTTACCAGCTATATCCTATTGTTATTTTGTCTTGCCTGACTCTTTCACTTTGTTCCTGGGTTCCTGCTCGGTTACAAAATGATTGTTATCTAAAATAACAAAAGTATTTTTAATTTGAAATAGACTAGGTGCTCAGTGCTTTACTTATTTAGCCTTTTTCCCTCGTCCAGGTAGAGAACCAGGACTCAAGGTCACACTCTTGGTGAACCCCAAGGACAGTCCTGAGACCAGTCTTCTGCTGCTTAGGCCTGTGCTGTGGGCTCTCCTCAGATACAGTCCACTTTATCTTTCTGGTGAAGTCCATGGCAACTGAAGGGCTAGGCCACGGTCATCTCTGCCCCTTGTGTCTAATATAGTCTTTATCATCTGAGCCACCAGGGAGGCCACAATATAGAGTCCACCAAATATGTAATAAATAGATATAGTAGGGACGAGGTTAATTTTTCTTTTGAATTTCTTTTTAAGCAGCTAACATATTCCATTGTTTAGAGAAATGCTGGGAAATATGTGCTGAATTATTTTGTGTGAAAGCTTAACATCAGATAAATACAAAAGGAAATGCCACCCAACCCGTGATATTTATATGGGAAATTAAAATCAGCATCAAAGAGAGACATGCTGTGAGGTAAGCTTACAGCTCTGTTGGGGGTTGTAGGTAGACCACAAACTTTTTGTACTCAGAAAATAGCATTTTGACTATTTCTCCCCTAAGGGAATTTATGATTGAATATGAAATTCAGAGGAAATGCTAAATTTATCTATCTATCTATCTATCTAACACTACATTTTCTCCAAAGAGGAAAATGCTATAGACTGAATACCAACCCTCTGCTCTCTCCTCCCCACCCAGTCATTGAAGCCTAACCTGGATACAAAGGTATTAGGAGACAGGGTGTTTGGGAGTTGATTAGATCCTAAAAGTGGAGCCCCCATGAATAGGGCTAGTGATCCTACAAAAGAGTCCCTAGGAAGCTCCCTTACCCCTCCCACCATGTGAGGACACAGCAAAAAGGTGGAATCTGGGCTTCCCAGATGGCACAGTGGTAAAGGAATTCACATGGGGCCACAAAGAGTCAGATACGACTGAGCACGCACATACCTGAATCAGAAAATGGACTCTATCTGCAGCCATCTTGATCTGAGATTTTGCCAACTTCCAAAACTAAGAGAAAGAATTTTTTAAAAATTGTTTACCCACCCAGTCTATGACATTTTTGTTACAGCATCCCCAAGTGGACTAAGGCCGATGCCGTGGCATTTCTTACACTTTTATTCAGAACCAGGTAGTGGGGGAGTCGGTCAGTTCTCTAAGAGAAAGAATATTGATTCAATGAAGAAAAATAAAGTAATTCTCTGGAGTCTCAAACTCCAGAGAACGTGGCTTGAGATGGATACAGCTGGGCAGAAGCAGAGGAGGTGTGTGGTGGATCAGGGACCCTGATGAGCAGGGCTTAGGATCGGGTTCCAGTGTGGCACACGGGGGAAATAGGAAAGAGGATCCTCCATTCAGGTTTTCCACATGCTGAGTGAGATAAAAACAGAACCAGAGAAGACATGTTACAGCAAGAACAACAGAGTTGCTTGGACTTCTTGTTTGCCTATCGATTGCCAATTTCTAGTCTATTATTCAAAATTCCGTAAGAGAGGTACTCCTAGCCTAAGTTAGCCAGTTAAAAAAACAGGTGCAGATAGGTTAAGAAACTGGTCGAAGCCACAATCTGAAGAGCATTTGCTCTTCTGCTCCCTTGGAATGTCCAGTCTGGCAGTAAGAAAAGTCAGGAGATGAAAGAGCAGCCAGGCTTGTGGAGGTGAGATCACCAGATGGCCCCTGACATTGTGAGTGGAAACCCAAGAACATTTATCTTATCAGCCACTGGCATGGTTGCATGTCTTCATATGCCTCAGGCATTTTGTATATCAGAATCAGGGTGTGGTTCTTGTTAAAAGCATAGATTCTGAATTCTTTCTTATCATTTGAGCAGTTTGAGCACATTTTAAACATAAGTATTTTTAGCCAGTTCTGTCTGCTTCTGATAAACAGGAATGCCTGGAGATAACTTATAGGCTTCAGTTTCCACTCTGAATTGAAAAGTAATGTAAAGAAGACTGGCTGTGGAATAGCTAAATTAGATTGCATCACTGCTTCTTCCACAGACCATTAGATTAACCTCTCTGCATTTCAGCCTCCTTGTCTATACAATGAGGAAAATGATTCCTCTCTGCTTGTTTTAAGGGGAAAAGAATGTTTTAAGACTTACAAGGACAATATATGTGTTAGAGTTAAGGGAGACATAATTTATACAGTATTCCTTGTAAAAATGTATGTTATAATCATAAGAAGACATCGATCAAACCCAAATTAAGAAACATTCTACAAAACAATGGACCCATATTCATAATTTTTCTTTCAGTATCATGAAAGACAAACTGAAACCATTAAAAGGGAAAAGAAGATATGACAATTAAACATAATGTGCAACCCTAGCTTGGGAATTGGACCAGAGAAAAAATGCTGTGAAGGAGATCAGTGGAACAGTTGGTAAAATTTTAGTGTAATATAGACAACACGAAATATACCAGAATGCTATCTCTGTTATTTCCTGATAGTGACATCTGCTTTGTATGCAAGTATGTTATTCAAGATATAAGTTCCCCAGGTCTCCCTTCAAGGAAAGAATTGTGTTCCAGACATGGATCCTGGAGTTAGCATACAACCTCCAGCCATCAGCTCCTTTGGGCTCTAACTTGGCTGCTTAAAGCTACTTCTGAAGGCATGAGGTCATGCCCTTCCCAGGGAATTTCAGATGCATTCCACTCGGTTGAGCAGTTCTCACACCAGAGCTGTCTGCAGGCTGGCCAAAACGAACCAGCCAATTGGTATCACAGTTTGACTTCTGTGCAATTTTAATTCCTGCCTCTTTCATTCTGTTGAAGATCCCTAATTAACGTCTGGCACAACAAACTATGTCTCCGTGTTGGCTTCCTGAGAACTCAACTTGCAGACTCAGCATGGAAAGCGATATGAGAAAGCAAGTGATATGGTTAAACCTGGACTCTGATCACTCTCCTACTGTTAGTGGACAGCATCTCAAATGAGGGGGCAGTCTACTTGTTACCATGCCTACCGTGTATGAACAGAAGAAATTAGTGATGAGAAAGATAATGGTGGTGGCCATTCATGCCACATGTGTTTTACAGAAGCTCAAGTTGAGCAAGGGCCTCCCAGGTGGCACTGTTGGTAGAGAACACGTCCGCCAATGCAGGAAACATGAGAGACTCAAGTTCGATCCAGACATCAAGAAGATCCCCTGGAGGACTGCAAGGCCACCCACTCCAGTATTCTTGCCTGGAGAATCCCACAGACAGAGGAGCCTGGCAGGCTACAGTCCATAGGGTTGCAAAGAGTCAGACATGACTGAAGTGACTTAGCACGCTCACACAAGTTGAGTAACAAGTCCTTAAATGAAAGCCAGCTATGAAAGTAGCAGCTTCTTTGGCTGCATAAAAAGAAGTGATGGGAGGCAGATCCACTTTCCAGCTGAGGAGGTCTGGGGTGAGTCCATGAACATAATGCTCACAGATATTCAGTTCACGCCACCCAGAGCCTGCTGCCTGTTAGAACATTGAGATGATCTTGTTGACGGTGTAGCTGAAGTGCCAACCTGGAGGCAACGCTCAGTGGGAGGAATTGCCATCCTGCAGGTCACAGTACCAAATCAAGGACCATTGTATGGTTCTGTGTCCCCAAGAGAAAGAATACCCAGATCCAGGGTCCAGGAGCTGAAAGCAGGATGGGTGCATTTTGTCAGTACACCTAATGCCCCGTTTCTGCAGGGTTATACGTCCTAGCACGCATTTTCATAGTCAAAGCATGGGCCCCATTGAACCATTCACTAGCTGCTGCCTTGTGTCTAGAACTAGCAGGTGAGAGGAGTCATCTTCCTAGTAGAATCGACCTTCTTAACAGGAGGTTAAGAATTGGAGCAAAGGAGAATACGTGTGGAACTCAAATGATTCCCAAGGGTGCTTCTCAGTATCCAGTTGTGACCATAAATTGTGACTGGGGTTAATGCTTATTGGCCCTTTTCAAGTGTTTTCCTGGACAATGAGGTGTGACTGGGCAAAGGTAGGATTAAGGTATTCCTTGTTCTCTTGGCTGAAACATCCAGCTCTAGACCTCCCATCTCTTCCTCTAATGCATAATGACTGCACACTAAAACCACACATGCACTGTCTACACAGACTGCATCCATACTCCTGGAGAAGCTGGGTGTTAAAAAGGAGAAAGGGGATGGCTGCAGAGATCACAGATCTTTGGTTGATACTGTCCTCAGAATCCCATGCCCAGCCTCAGACCTGGTGCTCAGCCCTGCAATGAACAGTATTAGGGGAAGTTAAGGTTGCTTAAGGGCGTCCCAGGTGGCTCAAAGGGTAAAGAATTCACCTGCAATGCAGGAGATGCAGGAGACGTGGGTTCGATTCCTGGGTCAGGAAGGTCCGCTGGAGGAGGGCATGGCCACCCACTCCAGTATTCTTGCCTGGAGAATCCCATGGACAGAGGAGCCTGGGGGCCTGCAAAGAGCGCAAAGAGGTGGACATGACTAAAGCGATGGAGCGTGAGGACAGGAATTGACAACTAGGTGTGGATTTTTGCCATTTTGGAAGCACTATAAGGGTATGGAATCTGATGTAGATGATAAATGTTCTTTATCCACCTGTCACTAGTTAAAAAGAATGGCAAAAACATATGGTCATGGAACTCTCAAGGAAGGCAAATTAATGAAAAGGAGTTATTAACTATAGATCTAAATAATACTGTTTTCACTAACTGGCTAAAAAATTCCTCATACAGGAGAAATAACCCGAAATGATGGCTTCCTATAGCATGTATGATATGTCTGTGTGTGATCAGTCATGTCCAAGTCTTTTGTAATCCCATGGACTGTAGCCTGCCAGGCTCCTCTGTCCATGGGATTTTCCAGCCAAGAATACTGGAGTGGGTTGCCATTTCCTTCTCCAGGGGATCTTCCTGATCCAGGGATCAAACTGGCATCTCTTGCATTGCAGACAGTCTCCTGCATTGCAGGGGGATTCTTTACTGACTGAGTCACCGGGGAACCCTTGTGTGTTTTACTATACTTGCTCAAAGCAAGTCCCAGATATATTTTCAGGACCGTCTAATTTCAAAAGTAAGCAGGTAGATAGGATAAAAATTGCATGCTTTAAAAATTAAGGAATGATGGGTACATAGAAAAATTCTGCTTGGACTGCAGATTATTTTTTAAATTATTTTTTAAAAGATTTTTGTATATTTGTCTTATATAAAAAGCACTCATTCAGTAGTAGGATAATAGCTCTCAAATTACTGAGACTGTAAAGTTGACACCCTAGACCCAGAGGAATACGTAGAATATCATGCCTATTTGGTTCTACCAAGAGATCAGCATTAAAGGCTAGATGGACAGAACACAAATGATTTACAAAGTGCCTTATTCAAAAAAGAACCTTTTACTGACATTCATAACTACAAAGCATTTCCATCTTTATCTAATGTGCTAGAGTCCTTTAAACATATCCCCTTATGGCATTTATGACCCTTTTACCTGCTACTAAATCCACTAGTATGCAGGTCTCAGGGTGTCTGTAACATGCGCAGTACAAGCAGGGTATCGTGTAAGCCCTGATCATCATTTTTTGTTTCCTTTTCATTTCTGTAAGGCAAGCACATGACTTAAGCTTTGATTTCAGAGGTATGTGTGTAAAAGAGACCTCTATTTCAGAGATGACTATTGTGAGTAAATACATTGCCCACCAAGGCTCTTTCGTTTTAAAGATCTTTGTTGGTTTCAATCTTGGTTGCTCGCTGGGCCGTTTGTTTTTCTTCTTCTCTTAAATTTCCATTCTTTAAAAAATAATTCACCAATAAAGAAAGAGTCCTCAAAACCCTTGGTTCCCACTCTCAACCCCAAGAAAAGTAGAACCCCGTGTCCTCTCTCTCTCTCTCTCTTTTTACCTGTAACTTCCCTTTGTGGCCTCATATGTGCTGCACAATTTCTAGATCTTCTAAGTACCAAATCTTATTTTTTTTTTTCCAGTTTCCTCATGGTTTTTGCTGGATGACATCTTAGAATCATAATAAGAACCACAGTGTTCAGCCGTAACATTGATTATTGATAGGGTGAAACCAGCACAGAACACAGCCCTGGACACAATAAGATGCACTGAAAAACACAGAAATCCAGGTTGGAAAGCAGTTCTATCACTTACTGACTCCGCACAGTGTTAAGTAAATTATTAAATCATTTTCATCTCAATTTTCTTCTTGGTTAAACGAGGAGAATAATATATCCTTCAGGCTTCCCTGGTGGCTCAGCTGGTAAAGACTCTTCCTGCAATGTGGGAGACCTGGGTTCGATCCCTGGGTTGGGAAGGTCCCCTGAGAAGGGCACAGCTACCCTCTCCAGTATTGTGGCCTGAAGAAGTTCATGGACTGTATAGTCCATGGGGTCGCAAAGAGTCGGACACAACCGAGCCACTTTCACTTTCAATATATCCTTCAGTAGATTGTTGGAAAAAATAAATGAGGAAACACGTGTCAAACGCATGAGACACAACAGATGCTCAATAAACCTCAGGTTTCTTCCTTTTCCTTTTAGGAGTTTCAGAGACTCTTGGGTTGAATAGTTTGCTTATATAGTGTTTGATGAACGTTTTCGCATAAGGCCCTAGTTATTTATCTAGAAACGAAGAGAAGCATCTTTACAGGAGTCCCCAGTCTCTGGCCAGTCCCCACGATGACGACACGGGCTGGGTGAGACGGGAGTGACAGTTGACAGCAAAGCTAAACACGCGCTTCACAACCTCACCTACCACGTTTGAGGCCTTGACATTGTCATGGATATTCTCCTAAAATTATGCCTTTTACTATCTTTTTTTTTTTTTCCCCTAAGTTTATTTGTTAATTGAAGGATAATTGCTTTACAGAATTTTGTTCTTTTCTGTCAAACCTCAACATGAGCTTTTACTTTCTCACAACAAATCTGTGAGTGATTAGGTTGAAGTTTTTTAACTCCTGGGTGTGGATCCGAAGATGATGAGAAACCTTGAGACTGATTTTCTAAAGGACACAGATCAAAGGCAAAGCTATGCCTTATCCATCCTGCCCACTCCCAGTGGCATCAAGAACTTGATAAAATGTTTCAGTTACTCCCCATGCATGATCACTGACCCTTGTAAAAACCAAGGTAGGCGGGAACTGTGTCCTGATTTTATAGTTGAGAAAATGGACTATTTAATATATTAATAGATAGGGAGATTTGAGTTCAGGTTTAGAGGATTCCAAAAGCCTCCCTGCCTTTTTATAAGGTGCTGATACAGTATTGCTTCTCTATGATAGAAACATATAATTATTCATGAACTTTTTAAAAAAATATCTTATACTTTAAATTGGGGAATTGCATTCCAATATTTTGGCTAATATATAACAGGATGATGAACACATTTTATTATGAGATGACTGTCCTTTTATTAGTAGTAGTTATCATTTACACTGTCTAATTCAATAAGCACATCTCACATTTGTTCCTTACAGTTTCACATAATATTTTATATCATAATTATAACTTAATCATAACTCAGCCTTATTAAAAGCTGTCAAGGCCGAGCTGTTGATGTGGTTAGTCTTTCCCCTAGTTATTTGGATCTTTCTTTCCATTTGAAAACAATCTGGAGTCTCCTTTCTAGGGAGAATTCATGGCCTTTTACCACATGGGCAAACACATCTTTGAATACCTAAGGGAGCCAGTACAGTGTTTCCTATTTAATTTGTGAAGTGCAAGCCTGTGTCCAAAAGACTGGAGGAGGTAGAAAGTATCCTTGTCTCTGTATATGACTTTTTAAGATGGAAAGCCAGTATATCTTATACACAAATAAGGTAGATAGCACTGGGTGTTGTACCCTTTTACAGAGGATTCCCAATTACCTTCATTCTAGTGGAAGTCTTTCTATCTTTTGAAATCCCATCTGTACCTTTCTTGTGACACCCTTCCTTTCTACCTTACTTTATGGTTATGGGTTTCCCTGGTGTCTCAGTTGGTAAAGAATCCACCTGCTGATGCAGGAAACCTGGATTCAATCTCTGGGTTGGAAAGATTCCCCTGGAAAAGAGAATGGTTACCCACTGCAGCATTCTTGATGAAGAATTCCATGGACAGAAAAGCCTAGTGGCCTACAGTCCATGGGGTTGCAAAGAGTCAGGCACAATTGACTGACTAACACTTGTGGTTCTGTGTGTTTAATAAAGAGCATATAATCAGTGAAGAAGGCTAACTTGAACTGTTTCAGCCTTTCCAAGTGCTGCAGGCATGATCTTGGGCAAAAGAGGTTATCACCAAGTTTTAGACTCATAGATTCCTACAGAAATTAGAGTTGCTCTGTGAACTAAAGGGATAAATATGTTTGTATTTATTTCTGGAAACTAATAGATAATTCTCATATTCTCCCACTAATCTACAAATTAATTGATAACTGAAACTGTGACATATTCATTATTATCTTTACACCTCCCACAATAACCGTGAAGGAAGAGGGAAGTTGTTTATAATTATGAAGAGAAGGCTAATAGAGCTCACTTAGTTATTCTGCTTAAGTGAAACTAATTCATCCAAACATTAGATCTCCAATTCCTCCTTTAATAAACTGTAACCATTCTTTGAGATCCATGAAAAGCTATGTATATCTCTATACTCTCCTTTCATCTAACTGGAGGTTCTCTAGGTGAAAATAATCCATGTCCTATATCTGTCTGTTGCAATTTATTCTTCTCTGCCCTTAATTATATACTTGTATTTACAATTTAGCTTTCTGCTTGAGATTTTATATATATATTACTGTTTATCTAATACTGGGCACTTCAGTGGTCAAGGGTGGCCCCATGGGGTTAACTCCTTTACTTTCAGGTTGTACAGTAGTAAATGTAAATGTTCCCATAGATATTCTATACTGTACCATCAAAGAAGACCAGGGGCAAAAAAACAAGATACTGATTTAGGGTCTATGAATGTGAACCAAACCACTTGAATCTGTAAATTTATAGTTTCATCAGTTTGGGAAAATTGCAGCCATTATCTCTTCAAATATAACCTCCATCCTTTCTTCCCAAAGGGTCAATAAATTAGGTCATGTGTATGACCCACATGATTCTATCACTGAGATAAGTTATTTCAGGTTTTTTTTTTCCTTCTTTGTGTTTTCAATTTAGTATTTTCTGCTGATCTATCTTCAAGTTCAGTAAGCCTGACTTCTACTGTGGCTGGTCTACTGACAAACCCATTCAGTAAATTTATAACTTCAGATATTCCCTAATTTTCAGTATGGAATATCTATTTGATTTTTAAAGTTGTTTTAGTTTTCTGTTGATATTTTCACCTTTTCACCCATTTTGCTTTCTTTCCTTCTACTTTCTTTCACATCATCCAGTTATTTTAAATAGACCTTATCTGATCATTCTAACATCTATATTATCTTTGGGTTTATTTCTATTGTGTATTTTTTATTTTTCTCTTCATTATCATTCAGCTAGTCTTTCCTCCTCATGTCTAATACGTTTTTTCAAATGTGTTTGTAATATGACAAACAAGTGCATACAATACAAGCATCACAAAGGACCCAGATGATATGTTCCTCATCTAGGATTTTAATCGTGGGTCTTTAGCTGGTTGCCCATAGTTTCAAAATCTTGCAAATATCTTGAGAGGGTGATTTGATTTGTTTATTGCAGACTCTCTTCCTCTTCTAAACACTCTGCCTTTCTGGCTCAGTTCCTCAGCTTCCTGCATCACTATAGAACTCATTCACAGGGTCCTATGGGGAAACTCATATTTCCATTAAATTCTCCTCTAGTGCCCATTCTGTTTCAGGAATCCTGCACAGCTGCCAACAGCCTCTTTCCCTCAATGAACTCACCCCGCGTGGGCCAAGCCAGATTCTCGGTCTGAGCTCAATATAGACAAATGGCTCCACGGGTAAGATGTCTGAAGAAAACCTGCTTACCAAGAGAGAGAACTTCTCTCCCTTGGATTTCTTTTTCGCTTTTTATTTTGAAATAATTTTAGGCTTACAAAGGAGTTGTAAAAACAGTATAGCTAATTTCCACATACTCCTTATCATATATCAAACCATAGAATATTTATCAAAACTAAAATAACCATAACACAATGCTACTACCTAAAGTGCAGAACTTTGGTTTGTTTGTTTGTTTGTTTTTATAACAGTTTTCAATAAAATTCTTCTTCTGATCCAGGATCCACAGTGCATTTAGTTATTATGACTTCTTAGTCTCTTCCAATCTGTGACAATTCCTTAGTCTTTCCTTGCCCTTCATGACTTTAACAGTTATGAAGGGCATTTGGTCAAGTGTTATGTAGAATGCCCCAATTTTATTTTCTGTGGGTTTTGCATGGTTTCTCTGGGGTTATAGGTTTGAGGGAAGAATACCAGAAAGATGGAGTGCTCTTCTCATCATTTCAAGACATGCACTTTTAATTGAATTTGGAAAATCTCAAGCTATAAAATGACATGATATAAAGAGATTCTGTCTGGGAGGAACAAATAAGACTAACGTAAGTCTGTCTCCACTTTAAGACCCCTGGGAATAGATAAACTCACAGACCAGAACAAAATCTCATTGTCCAGAGAATTACCAAACCATTCTGAAAATTGAAGAATTCTCTGGAGAGAATCTCTGCAGTGGAAAAATGAGAGTTCCTAATGCTTTCTCTTCTGAAACGCAGATTGAACTTCTTGCTAAACCGATGTATATTCTATTTTTGTTAACAGGAAAGTACCAACTTGTAAGAGGAATTGCTTTTAAAAATTTTTGTTTGGTTAATATTTTTCTCTTTCCTTTTCCTTTGTCAGTCTATAACTATGGCTTAATACAGTATCTGTCAAATAATATATGCCAGGTAACTGTCTGCAGCAAATGAATGGAAAGTAGAAAAAAAAATTTTTTTTTAACTATTGAGCAAATGAATGAATTAAATCAGTGATTTGTATGGGCTTTTAAGTTAGTATGACTATTTTCAGACAAAATTTGGTTAATGGGCTAGCAGAGAATTATATATTATTTTGATTATTTTGAAAATCTCCCATCATGTAATTATTGTGTGAAAAGTATTTGATTTTTTGTCTGTTTGCTTATATTTTTAGATTCTTAGACTCAGACTTTATTCATTTTATAGCTGAAAGGTTGTATCCTTTTACCAACTGCTTGCTATTTCCCCACCCCTCATCATGTGGCAAACTTTTTCCTACTCCATTTCTAGAATTTTTATTTTTTATTTTATTTTATTTTTTAAATATAAATTTGTTTATTTTAATTGGAGGTTAATTACTTTACAATATTGTATTGGTTTTGCCATACATCAACATGAATCTGCCACAGGTATAAAGAGTCCACAGACAAGTCACTGCACAGACCAATGCAATGAAAATTATTTGATATTAAGAGATTGTGTAACTTTGTGCATATTAAGATGAACAACCCTTATGTAGAAGAGATACTGTTGATAATATGACTATAGTTATGTCAATTATGTTAAAAAGATGTGCTATCTGGACAAAGATATGCAAATTAATCACAGGATAGAGCAGTGTCTTTATTCTATATAGTGCTAGAGACTCTACCCTTTGGCTGGTCTGTCCTCGTACAAATCCATCATTTACACACTCTCATTGGATTTGAATTTTCTTTTCATTGTGATCCTAAGGAAAGGCTATGGGGTGAGAATTTCATTTTTGCTATGTTAGCTGAGTGACTTTAGATAAGCCACATAAACTGAAAAAGAAAAAGGAGATGATAATGTGTAAAGTTTGGTCTTCTCCTGAGGATTAATAACATACTTCCCATTCAAAAATCCTAATCTCAATGATTTAAATTTTATTTTCATCATATAACAAAAGTAAATATATAGACTTAAGTTTGAAGACTTAGGGTTATAACTGTCACTCCTGACTTCTAAGGAAGACTCCAGCTATATTCTTTAAGTTACACAATCAATGTATGTTAAAATGAGTTATACATGACTATACCTTAGTTTCTGGCATCGGGTACCTAGCCACACTGACATTCTTATTCCCTATGACTTTCCTTTCTCACCTCTCCACTCCAGTCTCCTCTCTTCCCTTAGTAGACTCCTTTCTCTGTTTCTTTGCATTAACTATGTATTTTGAATCATAGAGAATTTTTAAATGACCAGAAATGAATTCTACTCCCAAGGAGCTGATCATCTAATATAACCCTTTATAATACACACTTACCAATTTACATTACTGAGAAGTGACTTAAGAGACATTTGGATCCAAGTGACTTCCCTGGTGGTCCAGTGGCTAAGGTTCTGCACTCCCAATACAGGGGACCCAGGTTCGATCCCTGATCAGGGAACTAGATCCCACATGTCACAATTCAACTAAAAAGATCCTTCATGCTTCAAGTAAAAGATACCACATACCATGACTAAGACCCAGCACAGTTAAATACATAAATATTTAAAAAAGAGAGAGACATATGGATACAAGACCGTGGTTATTTGGAGAAACTGGAATGCTACTTTCAGCCACAGAAATGAGAAGAGTTCAGTGGAGAAGAAGACTTATAAAGGGCAGATGCATTGAATGTTGACCAAAACCATTCTCCTCTCTGGTTTTACAAGTGTGAAGCCAATGGTTCTGAGCAGCTCTGGAGTCTCAAAGCTGGAGAGTGTAGAAGACATCCATCCTCTTGGCTGAAGGAGTCTTCAGAGCATAGGTCTTGCTAACAATACCGGCCAGGTCCATGATATCTTATGTTGCTGTGGTTGAGCAGCAGAATAAAGCTTGTAGCTTGGACTGGCTGATGTAAGAGTAGGATTGTTGGAGCTAAGAAATATCTAACAAACAAAACAGGTAACAAAGTAATTACCACCATGGCAGTAAGAGGGCCAGCAGGGACACTGATGATCACTCCAATTATACCACATAGACTTCAATCACCTTAGAGAAATGGTGGAAAAAGACCCCTTGAAAAACTGCAGAGGTAATGGTGGCTCATTACTATGCTTCTTTGCAGTCTTCCCCTTCCGGCCTCTGAAATAGGAAGAGAATTGAGGCTATGTGCAGGCTAAAACAATATTTTAAGTCAAATCGCTCTCAAAATTTTGAGGTAGAATTGGGAAAGATTAAACAGGACAACAAAAGGTAAATTGACAGTGGCTTTGAGATCTCGGAGCCCGAGTTGTATTTTGACTCGGTGTGACCTATGCCTCCAGCCACGCTAAGCCAAGCAACAAGCAATATGGGATAACACACTGCAAGGAGTCTTAATCTCCCAGTCACTCCTGCCACTGCCGGAAAGCCTCACCTACTTAGAGAGAACTCTGGCACCAGTGGGCCAAACAGTTCAGGGCTTTCTGATCATTTTTTAACATTTTACTTAATTTGAGACTTCTAAGAATCATTGACACAAAAAGAGACAATATTCTGATTTTTTTTTTTTTTTGTCTTGCCTAGAAAACTACCTTTCTTACCTCTGTAGTTTCTTCTGACTTCATGTCATTTAACTATTTTTCCTTCAGGATCCGATTTATACACACCTCCCTGACCTCTCCAGATGAAATGAGATGCCTTGTCACATGTTTTTATAACTTAACTGAACTCCCCACTCCTTCCCTGAGTTCTAATTTAAATGCATCCATAGTTTGTAATTTTTAATTATATTTTCTTTAAAAATATAGTTCTTACTAGAACATAAACCATACACAAACAGGAGCTGCATTTGTCTTTTTCTGCTGAATTTTAGTGTCTATCACATGATCTGCCATATAGTACATACCCTAAAATATCAGTTTAGAATAAATACATGAATCATAAATCAATTAAATTTACAGGAAACAAAAATTGGTATTCAGAGAGCAAACCACTTGTTCAAAGACACAGTTGGAAAATATAACAAGGGTGTGTTTGAACCCATAGCTTCTTATTCAGATTCTGGTGTGGTACCTGACATCCAATTTATTTTTTCAATATAAAGTAGCAGAGACAACTTGTGAAGAAAATATAATCACATATATTAAGATTTCAGAGAAGTGAATGTAGTTTTTAAGTCGTGTAGCTCTGAGAATACCCTCAATCCTTAAAATCCCAAGTTTAATTTCCTCTAATTCTTGAACCAAGCTTCACAAAAGCAATTATCACATAATTTGTTGATTTCTTTCCCAAGTGAATGTTTGTCAAACACTCCCCATCAAAGATTTCATATGCATTAAATATTTATGCCCAAGCTGTTACATAGAAGATTTGAGTATATACTTTGCTTTTAGAATTAATTTATTTCTAATTTTTTAATGCAATGTAATTAGCTGAATTGCTCTTAGAATATAATCACTTGTTATATATTTGAATAAGTTAATCATGGCTTTGTGGAAATGTGACTGGTTTATAATTATCTAGGAGTCTGAAATGTTCTTTTTGGCAAAAAGTATGATCAAAGTTAGTGGCCACTTAAATGCAATCACATTAAGTGTGACTTTATGCAAGGAGTCATTTCCTGAAAATGTGTGTTATTTCTGTATTTAAATCAATCTAAAACAAAAGTGAGAGGTTTTGAAAGAAATCCCTTAGACCACATCACATCTGTAGGCTAGGCAGTATGACTAATAAATTAGCTTGAAGAATGGAAGACAAAATGCATTATGTGAACTTGGTCAAGGTTATTATGATCATTCATAGACTAAACAGTCTCGAAAGAACTTCCTTGGTTACTCTATACATTTTATGATTTTTATTTTCAGTAGAGTGTATACCACAATTACATTAGTGATGGCCCCTTCATATTTGCAAGAAGATTTACAGATTCCAAATCAGATTCCCATGATGCTCTCTTTCTAGATTTTCACAACACGGCTAGGAGGTATGATATTATCATCCTTAATTTACAGTTTAGCGAGTGAATTGAGATCCGGAGATCAAGGCCTGATGCTTAACTGTTCCAATCATTCCTGGACAGGCTAGCCACCCAATAACTCTCCTTTCATTTCTGAGCTCTTTGAAGAACAGAATTTATCTACAGTAAACCAGATGATTGGTCAGACCTTTTCACTTTCAGATTCCATTTATAGAGTATCCTTCAACACTTTCAAATTCAGACAGAAATTGTGGCCATATCTGCCATCAGTGGCCCTGCCTTCCTGATTCTCAAGAAGTGCAGTAGGGAGAAGGGGCTGCCTACTGACCAAGAACCGTGCTGGGTGTACGTTTTCCCTGGCATTGGTCTTACCGCCATTTGCACTGAATCTCTTGATCAATCTGAGAGCAAGTAAAGGAGCCCAGCGGGGAGAAATTCTGAGAGAAACACATTTGCTGGCATATTCATAGGGAAGCAGGTACTATAGTAAGGTAATGGGATTTTTGATCTGATCCCCAATCTGGCCCTGATATGTTATGTCTTGGCAAATAACTTATATATTCAATCATCAAATATTTATGACTCATAACAGTAACAAGAATACTATGAATAATGATAATGCCTGTGTGAGTGCTAAGTCACTTCAGTCATGTCTGACTCTGCAACCCTATGGACTATAGCCCACTAGGCTCCTCTGTTCAGGGATTTCCCTGGAAAAACTACTGGAGTGCTTTGCTATGCCCTCCTCTAGGGGATCTTCCTGACCCAGGGATCAAACCTGTGTCTCTTATGTCTCCTGCACTGGCAGGCGAGTTCTTTGCTGCCAGCACCACCTGGGAAGCCACGAATAATGATAATATCCAATATTTTTTTATTATGTACTACATGCTGAATAATATGCTAAGCAATTTTGTATCCACCATTGCATTTAATTCTTCAAATTTCCCTGTCACTAAGATTTTATAGATAGAGGGACTAAAAACAAGATTAAGATTAAGTGTATGTAGCTGAGCACTTTAGATGTCCTAGATCAGTTCTTTTAATCCTGGCTATACATTAAGCTCATTCTGGAAATTTGAAAAAGAATGCTCCACTTCAAAAAAAGTTATTGAAATAGTTAGTCCTCTCATTGTACCCAATGGAATTTTATTTTTTAAAAAATATTTGTTTATTTATTGGACTATTCCAAGTCTTAGTTGTGGGATCTTCATACAGAATCTTTAGTTGTGGCAAACTAACTCTTAGTTGCCACATGTGGGTTCTAGTTCCTTGACCAGGGATCAAACCTGGGTCCCCTGCATTGGGACTGCGGAGTCTTAGCCACTGGACCACCAGAGGAGTCTCTAGAATTTTAAATGTTTGCTATGTTTTGTAACTAGGTGGAGAACTAATATGCCTCTTTGCTGGTTAAGTAAAAAGGAAGAGGAACTGGCTTCAGAGTACCTTAACATTAGAGAAACAAGTGTGATATAACTCGCCAATAGAATATTATAAATCCAGCAATAGCGATGTGCAAATACTTCACTGGGAGACAGCATGACAATGTCATTTGAACAACTTATTTAATCTCGGTCTATTTTGTTTTCACTTGTAACTGATGATACAAATAGCTTCCTCCCAGGGTTATTGACAGATTAAGCTGGAGACCTTATTTAAAGATGTACATAGGAAGTGACTAAAAGTGGATTATCTTTCCATATTTACAAAGTGCTCTGGAGACCTCAGTTCTCTGTGAAACAGCGATATCTTAAGGACCCAGCAAGAATATATGTGACAAATCTTTTGTAAAACGCACCAAACAAATGAAAAAATATTTTTATGATTCTAAATATCTAGGCTGGCAGATATATAGGATTCCTCTTCATGAATCAAGTCTTCCAAACATCTCAGCACCCTAGCGAGTGGCTTGTTTCGAGGTGTATCATAGTGTTTTTGTCTCCCCAGGTGATGCTGCTGGTAAAGACCATGCATGCCAGTGCAGGAGACATAAGAGACGCTGTTTCGATCCCTGGGTTGGGAAGATACCCCGGAAAAGGGCATGGCAGCCCACTCCAGTGTTCTTGCCTGGAGAATCCTATGGACAGAGGAGCCTGGTGGGCTATAGTCCATGGGATCACAAAGAGTAGGACACCAATGAAGCCACTTAGTGCACACAGTGGTTTTAAAATGTCCTCTTTAAACTCTCCACAGCTGTGCCTGTGCATTTGGCTTCTTGTCCTGACTTTTCCACCATAGTCAAAATAAGGGACAGCAAGGCTGGACCTGCTGATCATTTTTTGGAGATGGAATAAATCAGAGCCTGAGAAATTCTCACTCATACTTGTTTCAGCTGTAATTTTTTTGGTTACTTTTAATTATCTTTCCTTTTCCATCCCAGCATCCTGGAACCGAAAACCACAGGTATGCTGACTTTCTTTTTTAACTCTGCAAAATACTAGATCTCTATTCTGGAGAATTTGGCTGACTAGAGGCAATGACCCACTTAAATTTCATTTCATCATTCTTTTTGAACTCCCCATGACTCTTAGGGGGAAGAAAAAAAAATCTACTATCCACTCACACACACACACACACAAAAGACAGCACTGTTCTTTAAAATGACTTTTATAAGTTTGCAGACGAAATATAAATTACATGAAAAGGTAGAAAGAGCCGGGCTGGGTGTTTTGGTGTCCTGGATTTTACTCCTATGTTTCCTAAGTCCCTGGTCCTCATGAGGGCTGGATTTGGAGGAAGAAGGCTGGTGAGTCATGGGGACTCAAAGTAGGCTGCCTGTGCAAGAGTGCAGCAAATCCAGAAGGAGCTCTTCAGAGAGCAGTGTCTACAAGTTAGAGGTGAAGGCTTGGTGTGTGGACCCCATGAATACAGTTTCCTTACATGTCATATGCACTCAACATGTCTTAATTACAGTGTGAATGCCAGCCTGCTTTGAAGAAGAGAACCAGAGCCTGAGGCTTCAATGGTTCCATTACTTTTGTCATTTTGGGGCCTTGCTTATTTCCATGGATGTGGAAAATGAATTAGTATCAATATAATAATAAATATAATGTCTGCCATTTATTGATTATGTGTTATGTACTTTTCAGGATGGACTTCCCTGATGGTTCAGATGGTAAAGAATCTGCCTGCAATGCAGGAGACCCGGGTTTGATCCCTGGATCAGGAAGATCCCCTGGAGAAGGGAATGGCAACCCACTCCAGTATTCTTGCCTAGAGAATTCCATGGACAGAGGAGCCTGGCGGGCTACAGTCCATGGGGTCACAGAGAGTCGGACACGACTGAAGCAACCAAGCCTGCACTCAGGTACTTTTCAGGACAGTGTGCATTTGCTATGTCTGTATAAGGTATTCATTAGGTTTCCATATGTTATCTCATGTCCCTGTCAACGTTAGTCTGTTGCTGTATACATTTTATTATTCCCCTTTGTCAATGTAGAAAAAGATACACAAAGCTGTTTTACCAACTGTCAACGGTCACCCATCTTTAAGACAGAGGATTCACATTCAGCTTTATCTAATTCCAGAATGTATGTAATCTCTATGATCAGAAGCAGTTAGTGAAAAATGCACAAAGTGTTGACTTTTTTCCCCCAAAGTTTTTTGTGACCGAAGCAGACTCTTTTGGTGTCCAGCTCCCATCCCTTTAACCATCCACTTTCAGCTAGTAAAAGGAACTTGCTGTGAACACTTTTGTCTTTCTGCCTGAGTTTTTTATTTTGTTTTGTGTTTTAATCCTGACTGGGGAGCATGGTGGATTTAGGTGCAAGGCTGGAGAAGACAATGGCACCCCACTCCAGTACTCTTGCCTGGAAAATCCCATGGACGGAGGAGCCTGGTGGGCTGCAGTCCATGGGGTCGCTAAGGGTCGGACATGACAGAGTGACTTCCCTTTCACTTTTCACTTTCATTCACTGGAGAAGGAAATGGCAACCCACTCCAGTGTTCTTGCCTGGAGAGTCCCAGGGACGGGGGAGCCTGGTGGGCTGCCGTCTGTGGGGTCGCACAGAGTTGGATACGACTGAGGTGACTTAGCAGCAAGCTCTAATTGCCAGAGGACTAATGCCTTCAAGATACACAGCCTTTGTCCAAGCACATGTAAGGAATAATGAATAAATACACCAGCAGGCTGATCCCTGAACTGAGATGAACCAAGGGTTGCTCTGCAGGGTCTCAGAGGGAACTTGCCTCTGTTGCGCTTAGGGGCAACTGGATAATTCCGCAGATTTTACTGACCATCTTTCTTTCCTTATCTCAGTTTCCCACTCGTCTACTGGTCATTCTTTAGGTAAGCTCTCAAATAAACCACTACTCATCAAATTACTATCTCTAAGTTAGTTTCTGGTTGAACCCAAACTGAGACAGGATCTCATGTCTTTTAAAATGGACATATTTGCATATATTTCACTGCAGGTGAATTAAGTTCCCAGGTGTTTCCCTACTTTCTTCTCAGTTCTTTCTAACTTGAGCATTTCTGTCCTTGAAGCAGTCCCCATCACTTATGTTGTACCTGTAAAACCCCCATCCTGTTATTAGCGTCTATTGCTAGTACTAGGACATGTGGGGAGATATTGTCTGCAGTATTTGCTTATTTATCTACTCTGTAGACTTTGAAAACCATGCCCTTCTCTTAAATGGCCTTGGGGCACATGTACAATAAAGGATTTTGTTAATTAAAATGCAGCTAGAGCATGAATAAATCATCAGAGGAAGACTGCAGATGACACAGCCACTTGACTGTCCCGCTGCTTTGTTAGGTCAGGCCTTTGCTGTTATTTGCTCCCCTCTCTTTCCTTAATAGGCAGTAATCTCTAATGGTTCGTGCTGAGCGTCATGCACTCCTGACCCCTTCCGTGAGAGCTGTACCAGCTTGGGAGGGGCCCAAGAGGGGAAGCAAAGCACACGGTTCAGAGCATCTGAGTGGAATTGAGGCAAAGTGAAAGGAGGGTGCCCAAGGACCATTGACTGGAGGGATTTTAGGATACATTTCCTCTCACGTTGCTTTATTACTTCTTTCTTCAACTTTTCTTTCCTCTCCTGACCAAATAAAAGCAGTGCCTTTGTGTTCCAGAGATAGCAGATATGGCATCTTCTACTCTCTGCATCTCTAAAATAAGGATGTTTACTCAATGCATTTGGCCAAATATGCCTGATTCTTTCATGCAGCTCAGAGAGGAGATGTTTTTATACTTTGTCCACTCTGTGTTTTCTCTCCCAGATACCTGTTGAAGTTGGTCTAGAACTCTGTTACAATGGGGGTAATCAAATCCAAAAATGACAGTTACTCAAAGGACATGCCATTTCCCAAATACTCTTGTGAGCTTGCCTGCTTACACATTGTGAGACGTGGCATTTACCTTCATGGAATAATAATGTTCCTAACTTCAGAAGTGTGACTATTACCATGTATGAAATAATTCCTCCTTGATAAGCATTTTCTAAGTGATTGTGGTTTCATGCATTTTTCATTGACTCTTCATCAGAGATCAATAATCTTGGTTATGTTATTAGTCCCACTTTACAGATGAGTGGACCTATCTTCCCAAGTTTCTTCTGCACCTAAATGGGGAAAAACATCTTGCCTTCTTAAAAAGGTTTTGCACTTGTGCCATTTAGTAGTGTAGCTCACTGGACATGTTAAATACAATCCAGAAATTAAATCAAATGTAGAATCAGATCTAAATTCATCTAGTCAGCCACATTTGCTGTGTAGTAGCCAGGTGTGGTCAGTTCTGTTCAGTTCAGTTCAGTCGCTCAGTCGTGTCTGACTCTTTGCGACCCCGTGAATCGCAGCACGCCAGGCCTCCCTGTCCATCACCAACTCCCGGAGTTCACTCAGACTCACATCCATCGAGTCAGTGATGCCATCCAGCCATCTCATCCTCTGTCGTCCCCTTCTCCTCCTGCCCCCAATCCCTCCCAGCATCAGAGTCTTTTCCAATGAGTCAACTCTTCGCATGAGGTGGCCAAAGTACTGGAGTTTCAGCTTTAGCATCATTCCTTCCAAAGAAATCCCAGGGCTGATCTCCTTCAGAATGGACTGGTTGGATCTCCTTGCAGTCCAAGGGACTCTCAAGAGTCTTCTCCAAAACCACGGTTCAAAAGCATCAATTCTTCGGTGCTCAGCCTTCTTCACAGTCCAGCTCTCACATCCATACATGACCACAGGAAAAACCATAGCCTTGACTAGCTGGACCTTAGTTGGCAAAGTAATGTCTCTGCTTTTGAATATACTGTCTAGGTTGGTCATAACTTTTCTTCCAAGGAGTAAGCGTCTTTTAATTTCATGGCTGAAGTCACCATCTGCAGTGATGTTGGAGCCAAAAAAAATAAAGTCTGACACTGTTTCCACTGTTTCCCCATCTATTTGCCATGAAGTGATGGGACCAGATGCCATGATCTTTGTTTTCTGAATGTTGAGCTTTAAGCCAACTTTTTCTCTCTCCTCTTTCACTTTCATCAAAAGGCTTTTTAGTTCTTCTTCACTTTCTGCCATAAGGGTGGTGTCATCTGCATATCTGAGGATGTGGTCAGTAACTATTGTATTAGACAGCACAGATTTTCTATCCCCAAAAGTCTTATTGAATAGTGTGGCTTTCTAACTGTTGACATTTGAATGATTTATGTCTTCTATCAAGCATATTTTATTTTGTTACGTGTTATAGTTGTGAACATCATATACATGTAATTTAGATTGATTTTCCCTTATTATAAAATAATAACCTTTTATCATAACATTAAATTTTACCCTATTTGTGTGATTTAATACAAATATGTCTTAATACACAGCAGCTATTCAGATTATAACTTTTTTTTTTCTTATAAATTTGACTGAAAAGAGCCTTTCTGAAAATAACGTATTTTAATATTACAGGTTCCTTGAAAGAAAAGCTATGACAAACATAGACAGTGTATTAAAAAGCAGAGACATCACTTTGCTGACAAAGGGCCGTATAGACAAAGCTATGGTTTTTCCAGCAGTCATGTATGGATGTGAGAGTTGGACTATAAAGAAGGCTGAGAGATGAAGAACTGATGCTTTCAAATTGTGGTGCTGGAGAAGACTCTTGACACTCCCTTGGACAGCAGGGAGATTAAACCAGTCAATCCTAAAGGAAGTCAACCCTGAATATTCACTGGAAGGACTGATGCTGAAGTTGAAGTTCCAATACTTGATGTGAAGAGCTGACTCATTGGAAAGTCCGTGATGGAGAAGGGGGAAAGAATGAGATGGTTGAATGGTATCATTGACTCAATGAACATGAGTTTGAGTAAACTCTGGGAGATGCTGAAGGACAGGCAGCCTGGTATGCTGCCATCCATGGGATTGCAAAGAGTCAGACATGACTGAGCGACTGAAAGCAGCCACATTAGGGGTTATTTGAAAAGGTGGCTCAACAAGGTGTCTGTCAGTAATGGATTTTCATTTCTGGTCCAATAGGTCTTGGATCATTTTTGTTTCTTCAGCCTAGAGAAAGCTGGCTGTGGAAAGAATGAGGGACAAGTGTGTATACTGGCTCTTTCTGTGGCATCACCTCCCTCTAGCAGACTGTCTGTCTACAATGCTCTTCTTTGCCTTCTCCTATTCATAGGATGCAGGTCCTGTATGTCCTTGTCTCCCATTGAAAAAAGTGTTTGTAAACTATTTTGGGTGCAATGTTTCGTAGGACTCCTAATGCTATCTCACTCTGTATACTCAGGTTAAGTGCTTTACCTTTTGGGATCTCAATCTCTAACATAATTCTCCAAATAGAGTAGGAGCTCAGCATCATTACTTAAAAATTTTTTAAACACAACTTCTTGATTTTTCTTCAGCTTTGCCCTATACATTTAAAACTGGCTCAGATGGTAAAGTGTCTGCCTACAATGCGGGAGACCCGGGTTCAACCCTTGGGTCAAGAAGATCTCTTGGAGAAGGAAATGGCAACCCACTCCAGTGTTTTTGCCTGGACGGAGGAGCCTGGTAGGCTATAGTCGCAAAGAATTGGACACAGCTGAGCGACTTAACTTTCACTTTCACTTTAAAGCTGTCTTACATCATCCCCCATCTGGAAACACCCTATGACCTAGAACCAGCTCCTGGGAGCAGGACCTCTGACTGCCAAGCCCTGATGCAGGCTGTATCCTGGGCCATTTTGGTTCCCCTCTATGTTCTCCAATTATGACATGATAATGCACATTGTAGACTCCTGTCTTCTGCAGCGTTTGCTTCTCAGAGCCCCACATCTGCTCCTTGGACTCGATTGGGCTCCCATATACAGTCTAAGTAAAATCTGCACCCAGCTATTCTAGGGGACAGTTTGAGCTGCCTTTGCCAACCATCCCCATCTAAGCCATGAGCTGTATCCCATCCGGTTTACTCCACGTGCATTCAAAGAGAATTCCTCGATGCATTCCCCACCATTCCTGTCTACTTATTGAGATTTTTATAAGCCATTAATTTTATTTTCATGGAAAATATAGCAGTAGGATTCCATCTATAGACAAGAAGTTTGTTCTGCACGGAAATTTTTTTTAGAAAAAAAGGAATATTACACTATAAATCTGTCACATAAAAGTGATTTCCTATTTCTGTCTTAACTTGGATCCATCTGAACAAGAAATATTATCTATCTTCTGTGTACAGTGTTTTCCAACTGTTCTGTTTGTATGTTTAATGAATATATTTAATGACAAAGCTAGGGAAGAGATGACAAATGGGGACACAGAAAGCTGGATAAAGATGCTGATAGATACAGTCACTAAGAAACCCACATGAAAATGCAGGATGGAACTTAGCTTCATGACCGTCCATTACTAATGAGATGGAACATTGGCTTCAGCACGCTGCAACTAGTGACTCCACATAGACAAGGATGGTACCCCGGCCCAGTGGAGGGGAGGATGGGTTTGACGCCACCCTCACTCACAAGGAGCATGCAATCTGATGAGGGCAATAGACATGTGAACACACTACGCCTGCATATTGAGTCATATGAAACCCTTCATCAAAGCATGGAGAAAGTAGGAAGAATATATGTGAAGAACTGAAAACAACTCAGTTATTAAAATATAGACAGGAAGTGTAGAACTGACAGATAGATAGATAGATGAATAGATGGATGGATGGATGGATGGATGAGTAGATGGATGGATAGATAGATATAGAGACATATTTCATATTGAAAATAGAATTTGCTCTAACATTTTTAAAAGTTTTTATTTCTTATATATATATCTTTTTGGGAGAAGGCAATGGCACCCCACTCCAGTACTCTTGCCTGGAAAATCCCATGGATGGAGGAGCCTGATGGGCTGTAGTCCATGGGGTTACTAAGAGTCAAACACGACTGAGCGACTTCACTTTCACTTTTCACTTTCATGCATTGGAGAAGGAAATGGCAACCCACTCCAGTGTTCTTGTCTGGAGAATCCCAGGGATGGGGGAGCCTGGTGAGCTGTCATCTATGGGGTTGCACAGAGTCAGACACGACTTAGCAACAGCAGCATATATCTTTTTAATTGTTCAGACCATCATCACCATAATACTACTGTCTTCAGGCATTAATTGCCTCCTATATTTTTGCTTCTCTTCTTAAACTCCCCCTCTCTTCCTCCCTCAAATTTTTCACTTCTCCTCTTTCATTTTTCCTCTAAGCCTCCCTTCTTCTCTTCACTTACAAAGATTATAGATTGAAAGTCCTTGGCCTAATCTTTATTTAGTGAGAGATGTAGATTATCCATAAAATACACCCAGTGCAGTAAAATCTGTGGCAACAAAGTGATAAAAATTATGCCCAGAGCACCTGTTCCTTGTTGTCATGGTTTTTGATTTTTTTTATTGTTCAAGATTGAGAGTACTTTATGCATTTTAGATATATTGTTTGCAAACTATAGTTCACATGCTGTAAATACTGGGTTTACACTGACACCATCCATAATGCACTCAGAAGGCCCCTCAGACTTCCCTACTATAAATTATTTTACAGTGGATTACATGGACCTTCAGTTTTTGACAACCAGCTTTTATTTATTTATTTATTGTTTGGCCAAGCCATGCAGCATATGGGATCCTAGTCCCCCAACCAGGGATCCCAAGGCAGGAGGCACAGGTTTGATCCTGCCTTGGGGGTACAGAGTCTTAGGCACTGCACCACCAAGGAAGTCCCCACATGCCAATCGAACCCCTTCCCGTTTCCTAGGGAGAACTCATGCCCTCTCTCTTGACCATGTCTTTGTTGTTATTGTTTCTTCCATCTGAAATTATATTTATCTTCATTCTATGCCCCTGGCACTTACTAATATATCTAAATTTAGCTTCTTCCTCTGGGAGAGATTTCTCATTGGGCACCACTCCAACCCTCCCAATGATGTAATGCATTCTTCCTATAAACTCCTTAGATAATTTAAGCTACGTGCGCTTTAAAATGTACTTTTAATGCCTCCTAAAATATATGTTCCTCCAGGCAGAAGTCATTTCTTATTCAATTTCCTTTCCCATGTATTTTTACATAGTGAATAAATATATGTTGAATCAAATAGAATTAAACTTAATTTATCTTGCAATTTACTCAGTGAGAGAACTTGTCCAGGGTGAGTTAGTAATTCAGCAGTTAGACTAAATCAAGGAAACACTATTTATTCCAAGGTGGCCAGTAGTCTTTCACCTAGCATCCTCTTTGAGTTTATTAGCAAAATTGGTTTTTATGCATTGTCCTAACAAAAGCTATACATCTTAGCCGCATGCCCTCCAACTGTCTAAATGGGAGTGAAATTCGGCTATTGTGACTAAAATTGAAGGGACGTAAAACCTTCTAGCTGCCCACATCTCAGTCTTTGAAGGAATTTGGAATGAAAATTTCACTGTTAAGACCAGCCAGGTTAAGCACTGGTTCTGTCCATAACAACAGTCTAATTAGCAAGAGAGTTGTGTTTTTTCTTTTTCCTCTTTTTCCATGATAATTCTAAAGGGCACAGAGGTGTCCTGTGGGGAACCATAGTGTAAGAAAAACTAAAGACGTGTGAGAGACTGCTGTACAAAGGACGAACAGAGAGAATCAGCAGAGATTCACCAAAGAGACCTGGGTTTGATTCTCAGCTTTGTGCTTGTAGGAGGTTAACCTTGGGCAAACACATGAGGTCTCATGTCTCCTTCAAAGCCCATTCACTCAACCAGTAGACTATAGACCTCCCTGGTCATGATTGTACTAGTTAGTGTAGGCCATGTGCCAGTAACAAATAAACCCAAAGTTCAGCTGCTTGAAGACCAGAAGTTAACTCAGTTCTCATTTAACAATCCAGGGAAGGACTCGGTCCCTCACGGGATCATTCACAAATCAGTCAACAGCTGTTCTGCTGCCGTCTCTGAGGGATTTCCCACAACACCCTGTGCGTCAACGTGACAGTCAGCTGGAACCTGGAAATTCTCCCAGGAATTTCCTAGAGGATCTCCATGAAAGTGTTTTTATGGGCCAAGCCTCCACATGGCACTACTTCCCTTCACGTATCACTGGGGGCTGCTTAGTCATATAGCTTCCCATAATTGTACATGGAGCTGGGACCTGCAAATATAGCTGTGTGCCCAAGAAAAAAGGAGATAAAAACAGATTTTAGTAGATAGCTAGTAGAATCTGCCACAAGAGTCACTGGTTCCTCTCTCACCCCCATCTGCCTACTGGATGGAGACATGAAGACCTTAGAATGACCGAGTCACAGGATGGAAGGACCAGGTCTCTGAGCCACCACGGAGAGAAAAGTGACCTTCTGACTGGAAAAATATCAGCCTAGAATTGTGTACAAAAGTAATAAACTTTTTATTTAATTTTTTATTTATTTATTTTGGACTGTGCTGAGTCTTCATCCCTGTATGGGCTTTCTCTCATTGCAATGGGTTGGGGCTGCTCTCTAGTTGCAATGCATGGACTTCCCATTGCGGTAGCTTCTGTTGTTGTGGAGCAAGGGCTCTAGGGTACGTGGGCACAGTAGTTGAGGTTCCTGGACTCTGGAGCACAGGCTCAATAGTTGTGGTGCACGGGCTTAGTTGCTCCAAGGCATGCGAGATCTTCTCAGGCCAGGGGCAGAACTGGTGTCTCCTGAATTGGCGGGCAGATTTTTAACCACTGAGCCACCTGGGAAGCCCAGGAATAAACTTCTAAGATGTATGCCATAACATTGTGTAGTTACTTTCATTGGGCAGTATTACTGAGGTTGATATGGTGTTTAATCGCAGTTGTAATATAATAAAAATAATACACCAATGATTAGTACTGTTGTGTTTATTTTATGCATTATTGTTTGCATGTCAGGCATCCTGACGAGACAATGCTATGCTTGAAATTTACCTAAAGCTCTTAAAGATAATTATCATTTCTGTTCCCGTTGTCCCATATTCTGTTCCCCTCCCCTACCTAACTCCACCCTTAACCCAAGAGCAGCATTTTGTTCTGAAAATTCCCACCCACTGCTGTTTTCATCCCCTCAAAAATAAAATAATCTTTTTTTTTTTTTTGCCTTTTATTTACTTTTTGACTTGGAAAATATTTTTACTCCAGATACCACACTAACTTTAGAGACATAATTATAAGCAAAGAAACAAATCTGACTTGTCTTCCCACCCATCTTACATTTCATTGACATAGAAGGAGATTAACAAAAAAAAAGTCACATACACTATTTTAGATGCAAGGCCCACAGCAGATACTGTCGTGGCTCACACATCTTTATTCTCATAAGGTCATAAATCATGCCTGCAGTTCAGGAAATCAGTCCTTTTCAAAGCTCGTGCAAAAAAAAAAAAACAAACTTGAAATGATCTAGATTAGGTATGTTAATTGACACTAATTTTAGGAAAACCATGACAACGAATGACTTTCTGCAGAATAATAAGTAATAAAATTAAGGTGTTGGATTTTAAAATGTGCTTGGCCAACATGTTTTGTCAAGGATAGCAAGGAAGTAGTTATTTATTTTGGTTTCATTATTCATTCTAGTAGGAGTTTCCAACCATGGAGTGAATTCTAAATAGTAGCAGCAGTGATGAGTCATTCTCTGCGAGACAAATCAGGGACTTGTTGTAGCAGAGTTTCTCCAGGCCTGTGAACCTGGAGGAAAAGTCGGCAGTGTAAGCTGAGCAGAATGGAAGAGGTCCTTCCTAATTTATCCCCACATGCTGCAATCGCCTCTCATCTAAGTTTACACCTCTAGTTTAAATGTTCACTGTTTCTCAGGGTGCTTCTTCATTTTAGGCAATTTTTGTTGCTAGTTTAACCCTGGAAATATTCTCAGCTGTATAGAGTGACTCTTAAGCTTGTGTGTGTACTGTCATGACCAACAGGCAAAATTCCCAACCCAGAGTCATCTCTCTACCCACTGTGCTCATCACCAGTCTTTCTCTGATGCAGGGCCAGTTTCCTCTTTCATGCCCACAGTTCAGTGTTATCAGGAAATTCAAATTCAGAGACACACATCACATGGAGGCATTCATTGTTCTACAGTGAAGAAGCAGAGCAATTGCACAGAAAGAACATGGGACGTAAAGTATGGTGAGTATGGCCTCATTTCTTTGTTCCACGTATCTAATCCCAGCTCATTTTTCAGGGTCCTTTCACTGCCTCCTCTCCAATTACTGACCCTTATCAGAATCAATCTCATCTTTTCCTACAGCCTCAAGGTTACTGATACACATATCTAATGGTCCCAAACCTTAGCCTGCATTTTATTTATACTTCTTTTCTAATAGAAAGCAAACTAGGTCTGATGTACAAACTTAAAGGAGCACAGGTATGCTAATTTCCATGGGCATTTCTGTCTCCCTTGTGTATTTTCCAACACATGGTTTTATCCTGCTTTTTAATTGTCTGGCACTGTGGTGGGTATAAAGAAATCTTTCACTAAACTTTTGATTTTTATTTTTCAACCACAATAGAGTTAATACATCATTATGTACTTCTCAGCCATTTGATCTTATTCACTTGTGAATATCATTGCTCTATTCTATAAGCTTCTTACTTTTTCTCTTTCTTAAGCCATCTTGCCAAAGCTAACAGTTTCAAAGCATATCTTTTTTCAGGTGATTCCTAAATTTATATTGCTATCCCAAGCTGCTTTCTGAGTTATGAACCAACTCCATGCTCAGCCATTTCACCTAAATGGCCTCAATACCTCCAACACAACTGATGCTCCTTCTCTGGGCCCTACCTGGTGGCTCCCATCTCTATACATTGTCACTGTGTGACCCAGGGGTGCTCCACACTATCTCTTCCTTCCTCCTTGTGGTCATTGTACACCAGGATCTGCCACTTGTATCTGTCATCTCTCAGGTTCTTTTCATGATACATGCTTCAATTTCTTTTGACCTGGATAAAGATATTCTGCTGTTTCTCCTCAACAGTTGCAATGTGGTTACCCTTATCCATTCTTGATTGACTTCAAAATATTTTCCACATTGAAGCCACATAAAACTGAGTGTTTCTCCACTGATGGAAGAAAAATGAAACACTCAAACAACAGTTTCTCCCATTGTTTGGGGGACACAAATCAAGTGTTTTAACGTCTCTACAAGAGCCTGCATGTCTGATTCTGCTTACAGCTATGACTGTATCTTCTAACCCTGCTGTAACTGCTTTTGTTGCCCCCACTCCTATTATAAGTTTAGCTCTTTCTTCATCTAACTACTGGTTCAAAATATTACTTTCTTGGAGAAGATTTCTTTACATCCTCAATCCTCGTTATACACTCTCAGAATAATATATAGGATCCTTGCAGATTGCTGACCTCTTTGTAATGACGCCTCTATTTGGGCAATTATTTGATTAACATTTGTTTTCCATTCTTTTTCAAGAGACCGTATACCATAGATATTTATGTCTTAAAGCATGGTGTTAGATGCCCATGGGACACTGAATATAAGCTGTATTGATTAATACATTTTGGTTTTGGAAGTGTGTGTGTGTGTGTGTGTGTGTGTGCATGTGCATGTGTGTGTGTGTGTGTGTGTGAATTTTAAAGCATAAGGCATGGAATTATTAATTTTGGTTATAAGTAATAAGATTATGAGTATTTTTAGTTATATATATATATATATATTCCCCTATGTTGTGTAGTAAAAATATTAAAGCAAAACAAATTACTTCTAAAAAACCAGTATTTAGAAGATACTTTTCTG
The DNA here is from genome assembly GCF_014754425.2 of Oryx dammah. NCBI lineage: Eukaryota > Metazoa > Chordata > Mammalia > Artiodactyla > Bovidae > Oryx > Oryx dammah. The sequence continues at coordinate 18,196,586 of NW_024070203.1, read as the reverse complement.
AACCTTATTTCTTGCATTTTCATTTTCTTTCAAAATATAAATTCCTTGGCTTTCTTCTACTGTTACTTCTGTAATACATAGAAGACTATAAATCTGCTTTCTAATGACTCTCAAGGGAGCAACATTGAGAAGCACTGGACAGTAAGCTAATTAACTAGTTACATGTTACTTGCACTGACTAAATTGCTTAAAATCAATTAGCCAATTGGAAAAAAAAAATCAATGATTTCTCTGAAAGAGTCATAAGGGATAGTAACATGATCTTTTTTTTTCCCCTGCATAAATTATTAGCTTTTTTTTAAAAGGGAAAGTTATTTATTTAAAAATAAAATGATTTGGGGACAAAATAAATAGAAATTTAACACTTTCAATCCAAAATAATATTAATAATACTTATGTAAGCATGATTCAAAAAAGATAAACTTTTTCTTTTATTGTATTTTATCCTCTTAAAAACTGTTCAAGGACAAAAATTAGACTTTATTTTCTTTATATTTCTCAGTTATCTGATTAGCTTTGCATCATGTGATTAAGACTAGGTACAGCAAGAAATCATCACTGTCTTTAGTTCCTTAGTCATGTCTGACTCTTGGAGACCCCACGGACCATAGCCCACCAGGCTTCTCTGTCCATGAGATTTCCCAGGGAAGAATACTGGAGTGGATTCCATTTCCTTCTCCAGGGGAGCTTCCTGTCCCAGGGATCAAACCCACATCTCCTGCACTGGCAGGTGGATTCTTACCACGGAGCCGCCAGGGAAGCCCGCAGCCGGGAATATCACAGGTCTTTTAACAACCTTCTTTTCGGCATTTGTCATTTTATTATCTAGAAACACTTTTCCCTAGAAATCTGAACTCCCCATTATACACTGTTCTGGAGACAGCCCACTGCTTTAGTAGAACAACTGGTGTTTACTAAACATGTCATACCTGAAGGACATCATCATGTATCCATTTGATCATTTCATGTAAGTGGTATTATGTTTGCTGTACAGTTGAGAAAACTGGATCCGAGACAGCTTAACCATCCTAACCAAGTTTACACAGGTAATAAATGGTAAAAAACAGTATTCAACTATTATGTTCTACACTTTTGGCAAAATTACTGAGAACACATTAGCTCATCCAACATGGGAGAAAAGACCTGGTGCTGGGGAAGATGGAGGGCAAGAGGGGAAAGTGGTGACAGAGGACGAGGGGGGTGGACGGCATCACTGACTCAGGGATCTGAGCAAACTCCAGGGGATGGTGAAGGGCAGGAAGCCTGGAGTGCTACAATCCATAGGGTTGCAAAAAATCCCACAGAACTTGGTGACTGAGCAGCAAAAACAACACGGAAGGACAGGAAATGAGCAGATACCAAGTCTAGGACCTTTAGCTCTCAAAACGTCTCAATTCTGCAACTTCCTCTCAGCAAAAAGTTTTCAGCACACACTGTGTGAAGCAGGGCTAAATGTGCAAGGAAGTTGAAGATAGACATGTCTTCAGAAGGGTGTCAGAATGCAGTTGTAAGGACACTGGGTCAGGAGTGTCTCCTGTATAATGAAATTAAAGCATACTAGACAAAAATAAAGTGGAGAGGGCAATGGTAACCCACTCCAGTATTCTCGCCTGGAAAATCCCATGGAGGGAGGAGCCTGGTAGGCTGCAGTCCATGGGGTCGCTAAGAGTCGGACATGACTGAGGAACTTCACTTTCACTTTTCACTTTCATGCATTGGAGAAGGAAATGGCAACTCACTCCAGTGTTCTTGCCTGGAGAATCCCAGGGACAGGGGGAGCCTGGTGGGCTGCCCTCTATGGGGTTGCACAGAGTTAGAAACGACTGAAGCGACTTAGCAGCAGCAGACATAAATAAAAAGTTCTGTGAGACCAGAAATGTGATGGCAACTAATATAGCCCAGGAAGACAGGAAAGATTTAATAAAGGCACAGGATGGTATAGAGTCATGAAGAAAAGGAAGATTTTGGTATGAGAGGAGTAATTTCTAATTAATAAGAAAAAGCATGCAATACAAAAAAGTGTTGAAACTTTTCTTTTTATAAAATGGAAGAAAAAAATATGTGTGCTCCATTGCTCAGTCATGTCGGACTCTCTGTGACCCCATGGACTGTTCCTATGTCCATGGAATTTTCCAGGCAAGGATACTGGAGTGGGTTGCCATTTCCTTCTCCAGAGAATCTTTCAGACCCAGGGACTGAACTTGCATCTCTTGTCTCTCCTGCAATGGCAGGCAGGTTCTTTACTACTAGCACCACCTGGGAAGCCCTGGAGAAAAAAATAGTTTGTGGGAATTGTAAAAAAAATTAATAAACAAAAACCTTAATCAATAGAGTTGACAGACCAGGATAGGGAGCTCTCACGCCCTGTGAAGATAAAGCCCAATAGAAAGAAGAGAGATTCCTCTTCTTTCCTGCAAGTCTCAGCCAGTGAAAAACTATGGGCTCTCTTCACTGTAGCCATCCCAACTTCGTTTTCCTATCTATAAAAGTTTTCTTCTCTCACTTTGTGGGGACTTGCACGCAGCTCACCTTGTTTGCAGAGCCTGAACTGCAGTTCTTCACTGAGCACAAACTCATCTTTGCTGGAGAAATATCTGGGATCTCTCATAACAGGGTATTTAAGGAGAAGCTAGGCTATAATAGTGAATATTAAATCTGTATTTTAAAAATAAGCTTGATGTTCAACAGGAAAGCAACATGACAAACTCTGCAAATGGCCACAGAAAGCTTCATGTAATTAGCTTCTACTTGTAATGGCAACTGGAATCTTAGTACTGTGATTAGGTGAGAAATCATTGAATCTGATGGCTGGAAAATCTGAGAATCCTGAGTCTGTGCATTACAAGCTGTGTTACCTTGGAGAAGTCACTTCAAATCTTTAAGCCCTCTTGCCTTAACCAATAAAATGTGTCATGATAGTCAGATGTGTTGAAAATCTCCCTGGAGGTTTTGGGGTACAAAAGAATGATTCAACAATTGAGTGTCTATCCTTGTTGATATTAACACATGATCTTGATTCTCCTAGATGTAATGCTTCCTGAGAAGGAATGTTTTGTTTCTGTATACTTTTTTACTTCAAATTGTTTATAAGTACCCAGAGGTTTGAGGTGGTATTTTGTTTACCATTGGGCTTCTAATAACAGAGTAACTGACCCAGAGTAAGAACTCATTATGAGACTGTTCATTCAGCAATGAATTAGAGATGGCTTACTCAAAGTGAGCAATACAAAATTTAGTTTTATCATTTGGGAATTTTTTCTAAGTTAGAGACTGCTTGGGCTGCTTAATAATCTCATTATGTGTGGAGAGAAACATTACAAGAGGATTTAGCCATTTAAGTTTCCCCAGGGCAACCAAAGATATAGCAGCTTCTTACAAAATGCACTTCTGCTTGGATGTGAAAGAAGATCAATTTGGGGTGGACTGGTGATAATGGACTAGAAAAATTAGCCCCCATCTCTTTCCTCAGATGATACCTTAATAGAGACAACCACAATAATAATAATACTGAACATTTCAGAAGTATATTAGGAGAAAACATTGTGAGTTTCCTGTATATTTTTTTACTCTACTGTATGTCATGTTCCCCCGAAATCTGTATAACCATTACAAGTTTAATTCTTCTCCCAACAACAGGAAAATAGGTGCCACATAGACAAAAATATCAATGAGCAGGTTTGCATCCCAAATTGGCTTTCTTTAAACATTACTAAGAAAATAAGGCTGAGAATGCAAGCTTTATAGAAAGGAAAACAATTACTTTCTGATATTTCTAACCATTCCTTTTATGTATCAAGTATCAGAGATATTAGATTCTTATACTACACAACAAAGTATAACAGACATAGTGTTTTAAATAATGCCCATTTATTATTTCACAGTTTTTTCGCGTCAGGTGTCTTGGCAAAGCTTAATTGGGGCCTATGTTCGGAGTCTATTGGGCCCCTAGGAAAGTTTTACAAAAATCAGATTTTATTGGAGATTTGACAGAGAAAGTCTGGAAGAATCTTTTTTCAAGTTCACAAGATTCATTTTCTTTCCGCTGTTGCTCAGGCTGCTTATGGGTTGTTGGCTGGAGGCTGTCCTAACATCCTAGCAGCAGCAGTCTCCAGCCATGTGTTCCTCTCCATAGGAAGTTCACAACATGTTAATTTACCTCATCAAACCCATTTTTCTTCAGCCCATTTTTAAGATACCCAAACGATTTGGACCTAACAAGAGCAGAAGTTATTAAGAAAAGGTGGCAAGAATACACAGAAGAACTGTACAAAAAAGATCTTTACGACCCAGATAACCATGATGGTGTGATCACTCACCTAGAGCCAGACATCCTGGAATGCAAAGTCAAGTGGGCCTTAGGAAGCATCACTACAAAAAAGGCAAGTGGAAGTGATGGAATTCCACCTGAGCTATTCTAAGTCCTACAAGATGATGCTGTTAAAATGCTGCATTTAATATGCCAGCAAATTTGGTAAACTCAGCAGTGGCCACAGAACTGGAAAAGGTCAGTTTTCATTCCTGTCCCAATGAAAGTCAATGCCAAAGAATGTTCTAACTACCACACAATTGCAATCATCTTACATGCTAGTAAAGTTATACTCAAAATTCTCCAAGCCAGGCTGCAATAGTATATTAACCTAGAACTTCCATATGTTCAAGCTGGATTTAGAAAAGGAAGAAGAACCAGAGATCAAATTGCCAACATCCGTTGGATCATCAAAAGAACAGGAGACTTCTAAAAAAAATTTACTTCTGCTTTATTGACTACACCAAAGCCCTTGACAGTGTGGATCACAACAAACTGGAAAATTCTGAAAGAAATGGGAATACCAGACCACCTGACCTGCCTCCTGAAAAATCCGTATGCAGGTCAAGAAGCAACAGTTAGAACTGGACATGGAACAACAAACTGATTCCAAATGGAAAAGGAGTACGTCTAGGCTGTATATTGTCACCCTGCTTATTTAACTTATATACAGAATCAGTTCAGTTCAGTTCAGTAGCTCAGTCATGTCTGACTCTTTGCGACCCCATGAATAGCAGCATGCCAGGCCTCTCTGTCCATCACCATCTCCTGGAGTTCACTCAGACTCACGTCCATCAAGTCTGTGATGCCATCCAGCCATCTCATCCTCGGTCATCCCCTTCTCCTCCTGCCCCCAATCCCTCCCAGCATCAGAGTCTTTTCCAATGAGTCAACTCTTCACATGAGGTGGCCAAAGTACTGGAGTTTCAGCTTTAGCATCATTCCTTCCAAAGAAATCCCAGGGTTGATCTCCTTCAGAATAGACTGGTTGGATCTCCTTGCAGTCTAAGGGACTCTCAAGAGTCTTCTCCAACACCACAGTTCAAAAGCACCAATTCTTCAGCGCTCAGCCTTCTTCACAGTCCAATTCTCACACCCATACATGACCACTGGAAAAACCATAGCCTAGACTAGATGGACCTTAGTTGGCAAAGTAATGTCTCTGCTTTTGAATATACTATCTAGGTTAGTCATAAATTTTCTTCCAAGGAGCAAGCGTCTTTTAATTTCATGGCTGCAGTCACCATCCGCAGTGATTTTGGAGTCCAAAAAAATAAAGTCTGACACTGTTTCCACTGTTTCCCCATCTATTTCTCATGAAGTGTTGGGACCAGATGCCATGATCTTCATTTTCTGAATGTTGAGCTTTAAGCCAACTTTTTCACTCTCCTCTTTCACTTTCATCAAGAGGCTTTTTAGTTTCTCTTCACTTTCTGCCATAAGGGTGGTGTCATCTGCATATCTGAGGTGATTGATATTTCTCCCAGAAATCTTGATTCCAGCTTGTGCTTCTTCCAGTCCAGCGTTTCTCATGATGTACTCTGCATAGAAGTTAAATAAGCAGGGTGACAATATATAGCCTTGACATACTCCTTTTCCTATTTGGAACCAGTCTGTTGTTCCATGTCCAGTTCTAACTGCTGCTTCCTGGCCTGCATACAGATTTCTCAAGAGGCAGGTTAGGTTGTCTGGTATTCCCATCTCTTTCAGGATTTTCCACAGTTTATTATGATCCACACAGTCAAAGGCTTTAGCATAGTCAATAAAGCAGAAATAGATGTTTTTCTGGAAGTCTCTTGCTTTTTAGATGATCCAGCGGATGTTGGCAATTTGATCTCTGGTTCCTCTGCCTTTTCAAAAACCAGCTTGAACATCAGGGAGTTCACGGTTCATGTATTGCTGAAGTCTGGCTTGGAGAATTTTGAGCATTACTTTACTAGCATGTGAGATGAGTGCAATTGTTTGGTAGTTTGAGCATTTTTTGGTATTGCCTTTCTTTGGGATTAGAATGAAAACTGACCTTTTCCAGTCCTGTGGCCACTGCTGAGTTTTCCAAATTTGCTGGCATATTGAGTGCAGCACTTTCACAGCATCATCTTTCAGGATTTGAAACAGCTCAATTGGAATTCCATCACTTCCACTAGCTTTGTTTGTAGTGATGCTTTCTAAGGCCCGCTTGACTTCACTTTCCAAGATGTCTGGCTCTAGATTAGTGATCACATCATCATGATTATCTAGGTCATGAAGATCCTTTTTGTACAGTTCTTCCATGTATTCTTGCCACCTCTTCTTAATATCTTCTGCTTCTGTTAGGTCCATACCATTTCTGTCCTTTATCAAGCCCATCTTTGCATGAAATGTTCCCTTGGTATCTCTAATTTTCTTGAAGAGATCTCTAGTCTTTCCCATTCTGTTGTTTTCCTCTATTTCTTTGCATTGATCACTGAAGAAGGCTTTCTTATCTCTCCTTCCTATTCTTTGGAACTCTGCATTCAGATGCCTATATCTTTTCTTTTCTCCTTTGCTTTTCACCTCTCTTCTTTTCACAGCTATTTGTAAGGCCTCCCCAGACAGCCATTTTGCTTTTTTGAATTTCTTTTCCAAGCATGGTCCACTGGAGAAGGGAATGGCAAGCCACTTCAGTATTCTTGCCTTGAGAACCCCATGAACAGTATGAAAAGGCAAAATGATAGGATACCAAAAAAGAAACTCCCCAGGTCACTAGGTGCCCAATATGCTACTGGAGATCAGTGGAGAAATAACTCCAGAAAGAATGAAGGGATGGAGCCAAAGCGAAAACAATACCCAGCTGTGGATGTGACTGGTGACAGAAGCAAGGTCCGGTGCTGTAAAGAGCAATATTGCATAGGAACCTGGAATGTCAGGTCCATGAATCAAGGCAAATTGGAAGTGGTCAAACAAGAGATGGCAAGGGTGAACGTCGACATCCTAGGAATCAGCAAACTAAAATGGACTGGAATGGGTGAATTTAACTCAGATGACCATTATTCTACTACTGCAGGCAGGAATCCCTCAGAAGAAATGGAGTAGCCATTATAGTCAACAAAAGAGTCCAAAATACAGTACTTGGATGCAATCTCAAAAACGACAGAACAATCTCTGTTCGTCTCCAAGGCAAACCATTCAATATCACAGTAATCCAAGTCTATGCCCCAACCAGTAACACTGAAGAAACTGAAGTTGAATGGTTTTATGAAGACCTACAAGACCTTTTAGAACTAACACCCAAAAAAGATGTCCTTTTCATTATAGGGGTCTGGAATCCAAAAGTAGGAAGTCAAGAAACACCTGGAGTAACAGGCAAAATTTGGCCTTGGAATATGGAATGAAGCAGGGCAAAGACTAATAGAGTTTTGCCAAGAAAATGCACTGGTCATAGCCAACACCCTCTTCCAACAACACCAGAGAAGACTCTACACATGGACATCACCAGATGGTCAACACTGAAATCAGACTGATTATATTCTATGCAGCCAAAGATGGAGAAGCTCTATACAGTCAACAAAAACAAGACCAGGAGCTGACTGTGGCTCAGATTATGAACTCCTTATTACCAAATTCAGACTTAAATTGAAGAAAGTAGGGAAAACCGCTAGACCATATACAGAATACATCATGAAAAATGTTAGGCTGGATGTAGTACAGGCTGGAATCAAGATTGCCGGTAGAAATGTCAATAACCTCAGATATGCAGATGACACCACACTTATGGCAGAAAGCGAAGAAGAACTAAAGAGCCTCTTGATGAAATTGAAAGAAGAGAGTGAAAAAGCTGGCTTAAAACTCAACATTCAAAAAACTAACATCATGGCATCTGGTCCCATCACTTGCTGGCAAATAGATGGGGAAACAATGGAAACAGTGACAGACTTCATTTTCTTGGGCTCCCAAATCACTGCAGATGGTGACTGCAGCCATGAAATTAAAAGGCGCTTGCTCTTTGGAAGAAAAGCTATGACTAACCTAGACAACGTATTACAAAGCAGAGACATTACTTTGCCAACAAAGGTCTGTATAGTCAAAGCTATGGTTTTTCCAGTAGTCATGTATGGATGTGAGAGTTGGACTATAAAAAAAGCTGAGCACCAAAGAACTGATGCTTTTGAACTGTGATGTTGGAGAAGACGCTTGAGAGTCCCTTGGACTGCAAGGAGATCCAACCAGTCCATCCTAAAGGAAATCAGTCCTGAATATTCTTTGGAAGGACTGATGCTGAAGCTGAAGCACCAATACTTTGACCACCTGATGTGAAAAACTGACCCACTGGAAAAGACCCTGAAGCTGGGCAAGATTGAAGGTGGGAGGTGAAGGGGATGACAGAGGATGAGATGTTTGGATGGCATCTCCAGTTTGATGGACATGAGTTTGAGCAAGCTCTGGGTGTTGGTGATGGACAGGGAAGCCTGGCGTGATGCAGTCCATAGAGTTGCAAAAAGTCAGACATGACTGAGCAACGGAACTGAACGGAATACTAGATTTTAGCAATTTGATTATGACTGACTAAGTTTTGTTTACTTTGTCTTTATTACTCTTAAGTTTCATTGAGCTTCTTGAGTCTGTAGGTATAGAGTTTTCATCAGTATTTTTGTCTCATTTCTTCAAAATATTTTGCTCCTAACTCTCTTCTCTCTTTTTGGTATCCCCTTTGTGTATATCATGAAACATTTCATATTTTGTTTTGTTTTTTAATTTGGCTAATTTCTATTGTCATAACTTCACCTTCATTGATGTTTTCTTCTGCAGTGTCTTATCTGTTAATAATCCCTTTTTATTCCCAGTTTTTTATGAAATCTCCACACTGTTCTCCAATTTAGAAAGATGGTAACGATAACCCTGTATGCGAGACAGCAAAAGAGACACAGATGTACAGACTAGTCTTTTGGACTCTGTGGGAGAAGGAGAGGGTGGGATGATTTGAGAGAATGGCATTGAAACATGTATAATATCGTATATGAAACAAGTCGCCAGCCCAGGTTCGATGCATGATACAGGATGCTTTGGGCTTGTGCACTGGGATGACCCAGAGGGATGGTACGGGGAGGGAGGAGGGAGGGGGGTTCGGGATGGGGAACACGTGTATACTTGTGGCGGATACACGTTGATGTATGGCAAAACCAATACAATATTGTAAAGTAATTAACCTCCAATTAAAATAAATAAATTTATAAAAAAAGAAAATCTACAGTAAAAAAAAAAATCCCTTTTTAATTACCTTTTGAATCCAAATACTCTATTTTTCAAAACTAGACACATCACTTTGCTTTTTTAATATCTTTGATTTGTCTTCTGTATATATTTATTCACTTATATGTAATTAAATCTAATCATCATAGCCATTCTAAAACTGTGTCTATTAAATCTATCACATCTTTCATCTTTGAGTCTATTTCTCTTTACTGATTCTTTCGTGGCACTTTTCCCCTTCTTCTTCTGTCTGTCAAATAATTTATTTTGATTACAATCACTTAGAATTCTACTTTTTTAAAATCATGCTTGTAATTTGATGTATTCCTTTGTACTTTGTTGTATTTTTTATACTGTGTTGGACCTGATAGGAAGGTGAATTACTCATAGATTGGCTCAATCATTTTGCGATTGTTTGAAGTTTTGGTAGAGTGAGTTTAGTGTAGTTTTACTTTGGGCGGTCTTTATCTCTGTTCAGTTCAGTTCAGTTCAGTCGCTCAGTCGTGTCCGACTCTTTGTGACCCCATGAATCGCAGCATGCCAGGCCTCCCTGTCCATCACATCTCCCGGAGTTCACTCAGACTCACGTCCATCGAGTCCGTGATGCCATCCAGCCATCTCATCCTCGGTTGTCCCCTTCTCCTCCTGCCCCCAATCCCTCCCAGCATCAGAGTCTTTTCCAATGAGTCAACTCTTCCCATGAGGTGGCCGAAGTACTGGAGTTTCAGCTTTAGCATCATTCCTTCCAAAGAAATCCCAGGGCTGATTATCTCTGTTATGAAAGAATGATGTTTCCAGGGTCCCTATTGAGAGAGCTGATGTTCAAGAAAGATTCTTATCTGGCTGGATGGAATTCATGCCTCCCAGACCTTCAATATTTTGGAATCATTTGGCTTTCAGATCCCTACCCTGCTACTGCTGCTGCTAAGTCACTTCAGTCGTGTCCGACTCTGTGTGACCCCATAGACGGCAGCCAGCCAGGCTCCCCCGTCCCTGGGATTCTCCAGGCAAGAACACTGGAGTGGGTTGCCATTTCCTTCTCCAATGCATGAAAGTGAAAAGTGAAAGGGAAGTCGCTCAGTCGTGTCCAACTGCTAGTGACCCCATGGTCTGCAGCCCACCAGCCTCCTCTGGCCATGGGATTTTCCAGGCAAGAGTACTGGAGTGGGGGGCCATTGCCTTCTCTGGATTCCTACCCATCTGTAGCTTAATGTTCATCAGGTGACTCAAGAGAATAACACTGTTCTGTTACTAGCAGCTCTTTCTCTGTGTAGCTCTCTCCTCTCTGGTGTTTTGCCATCACTTGTTAATCCTTGTATTTCAATCTCTGTATTTTCAATTCAGCGAGAACACCATCTTTTCCTTGGTTTTCTGTCTGCACTGTGGTCCAGAAGAAATCACCAGGCAGAAAACCACTTTCTTTGTTTCCCTTCTTTTAGAGCTGTTTTTTTTTAAAAAAAACCCTTCACATTCTTCATATTTGTTTATTTTTAAAAATAAATTTATTTATTTTAATTGGAGGTTAATTACTTTACAATATTGTATTGGTTTTCCCATACATCACCATGTATCCGCCACAGGTATACATGTGTTCCCCATCCTGAACCTCCCTCCCTTCTCCCTCCCCATACCATCCCTCTGGTAGAAATAGAAATTCTTGATTTCTATTCATCCAGATTCGGAATTGAATACTGACTTGTTTATGGGAAATTGTGCCCTCTTCAGCTTCTTTCACCTCCATTTTATCTTAGGCTCATTTGATCAACCATGTAAGTTAATGACTGTTCTGAGCATTTTATAGAGGAACCTAACGGAAAATCCCATGGACAGAGGAGCCTGGTAGGCTGCAGTCCATGGTGTCTCGAAGAGTCGGACATGACTGAGCGACTTCCCTTTCACTTTTCACTTTCATGCATTGGAGAAGGAAATGGCAACCCACCCCAGTGTTCTTGCCTGGAGAATACCAGGGACGGGGGAGCCTGATGGGCTGCCTTCTGTGGGGTCATACAGAGTCGGACACGACTGAAGCGACTTAGCAGCAGCAGCAACGTAATGTAAAAGTATGTTTGAGTTAGAGGGCTGGATATGAAATTTCAAGCCTGCAAAATATGTTTTCTTACTCCAAGTCTGGCATTTCCCTGTTGTATCAAGTCTTCTTTATATATCTGTTAAGTGTGTAAAAGATTTTATAAAAAGAAAAAGGCCAAGCTCCCCTGTCTCCAACCTTTTTGTTCTTCCTGATGAGTGTGCTTGATAGTTTTGACGAGAGCAAGTTAATCCTGTTTAAGCTATCCACTTAACACCCCTTCCGACTCCCCAGGGACCTTTCCTGTTACCTCTTCACAGTTGGTCTAGCACACATTGGCTGCTTTAATACTTCTCTCCTGCAGTGTTTTCATAAATGTTAAGGACCACTCCACAGACAATCAAGGAGGCCTGCTGCAGAGACCCTAGCAGAGCTGGAGCAAAACTGCAACTGGAACCTGTGTCTTCTGCAACAACTCAGCCTGCCAGGGAAATAACCCTGTGTCAGATGTCTTCCCAGTGGAGTATAGAAGTTAATACCTGCTCTTTTCAGTGGGACCAAACTTTATAAGCAGAATAACTTAAAGTTAATTATTTTCCCTTTAAGTAAATAGTAATTGGACATTTTGTATATGTTTCTTTAAAATTGATTGAGTTAATATTTTAACCACACAAGGCAGGTGTGATTTTATCTTCATATTTTACATGTGAAAATCTGATACTCAGAGAGAAGATGTTTTTCCCTGTTACCCAACGAATCATTGTTGGAGGAGACCTCAACTCTTTAATTCTTGATTGAAAAGCTACCTTGATTACTCTTTGCTCTCCTAGGTTTCCCCAAATATCCCTGTATCCTGTTCAGGATGTTAAAGTGTTAGCCTCTCAGTTATGTCTGACACTTTGCGACCCCATGGACTATAACTCGCCAGGCTTCTCTGTCCATGGGGTTTCCCAGGCAAGAATACTGGAGTAGGTTGCCATTCCTTCTTCAGGTAATCTTCCAACCCAGGGATCGACCCTGGGGCTCCTGCATTGCAGGCAAATTCTTAGCCTGCTCAGATTCTGAGCCACCAGCGAATATTGTAATTGTTGAGGATTTTGAGTTATATACAATGAAAACCAAATCTGGCTAAGTTATAAATAAATTTACCTTATATATATATAAATGCTTTATATAAATAATTCAAAGATAAAACTAAAAAAAAAAAAAAAACAGGCTCAGAAAGATGTTGAGTGTTATTTATAGGAAAAGGCAGCCTCCAAGCTCAGTCTCCAATACCCTTCCTCCCAGCCTTGGACATGGAGCACCTCCTAATCAAAAGATACAGAGCCTACAATGCCTGTGTGGGGGTATCTTTCTTTGTTACAGGACGATGAATACTCTTTTCTCTGCTTAAGGTGAATGTGCCATATAGGAAGATGTGGCCATTGTTCACTCCTCCTGGATCATAAAGCCATTAGCGAGCACTGCTGTGACAGAAGACTTTATGTGAACAGTTAGCATTCTCTGCCACAGATTGGTGCTGTATGACTGTTCAGTGTTGTAGATAAGGAAACTTAGGTCCAGGCAGGTTAAACAATCAGCCCAATTGCATATAGCTAACTAATAGGGGAGGAATTTTCCTCCAGCATCTACATTTATAAAACTGAATGAACCATACTGAATTGCTAGATATTATTTTAATGATGCAAATGGCTCAAAATACTAGATACTAAAGTAATTTTCATATTTAAAAACTCCTCTTATGTCTAGTATTCCCCTAGACTACTCCATACCCTCAAACACTGTGGCCCTATTTTTATCACAAATTGAATTGCTTAGAATGTTATCTGGTACACTTCATTTAACAGCAATTCCATTTTTCATAGGTTTGCATTAAATAATGTATTAATGAACAGTGTTATAAATGTTCTGTCATTATGATCTGCAATTAAAATGCCCCATAGAGTCTTGTGCTAATAATAATAACTAAATTACTGACACCTTAAGAATCAGCGTGACTTTCAAGTACTGGGGCTGGTATGTAAATTCAGTCTGGTCAATATTGACTTCAGCTGTCACAAGATCAAAATTCCTCATGAATAAGCATTGTTCAACTCATTTAAAAATATATTCCAAACACCTGTTTCCAAATCAAAATAGAAATCTATTTTCAAAGACACTAGTATATGTGCAAGCTTTTTAATATAGGCAAAATATTATTTTCATCAGTTGATCTGCACCTGTACATTTATTACATTGGATTGGAACTGTAAAAACACCATGGCCACTATGGAATCTGTAATAAATTTGTTAATTACTACCCTGAAATATTCCCTTGATATTTCTAACATGTCATTAAGATACATGTATCTTTAACAATAATAATCATATCTAAAATTTGTATAGTACTTCTTTACCTTTGAAAGCACTTTCAAATAAATTCTCAAATACATTTTAGCATAGATTAACTTAATATCACTTTAGGAATTGAGAAATAGAGGCTGAGAGATGATAAATTCTGAAGGCACAGTAGGGGTGATACACAGAAGTTCTTTTGACTCTTAAGTGCAGTATTCTCGTCATTGCATGGTAGAGGAAGGTACCTGCCAAAACTTTCAAGGGAGGAATTAGATAAGGTTATATGGGGGAAAGGAAACACCCCAAATAATGCCAGCTGAAACCTGTGTGACCTTTTAAGATCTTTAACAGTATCCATACAGAGAAACCTCCATGGACCCGAATGCACATGAAACCTACAAGTGAAAATATTTAAGCTAGTTTGGGGATGGACTCTTTATTGGAGGTGGAACTTGGATCCTGAAAGAGATCTGGATTATAGATCAAGGGAGGGGAATGACACAAAATGGTATCGTGGCTACTCTGATTACCTTCTGTGCAACAAACCACCACGTAACACGTGGTCAAAGCCACAGCAGTTTTTCATTTGGATCATCCGCCCACAGTTAGGACAGATGGCTCCTTTCTGCTCTGACATCATCTGAGTGTCCGTAAGGATGAGCTTGAAATCCTCTGAAGGACCGTGGCTGCCCACCTGAACTTTGTCTGGGACCCTCAATAAAAACACATCTCCTCACAGCACAGGAGCCGGGTTTTGAGAAGCAACTGTCCAAGGCGTGGCAGTGGAAGCCATGTGACCTTCTAAGATGTTGTAAGACTGCTAAGACCCAGCCTCAGAAGTGATGCCACAGCACTTCTGCCATCTTCTATTTATAGCCTCTGTGTGTTGAGTCTCTAAGCCTTCCCCATATTTCTGTGCAGAGGAGCTGGACTCACCTTTTCTACTTTTTTCATTTAATTTTTGATTTAATGCATATTTGCCATACATATTGTTCTGCACACTTCAAGAAGTTAGACCCGAGGTAAATGTGCTCTGATACCCTGGTTGAGGAAGGGGCAGAACTAGCCAGTAATCCTCTGATCCACCATCTGGAGGTGAGAATGGATTCACCTCTTGATCATAGACATATAACATACTACATTGACAGAGGTATTTTAAAACCATCACAAGCTTTTATTTATGTTTAATTAAAACAATTTATTGGCGTATACTAATTGACAATGTTGTATTAGTTTCAGATGTACAACAAAGTAAGTCAGTCATCTACATACATATGTCAGCTCTTGTTTAGATTCTTTTTCCATGTAGGCCATTGCAGAGTATTGAGTAGAGTTCCCTGTGCTATATAATAGGTCTTTATTAGTTATCTATTTTATCTACCCCAATCTCCCAATTTATCCCTCCCTCTCTACTCCTGTAACCATAAATTTCTCTATATCTGCTACTTTTGTTTTATAAATAAACAAATCCATTTGTACTTTTTTTTTTAGATTCCGTAGATATTCTACATCACATGATATTTGTTTTTCTCTGTCTGACTTACTTCACTCAGTATGAAAATCTCTAGGTTCATCCGTGTTGCTGCAAATGGTATTATTTCATTCTTTTCTGTGACTGAGTAACATTCCATTAATTATTCAATGTACCACATCTTCCTTATCCATTTCTCTGTCAAAAAGAAATCATAAGCTTTTAAATACTAATTTGAAAATATCAAGACAGAAAATGATGAAATAAAATCATGTACAGAAACCATGTGCTTAAATTTTCCCCATTTATATAAAAGTGGGAGAAAACAATATATATGTATATTTACTTATTTCCCCCAACACCTTTCCTAGAGTTTAGTAAATATTTGTTTAATGAACGAATGCTAATGTGTCCATGTTAGACTCCAATCATTTACCCTTGTGAGCATATCAAGGGAGGAAGAGGGAATTGACAGCTGCCAGTCTTTTACTCCTGAAATCTCAGTGAGAGGGCACTGAGAGGCCTTATGAGTAGGGAAGAGACATTTCTGAAGAGCTGTTTGAGGGAGGAGGCAGAATATATAGAAGTGGGGATGTCTTTAGTTCTTCAGGTTTTTGTCGTGGAGTCTGATTCTAAGGGAGGGAGAATGAAATGTGAGTAATAAGGAGAAAGTGAGTAATTATGGCAGAAAGCACAGAACTAAAGATCCTTTTGATGAAAGTGAAAGAGGAGAGTGAAAAAGCTGGCTAAAAACTCAACATTCAAAAAACTAAGATCATGACATCTCATCCCATCACTTCATAGTAAATAGATGGGCATACAATGGAAACAGTGAGAGACTTTCTTTTCTTGGGTTCCAAAATCACTGCAGATGGTGACCGCAGCCATGAAATTAAAAGATGCTTGCTCCTTGGAAGAAAAGCTATGAGCAACCTAGACAACATATTAGAAAGCAGAGACATTACTTTGCCAACAAAGGTCCATCTAGTCAAGGCTATGGTTTTTCCAGTAGTTATGTATGGATGTTCAAGTTGGACCATAAAAAAGCTGGGTGCTTTCAGACTGTGTTGTTGGAGAATATTCTCTAGAGTCTTGGACTGCAAGGAGATCAAATAGTAAATCCTAAAGGAAATCGGTCCTGAATATTCGTTGGAAGGACTGATGTTGAAGCTGAAGCTCTAATACTTTGGCCACCTGATACAAAGAGCCCACTCATTAGAAAAGCCCCTGATGCTGGCGAAAGATTGAAGGCAGGAGGAGAAGTGGGTGGCAGAGGATGAGATGGCTGGATGGCATCACTGACTCTATAGACACGAGTTTGAGCAAGCTCTGAGAGATGGTGAAGGACAGAGAAGCCTGACATGCTGCAGTCCATGGGGTCACAAAGAGTTAGACACAACTGAGTAACTGACCAGCAACAAAATAAGGAGAGAGAGAAGAAGTAAAGGATATTGGAAGGGACCCCTGCCTGTTCTGTGATATAGAAGAGGGGAGAGTCGTGTGGCTGTTTTCTGAGAAATAAAAGCAGTCAGATAAGTCAATTCAAGAAAAGTTGTATCAGGCTGCATGGTGGCATGGTTTACATTTAGTTCAGCATAAGGTCAAGGCTAGCAACCAGCAGCACTGTGGGGACTTGAAGCTGGGAGAGGTAAAGATCAATGCTTGAAATGCTTTGAACTGCAACTCTGCCCAGTGACTTGCACAACAGTGCCCCAACTTAAGGTCATGCTGCTTTCATGGGCTTATGGAGCTTAGGCTTCTTTTCACCTAATAAGCGCTTATTTACAGTCATGTGTCAGACACAGTTCTGATGTAATTACATCTATTCCTTCAAACCTCATGGCATTGAGGACGGTATCAATATTTTCACTCCAATTTTACAGAAAAGGAAACTGAGGCACAGGGATTCTCACAGGCAGCACGAAGCATGGCAGGGATGCAGTGCCAGAGTCTGCACTCCAGTGGCTGACAGCCTGGTTCATATCAGTCATTTCAGTGAGCTCTGAAGCCACCATTTGACCCATATGGCATGCCCCATTCCTGCACACTGAAATCACTCAAAGCTTCATTGCAATTGCTATGAACCCTAGGGCATCCCTGGTGGGTCAAATGGTAAAGAATCCGCCTGCCATACAGAAGACCTGGGTTTGATCCCTGGGTTGGCAAGATCCCCTGGAGGAAGGCATACCAACCCATTCCAGTATTCTTGCCTGGAGAATTCCATGGACATGGGAGCCCGGTGGGCTACAGTCCATGGGGCCGCAAAGATTTGGACACAACTGAGTGACTAAGCACATGAACCCTAAATTTCAAAAAGAATAATGTAAGGGGACCCCAGTAGTAATAACATCAGCCACTTCTGAGTTGGTAATCCCCTCTTGAAGAGAGAAGTCAATAGGCTCTACCTGACCATCTCATTGATTAAAGACAGATCTCAATTTATTTAAGAGTCCATATTTTATTAAGGGAAGTCCCTGGTGGCTCAGACAGTAAAGCGTCTGCCTGCAACGCAGAAGGCCCAGGTTCGATCCCTGGGTCCGGAAGATCCCCTGGAGAAGGAAATGGCAACCCACTCCAGTACTCTTGCCTGGAAAATCCTATGGATGGAGGAGCCTGGTAGGCTACCATCCATGGGGTCACAAAGAGTCGGACATGACTAAGCAACTTCACATATTTTATTAAAATTCCAACCATATTGACTTTATTTTCCCTTTCAACTTCCTATAGTTTTGGGAGAAAGAATATAATGAAAAATTTGAATATCTGATTTTGAACATTCATCCTACTATGGGGATTTGAAATCTGGAATTAGTCTGCCTCATCCAGCCAGCGGGTTTTTCATAGCCTTATGTGGGAAGTGACTGTCAGTTTGTCTCTCTTTTTGCCTTTAATGTAAGGAAGATTTTTTTTTTTCTTTTCTTTTCTCTCAAAGTGTTTCACAGGCTTTGTAATTAGGCATGCCGATTAGCATATCTCTAATAGTATGGAGAAGATTGCCTTCTGAACAAGAGATGAATGAAGGTGGCATCTCACGTTTTTTTCTAGGAAGATGCAGGGGTAGAAACCCCCCACAGGACTTTGTTAGGAAATGCCTCTCCTTGGAAATGGACCCCTACTCTCCTTTGAATCAGGTCCTTCCTCAAACCAGAACAGACTCACCTATTCACACAGCATGGCAGTCACTAGATATAAGGAAGAAAACAGCAGGAGCGACAAGAATCCATTCCAAGATAAATAATTCTAACATGCTGGTAACTTACAATAAAGATTAACCGTGCTACCACTTACCTAAGGAAACATCTGCCTATGGGGAAGCCGCTCCTTTCCAATATATTAAGGATTAATTGCTTGCTTTACAGTTGTTAATAGCCAGGCTAAATATTCCACTTACAATACAGAGGCCCCCACAAACACCGAAAATGTGGAATGGAATACAGGCATATGGACTGATAACAAGTAAGCGATCATTCACTTGCTACCTGATAAAATTCTAGGCCAAACACTCTGCTTTTAATTTTCCATGATCCTTGCCCCTCTTATCTGCATCTTCCTGTTTATTGAATTCTTCCTGCTCTTCCTCTTTTGCTGCTGCTGCTGCTGCTGCTGAGTCACTTCAGTCGTGTCCCACTGTGTGTGACCCCACAGAAGGCAGCCCACCAGGTTCCCCGAGTCCCTGGGATTCTCCAGGCAAGAACACTGGAGTGGGTTGCCATTTCCTTCTCCAATGCATGAAAGTGAAAAGTGAAAGGGAAGTCGCTCAGTCATGTCTAACTCTTCGAGACCACATGGACTGCAGCCCACCAGGCTCCTCCGTCCATGGGATTTGCCAGGCAAGAGTACTGGAGTGGGGTGCCATCACCTTCTCCGCTTCCTCTCCTACTCCACCCTTACATGCTGTGTGATGTATGTATGATGCTAAATACATCTCTTTTGCATTAATCTCTGGAACTTTGGGTAACACACTCCCATGCTTCATCTTATACAATCATTACTCCTAAATCCCTGTCTCCCATATAAATTCTTCACCTGGCACCACACCTTCATGTGATGTCATATCCAGGTACTAGCATCCCAGATACCAATAGCAATAATATTAACCACATTCTCGTATCTTGCCATTGCTTTTAAATGAGGCTTTTAAAGACAAAGTAGCTTGGTAGCAAATAAATGACTAAGCATAAACTTGAATAAAGGTTCGTCTGACACAAAGTCTTTATGTTAACCACTCAACAGAACTATTGGTAACCCTGGATTATTATCAGAATGAGTCTGTTTATCCACTTTGAGACCCTTGAGTTTTTCCTACTCAGTTATATTATTATCCTCTGGTAAGTGTCTCAGGTTGTTGAGGCACTATGTTCAGATCTTAATAACCAAGCTATCTCCCATTCCAGACCAAGTAGAGGCCTTGTTATGGGCTAATTCACAGCGAAGATACCAATCCTAAACATCTGCTTCTTAAACCAAGCAATTTGTTATTTTTTAAAACACAGTGTTAATCACTATGACTGGATATCCACACATTCATGGACATGAAGCCCCAGCTTGCCACTATGACATGAGCATCACCTAGAATACAGTCAGGACACTGCCTGTGTATGGCACCTGACCCCAGAAAATCTAACAGTATTTTGAGGGTTTTTTTTTTGTGATTTCTGCAAGACTTATGAACTGTCATACAAATAACACTTGCTCACTTAAGCATCAGAAAGGCAGAATATGGTGTACAAATTCTTATCCATATTGGCAAGGGTGGATTGTTAAAGTGAGCTGTTAATAGAACTTCAGTCAATAAAGAGTACTCAAAATTGGCTCTTTCAATTATGCTTGATGAAATGTTATATCTTAATTGTATCTTCCAAGCAATTTATACATACAGGAGGAATTTATTTTCTTTTCTCTTTTGTTGAGACATCTCAGCAATGGCTGGTTCCTTGTTAAAAATGGTCATATCTACCAGCATGTAGTATAGAGTCTTGACGTCATACAGTCCAAACTATGAAGTATGGCATATGCCAAGATTTTAGATGTTCTTACAGGTAGGCAATGAGCACCTGAAAGAGACCTCAATCACTAACAAAGCTATCTTTCTGTTATACCTCCTGGTTCTGTTATAACCATGAACATGTTTTCCTTTTGTGCTAACCTCATTTTACTAGTAGGCATTTATGTGTCTAATTTATGAGACTATCTTACTAGGAAGGAAGAATTAATATATTTTAACTTTGCAATCCCATAATAGAATAGAATGTTTCTATAACTGTTAATATATTTTCTCAAAGTTACTAGCTTAAAACAATGACAATATATATTTTATTCAGAGATCTGCAGATTAGGTCAAGCTTGATGAGAATAGCTCATGTCTTACACTTCAGCACCATCTATGGTGACAAATTCTGGAATCAGGTGAAGGCTCCCTTGCTCACATGTCTGCCAGCTGATGCTGCTGACTGAGACCTGAAGTGGGACTGTGTCTACTTGTGGCCTCTCCATGTGGTTTGGGCTTCCTCACAATATGGTGGCTGAGTTTTAAGGGCTATTGTCCAGAGAGAGAACAGCTCAGGCACAAGCTGTGTTAACTTTTATGATCTAACCTCAAAAGTGACACAGAGTCACTCCCATCACATCATATTTATGAGAACCTAGACGCCATGTTGTTCCAGGCCCAAATTCAGTGGGAGGAAGAGGGGCAAATCACACTCACTGTTTAATGGAGGAGTATCAACATCACTTTGTTGGAGGGACATTTGGGATAAAATGTATTGACTAGATCACCTTCAGATGGTGCAATCTGCCCCACATAGCATCTAGTATATAGGCTGCTGCTGCTGCTGCTAAGTCACTTCAGTCGTGTCCGACTCTGTGAGACCCCATAGACAGCAGCCCACCAGGCTCCCACATCCCTGGGATTCTCCAGGCAAGAACACTGGAGTGGGTTGCCATTTCCTTCTCCAATGCATGAAAGTGAAAAGTGAAAGTGAAGTTGCTCAGTCGTGTCCGACTCTTCGCGACCCCATGGACTGCAGCCTACCAGGCTCCTCCATCCATGGGATTTGCCAGGCAAGAGTACTGGAGTGGGTTGCCATTGCCTTCTCTTGCTATATAGGAATGTTTTGTAAATGGCTATTGGAAAGAAGAAAGATGTGGAAAGAATAATTTACAGTTTATATCTGGCATTCACCTCCCACTGTTTTTTTTTTCTTAAAAAATCAGTTATTGATTTATTTTTGGCTGCACTGGGTCTGCACGTGGGCCTTCACTAGTTGTGGTGAACAGGAACTGCTCTTCCTTGTGGTATGAGGGCTTCTCATTGCAGTGCTTCTCTTGTTGAGAGGCAAGGCTCTAGAGCATGTAGGGTCAGTTGTTGCAGCTCACAGGCTCTATGCTCAGGCTCAGTAGTTGTGGTATATGGCCTTAGTTGCTTCATGGCACATGGGGTCTTCCAGCCCAGGGATTGAACCCATGTTCCCTGCATTGGCAGGCAGGTTCCTAACCACAGGACCACCAAGGAAGTCCCACCTTCCACCCTCTTAGTTTCCATACCAAATAGCTAAGTCCTGTACATTCTTATGATGCCTAAACACTTGCCACATCTATACACCAAACATGGATATCATCTTAATAATTGAATCTAGTCTGGCCAGTTCCAACAATATTCCATTAGTATTCCTTGCCTTTAACTTTCACCTCTATGTTCCTCCTAAGCATAATCCATAATACCACTAGAGGCTTTGTCTAAAATATAAATTTGATTTTGGCAAATATTTCACTTTTCTTTAGCCTTGCACTACTGCTTATTCAGTAAACCCAAATATATATGGACTATGTTGAACTCATTAATGCTAAGCTTATAGCACCCTTTCCTTCCCTTGTAAAATGCTGTTTACATCATAGCTATGCCAAATTTACTTCAATTAAATTCAGGGATCTGGTGAGGGGGCTTGTCATTCCTTGCATTCATTCTTTCCTGTAGTTGAAAGGCCATTCTTAAAACATGACCTTAAACCCAAGCACTCCCATGTTGGTTTGCTTTCCTTTTCTTTTCCCTTCAGTCTCACCAGTTCTGTCAGATGAAGGTGCTAATTGCTTGACAAAACCTAGTGCTATAGCTTTTCCTCTTAAAAAAAAATTATATATTTTTGGTGGTTGGCTCTTTGCTGCTTTGCACAGACGTTCTCTAGTTGCAGTGAGTGGGCTCTACTCTTCATTGCGGTATGGGGATTTCTCATTGCGGTGGCTTCTCCTGTTGCAGGTCACAGGCTCTAGGGCACACAAATTTCAGTAGCTGCTGCACATCAGCTCAGTAGTCATGGCTCACAGGCTCTAGAGCATGGGCTCAGTAGTTGGGGTGTACAGGCTTGGTTGCTTCCTGGCAGGTGAGGTTTTCCTCAACCAGGGATCAAACCCCTCTCCCCTGCTTTGGAAGGCAGATTCTTAACCACTGAACCCCAGGGAAGTCTTGACTCTTCCTCCTTGGGAAATAGGACACTGGTAGAGAAGGCATCTGCATCCCAGAGTGGAGTGGAGGATGTCAGTGTGAAGAGTCACTTACTGGACTCTCCACATGGCAAATTCTGGCCATTGATACAGGGCTCCCAATATGCATCTTTGACTTTTCATCACACAGAATCAGTTTCCAGCATTTCAACAGCCCTTGGCCAGCTTGCCCAGCCTTGGCTGGGGAAGGCAATACTTGCCCAGGGACCATTTCTCGGGTCTGAAGGAGGTCATTGCCTGCAGGTTCAGAGTAGTTTTTGTGGAGTTGTGTCTTATCCCCATACTGTGTGCTTGTTCATTCTATTGTTGCCCAAAGTGATAAAGCATTTATGTAAGTGGGAATGAATATCTAAGAAATCGTTTTGGGGGAAGAACTCTCCTCTCTTGCTCTCTCTTTTCCTATCAAAGTGCCCTGAGAGAAGAACAAAACCAACACTCAGTATGAGTTTGCAGAATCACTTTCCTGGAAATATTGGTTTTATAGCATAATTTGTGCTCTGAGTATTTGGTCTAAATCCCAGGTCATTCTGTTGATAAAGACAAGTGCTTAGACCTTGTGTGCTCTTTAGAAACACTCAGCATGAATTCAAGCAGGTACACCTCACACTCATCTCAGAATCCTTGAAGATCAAAGGTGGAAGATACCTAAGTTCATTTATATTATATGATACCAACTTATTCTAAAAACTGAAGTAAGGAGGCCCTGTAGGGACAGCATGGGCATACAATGGTCGCCATTTTGAAAACCAGACTTTTTTTCCCCAATCCTCTGCAGTACTGTGCCTTTATCTTATATTTATTTGCTCATTCATTCATTTATTCTCTCAAACAATCAACATTCACTGACTACCTACCATTTGCTGAGCATTTTGATTTGACATCATAGCTATCCTGCTGATTTGCTTGTCATGAGCCACACTAATTTCTAAATGTGTAAAATTTGCTCAGTCTCTACAACAATCTCCTAAGTTCAATGCAGATATCTGCCTCTCTTCTTACAGGAAAAGAAAATGGAGTTCAGAGAGCTTCAGTACTTTCCTGAAGACCACATTGGGGAGGGGGGTGAATTGTGAGTCTAGGCACAGTCCCAGCTGTGTGACTCCATGGCTAAAATATAGGGCATGACTGCTCCGACAAAAGTGTTCATTTTCTGGTAGAGAAAACTTACAAATGATATAACAAGAAGTCCTATAATGGGCGGGAATGTCATGGAGAATAATAAATGCAATTCATTTTTCCTCATTTTAAGAGTGAATGGTTTAAAAGTTTAAAGAGGGAGCCAGTGTAGCTGCTTTCTACCTATCAATTTAATACTGGAAAGTGTGCACAGAAAGTCTTCTCATTTATTCTGAGGCACGGTCTAGTTATGTTTTCCCTATGTATATACCTTGCTGCAATCATTTTAGTACCTTCTTTGTTATAACTAAAATATATGTTGTAAAGTACAAAAAAACTTATCCAAACCAAATTTCTTTCAGAAAACATAGATATATACTAAGTTAGATGTAGAGAAAGTTATATTGATAAGAATGTTCTTGTCACAGATTGCACACTTAGATCTTAGTAGCAGCTTAGTAGCTATCAGCTGAGCAGTGACTGAGTATGAAACACTTCAGTGATATTTTCTGCTTTGGCACAATGTTATAAGATAGGTGATTTGACCCCATTTTAACTAAAAGAGAGCAGAAATGTTGTTCAGTGAGCCTAATGGATGTAGAAAGTCCAGAATTGTAACCCAGGTTTCTGACCCTTAATCCAGCTTTTTTCCCAACTATGCCATGCTGCCTCATTTTTCAAAAATGTCTCAGACATCTGCTATCTTTTCAAACTGTGTTTCCTCCCTTGACTTTATCCATTGACTTCAGAATAGCATCACACAGAGTAAATAATGAAATCAGCTTTAGGATCCCAACACATTTAGAAGAGATAAGTCCTCATGTAATCAGATCAAGGCATATGTATACAAAGTTCACATTTTAAAACCATATTTGGTTCTTTAAAAGTCAAAGTGAAAAGATAAATTAATCGGCTTATGTTCTCTGAGCTGTCAAAAAGCTTTCAGTATCATTATCTTCCTGAATAACAGATCTGTGCTAGAGAACTGACTTTATTGCAGTCCTAACACTCATCATGCACTCTACTTGATACTAATTTGAAGTGTCATCAAATATTTAAGATACATGGATTTTTACCCTAATTTTAAAAATGAGAGAGCTGGGATGGCTTCCTAGGTGCACTAGTAGTAAAGAACCTGCCTGCCAATGCAGGAGACATAAGAGACCCAGGTTCGATCCCTGGGTCTGGAAGATCCCCTGGAGAAAGAAATGACAACCCAGAGGAGACTGGTAGGCTACAGACCATAGGGTCAGACATGACTGAATTGATTTAGCATGCACGTAGCATGCATAAGCTGAAATGCATCAAAAAAAATCATCATTTCCCAAGTTTACATGACTAGGATGTACAGATCCATCTAACCTCAAGATTTTTTTTTATTTGACATATGATTGATTTACAATAATATTGTGTTAATTTCCGGTGTACAGCTATATGATGGGGTTAATCATGTATATATTTTTAAGTCTCTTTTCCACTGTAGGTTATACATTGAATATAGTTCCCTGTGCTGCACAGTAAATCCTTCTTGCTATCTATTTTATGGTTTTTATCTGTTAATCTTATAATTTATCCCTCCCTCCACTGGATCCCAAGATTAAACTCTAGCAAACATCCCTTCATGGAAGAGACCAGATGATTATATTTTTTTTCAGTTTTGGATGCTTCCAATAGTTATCTGATTTTCTTCAAAAAAAAAAAATCCTAAATTCCTATTGTGTGTGCATTTGTGTACACTTCTTTATGGGTGTGGTAGAGTGGGTGGTTGAGTGTTTATACAACAGCCCTAGGAGACACATTGGAGAAGGCAATGGCATCCCACTTCAGGACTCTTGCCTGGAAAATCCCATGGACAGAGAGCCTGGTGGGCTGCAGTCCATGGGGTTTCAAAGAGTCGGACACGACTGAGCAACTTCACTTTCACTTTTCACTGGTGGGCTGCAGTCCATGGGGTCACACAGAGTTGGACACAACTGACATGACTTAGCAGCAGCAGCAGTAGGAGACACATATCGATAAAGGGTGAACAATAATCCCTCTATGAAGTATTTGCTATTTTTTTAACTTTTATTTATTTGCTGAAAACTTTACCATGGCAAATATAGGCAGCATTTAAATAGCTATAGTTGCAATGTGGCCTATATTCTATAATCACAGCCATAAGCTTCTGAAAACTTGATAAGGGCATCTGAGAAGCTGTGAACATTTCACTAAGTGAGCTGATATTTCCACTTTGGATTTTAACAGACACCCCCTAAATTCAGTATACAAATTAGCTATTTAGTGAACATTTGTTCATTTTTTGCATCTCATTAAATGAGAGCACCCTTCTTTCCATCACTCAAGTCTTCAGTAGAGTTCTAACACTGCTTTCTTTTACTTGTTTTCCTAGTAGAAGGAAAACAAAAACAGAAGTTTAAGGAACTGGAGAAGAACCCCAGCACTTGCTCAGCATCAAAGCCGTGGCTGACACAGCAGCAAAGAAGAATCCACGCCTGAACCCAGTGCTCTACTGGGACCTTTCTATTCACCCCGGTTGATTGCAGCATTGGAACAAGAAGGAGGTGAGTGGAAACTTGTGGGTGGCTGGAAGGGGTGCCTGGGACTTGAAACTGAAACCGCTCAGTCGTGTCCAACTCTTTGCGACCCCATGGACTGTAGCCTACCAGGCTACTCAGTCCATGGAATTTTCCAGGCAAGAGTACTGGAGTGGGCTGCCATTTCCTTCTCCAGGGGATCTTCCCAACCCAGGGATCGAACCTGGGTCTCCTGCACTGCAAGCAGATGCTTTACCATCTGAGCCACCAGGGAAGCCCATGGACTTGAAAGAGTGATGTCTTTCCAGGAGACACAGGCCCTGACAAGTCTGTTCACTGAGGAAGTGTTAGCGAGCATTTTGTACTGTGATCCACTGCCCAATGTACCACCTGAGGCTCATGTGTTCTGACTCTTTGACGCGTGTCTGTTTCTCTACCACACTGCAGGCTCTTTGAGGGCAGAGGTCAGTTTCATTTTTGCTCATACCATATCGTCAATGACCATCACATTGCCTGGTACATAAGTGCCCAGTATGTTTGTGATAAATTAATGCATGGATGGATGAATAGATGGATAGAAGGATGAATAAATGGATTCATAGACGACAGGTATCTTTCTCTGATAAAGGAGTCTGGGTGGTCACCTGTTGCGTGTTTTGTGGACAGGATTTTCTTCTTGTGGTGACTTTGACTTTGAGGTAGGATGGGCTCTGTGCCTCAGTTTGCATATCTGGCAGTGTTAAGTCGTAAAACATCTTATGACCTTTTTATAAGTTGTTTTGTCAAATGATAAAATAACTATGCATTTAATATTATATAGGGAGGTGTACGGTAGAGATTGGAGAAGGAAATGACAACCTACTCCAGTACTCTTGCCTTGAAAATCCCATGGACGGAGGAGCTTGGTGCAAGCTTCTGTCCATGGGGTTGCAAAGAGTCAGGCACTACTGAGTGACTTGACTTGACTGACGGTAGAGATAATGTTCCCTGAGGGACCTCTATGATATGGGTGATAATTCAAATATAAATGCAGATGTTGCCACTGAATGCAAGGCTCTTACAGCCTAGTTGGTGGGTAGAGAAGCAGAAGTTCAAATAAATAATAGTGTAAAACCGACAAAATAAGATGTATTCAGGGCTATAGCGTTTGGAGTTAAGATTCAGATATGCTGACATGTAGGCTGAATTGATGCTATTATCCCTTTCTCTGAAGTGAAACCACTGTGACTGATTTTCTTTGTTGTATGAACATATTAGGTATTTCATGTAAACTGTGGTTCCTAGACAGTTAAAGTGGAGGTCAGACCTTTCCTCTCATATTGAAAAAGAAATTGATACTCCTACTAATGGTCATTTTCTTTGGATAGCACTTCTCTTCACTCCAATCCAATAGGTCTGGCTGCATCCCTTTATTTGCATGGTTTCTAGGAGAAGCACAGGAAAGAAAGTGAATCTTGACAAAGACGGTCAGAGTTAGAAAGCTCTGATTGACAACATAGGGTGGGAAAGACCAGTGAGAAGCAGAGTGATGGGAGAGACAGCCACCCCACCAGAGGAAAGAGCACTGAGGGTGAGTCAGAGTCCAGGCCCAGAAGCCCAATAAGAGCGGGGAAGAATTAATGAGCAGGAAGTGTGGCCAGACCTTCATCCACCCAACCCTAACCCCAGTCCATCTCATTTAATCCTCTGTGCCATGGGCCATATCCCAAAGGGCCCTGGGGAGACTTGTTTAACATAGGTGCTAAATAGAAACAGATCTTAATAGGCAACCCTGCTGTGCTACAGCACCTCCCATCTTGGCCCTTCTCCTCACTACATCTGCAAGAAAGGATGAAAAGAAAGTAGAGACACCCACTACTGAAGAGGAGAGAGGTGGGCCTGGCAGGACAGAGCAGGCTGTGGTATCTCACTCAAAGGATCAGCTGACTTAGAGCAGCATTGGCATGGGAGTGGGCAGAGGGGGGACTGGTGAGCTGGACACTGTGTGACTCTATATTGCAGATTATAGTATCGATAGACGTGGCAGCATGCTGGCTCAGCGGGAGATGGAGGATGAACAGGCAGGAAACTGGGAGCACTGCAGTCGAGCTGCAGCCAGCTGTGATGCGCAAGTCGTATGTGTAGCAATTCATCATCTGAACTCAGGGACTTTGGGTAGAAAAAAATGTAAATGGTTCTCATCAGCACAAATTGGTGTTGCTGTGGAGGCACGAGGGTTCAAGTCTAATACTCTGCTGTGATGAGGTCTAAAAGGCAGGAAGTGTACACCACGTGTTCCGCCAGCCATTTGTTCTGCTCCCAGTAGTCAGGGAGATGAAAGTTGAATTGGTCTTGAAGGACACCCGCAGGATGTAACCCCTGATTCCACAGCCTTGGCTCATCCCAGAGACCTCTGAACTCATCAGCTTCGCACAGAACATTAGTGATGGTCGGCTAGTTTGAGCAATAGCAGTTTTCCCCACAAATCAAATTGACTCAAGTCTTCCTCATTTTGCCAGAGAGGGTTCAGGCACTGCAGAGTAATTTGCCCATCCATCTGCATCAAATGTTGCCTTACCAAAGAAAATCATTTCTTCCGTTTGACACAGGAAGTTCAAGGCTGATTGCAGACACGATTCGTCTGTGAATACAGCTTTCCTTTGCGTGTTCTGGTGATTGAAGAGTTTTATACATGGAATTTCACCATATGTGGAATCAAGGATGCATCTTTTATGCTGAAACCTCAAACAAATAAAGAGAAAAAAGTGATAGTATGGCTTTTGTGTCATATCCTTTCTATGAGTTTCTCTAGTAATTTGTTACAGGAAATAGTATTTTTTGTGTGTGAATCCACCCATAGCACCCACACAGAAATCAGAAATTCATCCAATAGCAGTATTATTCAGGTCACTTTCACCACTGTCCTTTGCAATGTAACAGAGACAGTGTCACCTTGTCATAAAGCATGCTCATTCTGGATCCAAGCTCCTGGGGTTCAAATTCCTGCTTCTCTGCTTATCAACTGAATGCTCCTTGGTAATTTACTTAACCCCTCTACAACTCAGTGTCCACACCAATAAAGAGGGATAGTAGTAGCATCAATCTGATATAATTGTTTGAAAATTAATTGCACAATATTTCTAAAGGTCAGCAAATGTTAGCTGTAGCAGATTCATGTCTGAACTACTAGGTGCTCTGTAGAATTTCTGGTTGACTCAGTCTCAAATCTTTTATCTTCTCTGAAATCTTCCCTTACCCTGGGTTCATGCTAAGTCACTTCAGTCATGTCCGACTCTGTGTGACACTATGGACTGTAGCCCCTCCTCCACCCAGGCTTCCCTGTCCACGGGATTCTCCAGGCAAGAAAGCTGAAGTGAGTTGCAATCCCCTCCTCCAGGGGATCTTCCCCACCCAGGGATCGAATTCTTGTCTCTTATGTCTCCTGCATTGGCAGGTGAGTTCTTTACCACTAATACCACCTGGGAAGCCCATATCCTGACCTATTCCTAAATCAGTCAAGAAAATGGGTCAAGTTAATCCTTGACTCTACCAAAGAATATATCTACTAAAGTTCTTAAAACAACGATCATTAAGATAATTCTAACAATGACATTGCAACAACAACTGGGCTGGAAACTCTGTGAAGGCCACCACCTCTAACATTCTTGGGTGATTTTGTACTCTGTATTAATTACTTGCCCTACATCATATATAATCCTTCTCCAAATGCTATACAATGGGAGTTAATAATTATTCACTTTTTATGAAAGTAAAAAGTAAGGATTGTAGATAGCATTCAGGTGACTAGCTGCACACCCCACCCCTGGTAAGTGCCAGGACCTGAATGTGAACGAAGCCGGTGCACTCATACCTGTGATCTTAATTTAGTTACTTTTGACTCTCATCGGTCACCCTGCACTGCACTCATTAATTTAAAACACTGTGGCTCCCTATAGAGAATGATGTAGAAGCTGCATTCTTTCTCCTTTCTCCTGTCCCTTTGTGCAAAACTCAGGTCTTTTTAAATGTGTTCACGACGTGAACAATGTCCTTAACACTGCTTATGGCTAGGATTCCCTGACTTGATCAACTTTGCCCAGTTGTGGAATGACTAGACATCATATGGCCTTTCACTTCTTTTCGTTGTCATCATCCTAACCCTTTCCTTTAGCTCAAATCTGGTCAGATTGAGGCTCTGTTGAAAACTTATTGGCTCCTCATTTTTCTTGGGGTACAGACCCCGAGCCCTGCAGAATCCACCCCTGCTGACCCTTCAGTAGCATGTGAAACGATGTTCCCTCTTCTGCATACTTCACCCAGTCTTTGGCTTTTGGGTTTTTTCATTTTTTTTCAAAAATGAACCTTGATGTGTCAAATTATAAAGACTCTAATATAAGAATCCTCTGCCTGAGTTTTCCTTCCTTTCCTATTTGTACAGTTTATCCTAAATATCTCAAGTCAGTCAATATTTCCTAGAGGGAGACTTTCTGAAACTCCCTGATTACATTGACCACTACTCTGTAGTCTGAGGGCAAGGACCAGGTCTTTTGACATCTAATCGCCATTATAGAACATGAAAATGATTCATTTTGACTACAAATATTAAGATGTACAAAAGGCCTTCAGTTATGTTTTCAATATGTCAGAGAAGTTGGGATGTCATGATTTCACACACACATACATTCACATATGTACACATGAACACACACCTACTAGGATATTCCCAAAATAATAGAGATTTTTCTAACTTATTTCTCTCTCTAGGCAGTTTTCAGTCAACTGGCTACAAAATTGAAGTCAGGAAGATCATGGGACCACTTGGGAATCAGCGTTCTAGGGTGTCCTTGTGGGTGATGTCCTTTGTCACTTAGCATCTCCCACTGTATGGCCCCAGGTTTTCCTGGTGGCTCAGCAGTAAAGAATATGCCTCCTGCCAATGCACGGGACGCAGATTCAATCACTGGGTCAGGAAGATCTCCTGGAAATGGAAATGGCAACCATTCCAGTATTCTTGCCTAGGAAATCTCATGGACAGAGGAGCCTGGTGGGCTAAGAGTTGGACTCAGCTTAGCAACCGAACAACTGTATGACCACACTGTGTCTATTTAACCTCATCACAGCCACGCTTTCAATGCATTACAAAATGTCCCCCTCCGCCCCACTTCTGACATACTTGGCTTGTGCCCTGTTCATCTTCACTCCCGGATCTCATGTTCCTCTGGGCTTCTGATGGCTCCATTCTCTGCCTAATGCTCTCCCTTTCTTTCTAGTTATCCCATGAAGAGTGCCATTTAAAGAGCATAGATCTGGAGTCAGACAGTGTTCAAATGGGAGTGTCACTGCTGGCGGTAGAAGAATGCTGACCGTGCCTCGGGATGAGGGGTGGTTGCAACAGGCACTGAGTGCACACCACTGCTCCACTGTCCTCCAGTACTCAGGAGCCAGAGCAGAGACCAGCTTCTCCAGGAAGCCTTTTCTGATTGCACCCATCCAGATAGACGCTCCCCTTCCACGTTCTACCACTACTGTCCGTCTACCCAATGCATTCCTAGTCTCACTCCCTGGGGTGGTTGACTATTTCATATGTGTCTGCCTGGTCGTTCAACTAGATTGCTTACACCCAAAAGACAGAAAACTTGTCTCATGCTAACCTCTTTATTCTCATCCAGAAAATCTAGTAATATATTATGTGAATATTATCGCAGCTTAACTTGTACAGAATGAAATTTATATCATCCAGCATATATCAGCTGTTGAGTATTGTATGTGGGGTATTAAGTATACCATTCCATTAATCTCTGTGATAAAGGTATTAGCCTCTATGGATAACTGACTTCAGCTTACTAACTAAGCACACAGTCATTTTGGTAATAAACAGCTTTGGCTTAAAGGAAGTATCCATATGGGGGAAAAGATTCTGTTAATGTATTCACTTTAATTCTATCATGACATGATTACATTAACACACCTAAATCACTTTATTATTGTTTATGCAGGCATAAATATATTTCACACAATTTTTAATGATGGGAAAATATTCAATATATAATATTAATTGAAAATAGGATAAAATATGTAAGTGTGGTCTCAGTTCTGTATAATGTAAAATTATAAATTATATACTAGAAGGAAAGTCATTAAATATTAACAGAGACTGACTCTAAATGTGATTTTCAATTTGATTTTTAAATATTTTTACATTCATTAGCATTATTTTCAATCCATAAAACAAATACCTATTAATTTTATAATCAGAAGATTTCAGAATTTATATTACATAGATATGAGATCCAGACATTACAAACTTATATTACAAATTCTTAATAAAATACAATAATCTATATGTAAATTAGAAATATACTTATTCATTATTAAACGGTTTTGAATTAAAAGTTTTCACTGAGTGTCTATTACATGCTATGGTGCATGTGTGCGTGCTAAGTCACTTCAGTCGTATTTGGCTCTTTGTGTCCCCAGGGACTGTAGCCTGCCAGGCTCCTCTGTCCATGGGATTTCCCAGGCAAGAATACTGGAGTGGGTTGCTGTTCCCTGGATCTTCCCGACCCAAGGGTTGAACCCAAATCTCCTGCGGCTCCTGCCTTGCAAGCAGAATCTTTACCGCTGAGCCACTGGGGGAATCTACTAGTGGTGTATGCTGCTGCTGCTGCTAAGTCGCTTCAGTCATGTCCAACTCTGTGCGACCCCATAGACAGCAGCCCACCAGGCTCCCCCATCCAGGGGATTCTCCAGGCAAGAACACTGGAGTGGGGTGCCATTGCCTTCTCCCTGGTGGTGTTTAGTGCAGTTTAATTGGTATGAAGGAAATGACAGCAAAAATTTATCTTGTTCATGCCTCAAGGGTATACCCTTAAACCAGTGGCTAAAAAAGACAAATTCAAGTGTGAAAACATGTGAAAGTGAATCAATGCAGGATATTAGTTAGAAGTCTCCAGAGAAACAGGACCAATAGCATGTATCTGTAAAGAGTTCTAATACAGGTACTGACGCACATAGTCATGGAGGCTGAGAAGTTACACCATCTGCTTTTTGCAAACTGGAGACCCAGGAAAGTCAGAAGTGTAGTTTGTAGTCTTAAGAACTAGAAAGCCAATGGTGTGGATTCCAGCCTTAGTCTGCAGGTCTGAGACCCCAGGGCAGCTTTGAACAGAGGAAGTTTGATGCCAAGTCAAATAAACGGAGAATCCTTCTTCCCTCCACCTTTTTGCTCTGTTCACACCTTCAGCAGATTGGGAGATGCCTGCCAGCACCTGGGAAGGCCATCTGCTCTACTCTTTCCACCAATTCAAATGAACACCACATCCAAAAACACCTTCATTGATGTACTCAGAGTTACTGTCTTACCAAAGATCTGGGCATAGCCCACTCATAAAAACTTAACCGTTACATGTAGTAAACACAAGCTGATCATGAGAGTCACAAAATTTTTCCAAGAATACGATAAACGAAATGAGAGGTAAAGGATGATACGCATCGTGTGAGCAAATAAGAGAAAGTGTGCACGCGTGTGTGGTTGTGTGCATGTCTGTGTGTGCTGGTGTGTGTTCCAGTGTGCCTGGTGGCATACATGTTGGGGTCTGTGTTCACATTGTGTCGGTGTGTGCTTCTGTTGGCATGTGTACACAGGTTTCGCAGGGAATTTCAACTATACCTATAGCAATAGACAGGACGCTTCAGGAAAGTTGATCCTGAGGGGAACTGCGCGTGAAAACTTTTGAAGTTAACTTGCCCCTGAGAGTTAAACCACATGTTTAATTTTCCTCTGATCGTAGCAGAGATAGTTAATGTCGCCGGCATACACACATACACACACGTGTATGCCCACAGTGATTCTGAGATGAGCGAGATTTGACTAGTTCTCCCTTTTTATTAAGAAGCCCAAAAATAAAGAAGAGGAGTCATGCAAACATCATCCATGGGAGAAATTTCTCTGACTCAAGGATGTGTCATTTGATCTGTCAGATTTGACACTGCAACAAAATAACAGTAAAATCTATCATTGTTTTAGCATTATAAAGACACTTTTTTGTAATAATTTCTTTATACATGCATTACTTCATTCATTTTCACACAAACCTCCAGGGTATATGCTATTCTTATCCTGCTCCTAAGTAACAGACTGGAAGCTAAACCTAGAGGTTTGTCACCTTCTCTTTAGACACACGTTCAGTTCAGCTCAGTTCAGTGCAGCCGCTCAGTCGTGTCCCACTCTTTGCGACCCCATAAATTGCAGCACAACAGGCCTCCCTGTCCATCACCAACTCCCAAAGTTCACTCAGACTCATGTCCATCGAGTCGGTGATGCCATCCAGCCATCTCGTCCTCTGTCGTCCCCTTCTCCTCCTGCCCCCAATCCCTCCCACCATCAGAGTCTTTTCCAATGAGTCAACTCTTCGCATGAGGTGGCCAAAGTACTGGAGTTTCAGCCTCAGCATCAGTCTTTCCAATGAACATCCAGGACTGGTCTCCTTTAGGATGGACTGGTTGGATCTCCTTGCAGCCCAAGGGCTCACACTTTAGCCTCCCTTAATTCAGATTGCCCTGCTTACACCTCATTGAACGTCTTGTTTCATTCTTGGTGCTTCATCACCATCCCAGCAAGACTCTAAGAGATACAGTTGTTCATTCCCCACTCACATAATATTCTACGGCTGCACCTATGTTACCAGCCGGAATTCTAAGGAAGGAAAAAAGTTATCCAATAAAAAGAAATAGAAGGCTTGACTTAAGAAGCCTTTGTTTCAAGACTCTTTTCTGTCACCTGCTGACTGTGAGTTCTCAAGCAGGCAGCAATGTTCTCTAAAATTTACTTCCACCAGACTAAAAATTGGTTTGGAATATAAACTGTGTACCAATGGTAAAATGGATTATCATCAAACAAATATCCCCCCCGTCCACTCCCATGTCCATGAGGGTAGGCTGTGACCCTCTACGTTAAACTTCCAGGGCTGCCACAAGGGAAGACCGGAGACTGGGTGACTGAACATCAATTTATCTTCTCACACATTTGGGGGCTGGAGGACTGTGATCAGGTCCTGGCAGGAGCAGCTTCCAATGGGATGACCCTCCTTGGCCAGCAGACACCAGCCTTCTCACAGCATCCTCACGTGACGTCTTCCCCTGGAAGGTCATGCTCCGGGGTCTCTTCTGC
Organism: Oryx dammah; assembly: GCF_014754425.2. Classification (NCBI taxonomy): domain Eukaryota; kingdom Metazoa; phylum Chordata; class Mammalia; order Artiodactyla; family Bovidae; genus Oryx; species Oryx dammah. The sequence continues at coordinate 18,160,940 of NW_024070203.1, read as the reverse complement.
TTTTCCCAAGGACATCAGTCTTATTGGATTAAGGCTCACCCTTATGACCTTATTCAACCTTAGTTACGCCCTTAATGGCCCTGTCTCTAGACACAGTCTCATTGAGGGGTAGAGCTTCACCATATGGATTTGAGGGGAACACAGTTCAGCCCACTCATATCTGCCTCCCAACTGAGGTCAGATATGGCACATACAGCGACCTCGTGGCAGGTGGAGCATACTTCCTCATCTCTCGACTGGGTCTCTGCTGTGTGACCTGCTTTAAACAGGATATTAACAAGGTGATAGAAACAGAGACTTAAGAGCTGCTCGTATATTACATTAGAGCTTCTGAGGTTCTGCCATAGCACAAGAAGGACTGCTCTAGCAATCTTTCTTGATCCGGAAGATTAAAGAACCACAGGACAGAGGAATCCCCACCTGGCCGCCCACAGCCAGGTGTAGGGTACTCTGACTGGCCTGCAGAATTGTGAGTGTGGTGACCTGTGCTTTGTGCCAAGCTTGGGGATGGTTGGCAAGCAGCACTGTTGTGGTGTGGCTAAGCTACATGGCATCCATTCCTACTCTCTCATCCATTAATTCAGCAACAACCTAAAATGCTGCCATGTTCTACTTAGACCAACAGCATCAGATGGGTTCAGAAAACTGGCCAAGTTCAGCCAGCTGGTAGATTATGGAGACATATTTGAGAGACTAACCCTTGCCAGAGTTAATCACCAACCTGGAACAGCTGCTCTCAACTCAATGAGAAAGAAAGAGATGTACTCCTACCTGAACAGGTAAAAGTGACAATTTACTCACTGGATATAAAACCATGTACTAAAACTAAAAGAGATAAAAAGACACTCCTTGGAAGAAAAACTATGCCAAACTTAGACAGCATATTAAAAAGCAGAGACATTACTTTCCAACAAATGTCCATCTGGTCAAAGCTATGGCTTTTCTGGTGGTCATGTATGGATATGAGAGCTGGACCATAAAGGAGGCTGAGTGCCAAAGAATTGATCCTTTTGAACTATGGTGTTGGAGAAGACTCTTGAGAGTCCCTTGCACTGCGAGGAGATCAAAACAGTCAATCCTCAAGGAAATCAGGCCTGAATATTCATTAGAAGGACTGATGCTGAAGTTGAAACTCCAATACTTTGGCCACCTGATACAAAGAACTGACTTATTGGAAAAGACCCTGATGCTGGGAAAGATTGAAGGCAGGAAGATAAGGGGATGACAGAGGATGAGATGGTTGGATGGCATCACCAACTCGACGGACATGAGTTTGAGCAAGACCCAGGAGTTGGTGCTGGGCAGGAAAGACTGGCATGCTGCCGTCCATGGAGTCAAAAAGAGTCAGACACGACTGAGCCACTGAACTGAACTGAATTTGGGTAATGCAAAGAGCCTCTGACAGCAACCAGACATTTTAATCTTTAGATGGATTGGCATACCTGCTCCTGAGGATCTGAACAGGTCCTCAATTTATTCACTTATAATAAGGTAAATGGTATCACCAACCCAATGAACACGAACTTGGGCAAACTCTGGGAGATACTGAGGGACAGATACAGAGTAGCCTGTTGTGCTGCAGTCCATGGGGTTGCAAAGAATAGGACATGACTTAACTACTGAACAACAACAAATAAGGAAGGGTAAGACAAACAGGGACCACTTTTTATTGAGGGTTCTGTATCTCATAGGCAAGATGACTTTAAGTCAGTCTCGATATAAAAAATAGGGAGTCAGACTAAATGATCTCTGAAGACTCTCTGGCTCTAAATTTCTAAACTTTGATGGCTCTGGCTGGTCCCTGCTGCTGCTGCTAAGTCGCTTCAGTCGTGTCCGACTCTGTGCGACCCCATAGATGGCAGCCCACCAGGTTCCCCCATCCCTGGGATTCTCTAGGCAAGAACACTGGAGTGGCTTGCCATTTCCTTCTCCAATGCATGAAAGTGAAAAGTGAAAGTGAAGTCGCTCAGTCGTGTCCGACTCTTCGAAACCCCATGGACTGCAGCCCACTAGGCTCCTCTGTCCATGGGATTTTCCAGGCAAGAGTACTGGAGTGGGGTGCCTGCCTTCTCCACTGGCTGGTCCCTACTGCTGAGCTAATAACCCTAGGCTATCTCCTTCAGGTATCTGTTTTTCATCAACATCTTGATAATCACAGGGGAAAAATTTCACTACCTGTGAGGTTTTACATTGCTTAGACGTCCACTCTATATCTGTGTGATGTCTCATGGTTTCCTAAGGACTTCCAGTGCATCATCTTCTTGTACCCACAAAAATGCCCTGTGAAGTAGAACAGGCAGAATGTTCATCTCTATTCAGTGGTTGAGTAGACAGTGTTTCTGAGTAGTTTGAAATGGCCCGGCATTAGATAAAACATTAAGGGCACTGTTGGAGCTTGAAATCAGATTTCTTAATATAGTGGTATGCTTCTATGACCCTGCTTTGAAGGGAGCATATGTATGTTTGGGGAACTCAATAACAGTTTCACTCTGTTTATTGTTCATTCACTGATGGGCCCTTCATGAATATATTCACACCTTCAAGGAAGTATTTAAAGAATGCAAACCCCACAGAATCTGTAGCCAGTTGTTGAAGTATTCTCTCAGTGCTGCTAGTATTTGCTGTATGTGCTGCCACTTCCCTCATCTGTGTAATGGGATTAATTACAGCAGAAAGAGAAGAAAAAAATTGTATTCTTAATTGCATCATTTTGGTCTGCTAAATTAAAATCAAGGCTTCCCAGGTGGTACAGTAGTAAAGAATCCACCTGCCAATGCAAGAGACATAAGAGATGTGGGTACCACCCCTGGATTGGGAAAATCCCCTGGAGGAGGAAATGGTAACTCACTCCAGTATTCTAGCCTGGGAAATCCCAAGGACAGAGGAGCCTGGCGGGTTACAATCCTTGGAATCTCAAAGAGTTGGACACAACTGAGAGACTTTGCACACACACAAATTAATCTCCAAAAATGGTCAACTCTAATTCTGGCCTTTACAGTAAAGAGGTCAATGAATTTAGTTACCAGCATCTATGGTTTCAGCTGCTTGGAGGTGGGCTATGTCCTCCCAAGCAAATTTGTACCAAATTTGCTCTACCTAAAATAGGGTGTAACTTGGTCACACAAATTGGCAAAGTGGGCTTAGTGGGGTAAAGTGCAGAGCCTCATCCAGAGGTCACATCCCATTACTTCTGCCACCATCATCTCCCCCAATTCACATCTCTGGTCAGGACCTAGGTGGGCAATTTGTTTTACCTCACCCATCCTTCCTCTTCAGTTTTGGATTTATCTCTGAAACAGATGAGGACTGGCAACTCTAACTTCTGGGTGTTTGTGACTTCAGCTCCATTTATCCCCATTCCCACCCTCCAGGTTACATTATTAAAAGTGATATCTATTTTGCAATCCATTGTGTGTTCTTTTTACCCGTTACTAGCATACCAGGCTCATGTGCACGTGTGTGTGTGTGTGGATGTGTGTGTGTGTTTGTGCTTCACTGCTCAGTCGTGTCTCACACTTTGAGACCTGGTAGACTGTAGTGCACCAGGTTCCTCTGTCCACAGGATTTCCCAGTCAAGAATACTGGAGCAGGTTGCCATTTCCTTCTCCAGGGTCTCTTTCCACCCCAGGGATGGAAGCCCCTTCAATTAATATAATAATATGTACATAGTTAACTAGAACCCAATTTCCTTAAAAGAAGAAATGCAAAGTTAATGTTTCAACAACTATGACTAGTAAGAGAGTCAAATTCCAAAAAGGGCTTCTGACCATCTTATTTCCAACATTTTTTTTCTCCTTTGCTCTGAGTCTTCTGAGAATCTTAAGGATTTCCATGTTCAAGCCTTAATTTATTTGCTTCCTGCCCATTAAAATGTGTAAATAAATAATAACAAAAATCATAACAACTGGCTTGTCTTATAAAGATATCCAGCCCTTTCTAACTTAAGCAGAAAAATTTGTATGCTTTCTGCATTAAGTTCTCATCTTTAAAATTGTTCTCACATTTATTATTCTGTGAATTAAAATGTCTATTTTTAAAAATCTCATATTTATTCCTCTGGATCTTATCACTATCTGTTCCTGCCCGCCTGATTTTCCATGGTGACTTCAACTAATTTATTTCTATCTCCTCACAGCAAATGAAATTTCCTTAACCTTTCGCTGAGACATTACAAAGGATATTACTCACGGTGCTTAATTCCTTTCCACCTTTCTGGTCATTATACGCTCAGTGAGGTATTGTCCAAGGCTACAGAGAATTCTCCAGCTGATACATAAACCCAGCTTCATCCAGGAGAAATAGAGCTCCCTGTGGTTTGCCTTATTTTCAAAATTACATCTACTGCAATATTTATTTTATTGACTGTATATTTTACACTTGTGGGTTTTACTCTTTAAAATCTTCTCCACTTTGATCTATGTCCCTGACTATTAATAGTAGGGGGTTTCTGAGTACAGACTATTTTGGTCTTTCTTGGAATACCATAGAGATAGGAATTCCCTGTTTATTGAATTCTTATTTTCAACTGAGCATAATGTTGGTGATTTGGCATTTATCATTATTTATTAATAATGCTAACTGTGAATTATGTCTCCAGGCAGACTTTGCTCTGAACTCTAAATTTCTCTATCTTGCTGCCTGCTTGTTCGCTCCATTTCGATGGCCAATGCTAGCTCAAAATTATCATGTCTAAATTAAAATTGTTCTCTCAGCCTGGCTTTTACCACTTATTTCCCTACATTCATCTTTTCCTATATGCACATTTACTCCATCTCCAAGTCTTGGTATAACTTTCCTAAAAGTGTGTCCAGAGCCTCATGAATTCTCACCACTTCCGCCCCTGGTTCAAGTCAGGGGTCTGTCCTCAACCAAAGATGTGACCCCAAACAGAATTTCGTCTTTCTCCATGTCTGGAAATAACTGTGTAATTACGACATTACTTGTGTCACAGGTTTTCAGAACCCCATCTTGCCTGTAAGGAGACTGTGCATTCAACAAATATGTAGACAGGTCTCCATCTTTGGTATTAACCACTTTATCAAGCAGCATGCTAGCAGGAAACAAGGAGTTCAAGTGAAATTGTTCAGATGGAATCATTCTCAGTACCCTCTGTAGAAGAATGAAGTCTTTCTTCCTGATCTGAGTGAACTAGACATCCCTTTTATTAAAAATTTTGTAGAGACTCCGTCTGAAAGCTGTTTCATAAAGGAACGCCTACCCTCCTTAAGATTCTCCCTTGACACAGTCTATTTTTTTTCTTGCAAACCAAAATGAAAGTAAAATTTCAGTGTCTCCAAGGAAACAATTGCAAATTTATACTAGGTGGAGAAAAAATATACATAAAAGAATTATAAAATCTTCTGAACTTTTATCCTCACAAATTGGGAAGCATGCATAAGAATAGATCCTAATTATAAAATATCAAAAGGGACAAAATCTAAGATTATATGAGATAACATTTTTATTGATATGAATCTGCTCGACCAAAATTTAGAATCCAATGTGTTAGCCTAGATTAAGTGGTGGTCTATAATAGAAAAGATTCTCATGCCAGAATTTTCCTGGCATGCTGTAGAGGAAGAAATTTTCAGAAGTGAATATTGAAATGAATGCTGAATGGGATTCTGGTCTGTGATCGACTCAGTCACATCCTGAACATAGCCCTGGGAAGACCCGCAGGAAACGCATTTCTCTGAACTATTTAAAGACTTTACTGTAGAGGAAAGCATCAGCACCTTGAAACCTGAAAATGATAGAGGGAAATTCTGCAAAAGGGTGGAGCTCTTTGATTTCAGAGAGACTTTCAGGGTCTCACAGAAGCAGGGTACAGATGCTGGTGGCACATAAACACCCCACAGAAGGTCTTCCTGTTACTATACAAGACTTCAAGGATGGAATGTCACTCTTGATATTCCTAAGTGTCAGTGTTTTGACACAGGAATCTGTGATGGTGACTGACTGGTCCTGAATCCAAAGGCATGGCATAGACTCACAGCCCACTACTTGAGCCATAGAAACCACGTGTCTGATGAGCAGAAACCTGATTTGAGAAACTAAAGTGAGAATGTATGGCCTGACATGATAACTGTCACTGGACCAGGGCCCCTTGAATTAAGAAGATATTACGTTGGAATCAGTAGATACATTTGAAGATGTGTGTTCATGGTACCTGTATGCAATCCTACCTGAAATGTGTACTGTGGTTCTTCCTCTGTGCTTTTCCCGAAAGTACCCAAAGCCATTTAACAAGATTATTGTATAATAGAGAAAGGGGTTGATCCAGATCTTCTAGGCTTCTTAGCGTGAGTCAGTTGGAACCCAAAGTGTCTGTATGTTAAGAGTGAGAGCTCATGCTGGTCAGGCAATCCATGGAATGTGGCCTCGGTTAGTCATGCAGTGGGTCCGAGAGCCCAGGAACCCATTCTGTGGTCATATCCCTGGCTCCTCAACGTGCGGTGGGAATGAAAGTCCTTCACCACTGGCAGCATCTCTCTCTTGGTTCCTTAACATGTTGAGTTGAACGCCAAGACTGATTCTGAAGATGGTGGAGGCTCGCGCAAACCGTATCAGGTGTTAGCACGAATTGCAGGATGTGTTCCAGATTGGGCCTTTTTGTGGAAACAAATCTGGCAGCTGATATGCAGCCACTAATTGACTGATCAAATAATTGGTTTCTCATTCCCAATTAATATATGCAGTTGGGAGCAGTCCAGTTTCAATTGGCAAAGACAGCAATACCAAGGCACTGTTTTAGAATTATGTCAACTCAACGTGCTCTTTTTAGCATAATATTCAATGTTTTCTCATATTAATTTCCCCTAGTATATCATACCATTACATAACATAAAGGACATTATTTGTTGGATAGGAGAACATAGGAAAACTCTAGATGCTTTAATAGGAGACATTATGCCAGAAATATTTCAATGATATTTATACATTAATGAAGTTTCTAGGGACCTAGCGGTCTGGATCAGATTCAGAAATACCCGCTGAAGTATGTTCCTTAGTGCCATCCATCATGGGAGAAAATAAATTATAATCTTCATTGGGAATCTTTGGATTTTAGAGACAACTTATAATACATGTGAATGCTGCTCTGATAGATTTAGAGAATAATTTTTTTTCTCTTTTCTTTTACTTTATTTTGCTTTACAATACTGTATTGGTTTTGCCACACATTGACATGAATCCACCATGGGTGTACATGAGTTCCCAATCCTGAACCCCCCTCCCACCTTTCACCCCATATCATCTCTCTGGATCATCCCCGTGCACCAGCCCCAAGCATCCTGTATCCTGTATCGAACATAGACTGGCGATTCGTTTCTAACATGATATTATACATGTTTCAATGCCATTCTCCCAAATCATCCCACCCTCTTCCTCTCCCACAGAGTCCAAAAGTCCATTCTATACATCTGTGTCTCTTTTGCTGTCTTGCATACAGGGTTATCACTACCATCTTTCTAAATTCCATATATATGTGTTAGTATACTGTATTGGTGTTTTTCTTTCTGGCTTACTTCACTCTGTATAATAGGCTCCAGTTTCATCCACCTCATTAGAACTGATTCAAATGTATTCTTTTTAATGGCTAAGTAATACTCCATTGTGTATATGTACCACAGCTTTCTTATCCATTCATCTGCTGATGGACATCTAGGTTGTTTCCATGTCCTGGCTATTATAAACAGTGCTGCAATAAACATTGGGGTACACATGTCTCTTTCAATTCTGGTTTCCTCGGTGTGTATGCCCAGCAGTGGGATTGCTGGGTCATAAGGCAATTTGCAATTTTTTAAGGAATCTCCACTCTGTTCTCCATAGTGGCTGTACTAGTTTGCATTCCTGCCAACAGTGTAAGAGGGTTCCCTTTTCTCCACACCCTCTCCAGCATTTATAACTTGTAGGCTTTTGGATCGCAGCCATTCTGACTGGTGTGAAATGGTACCTCATTGTGGTTTTGATTTGCATTTCTCTGATAATGAGTGATGTTGAGCATCTTCTCATGTGTTTGTTATCCATCTGTATGTCTTCTTTGGAGAAATGTCTATTTAGTTCTTTGGCCCATTTTTTGATTGGGTCTTCTATTTTTCTGGAATTGAGCTGCAGGAGTTGCTTGTATATTTTTGAGATTAGTTGTTTGTCAGTTGCTTTATTTGCTATTATTTTCTCCCATTCCAAGGGCTGTCTTTTCACCTTGCTTATAGTTTCCTTTGTTGTGCAGAAGCTTTTAATTTTAATTAGATCCTATTTGTTTATTTTTGCTTTTATTTCCAGTATTCTGGGAGGTGGATCATAGAGGATCCTGCTGTGATTTATGTCGGAGAGTGTGTTGCCTATGTTCTCCTCTAGGAGTTTTATAGTTTCTGGTCTTACATTTAGATCTGTTATCCATTTTGAGTTTATTTTTGTGTATGGTATTAGAAAATGATCTAGTTTCAATTCGTATGGAAATACAAAAAAACCTTGAATAGCCAAAGCAATCTTGAGAAAGAAGAATGGAACTGGAGGAATCAACCTGCCTGACTTCAGGCTCTACTACAAAGCCACAGTCATCAAGACAGTATGGTACTGGCACAAAGACAGAAACATAGATCAATGGAACAAAATAGAAAGCCCAGAGATAAATCCACACACCTATGGATACTTTATCTTTGACAAAGGAGGCAAAAATATACAATGGATTAAAGACAATCTCTTTAACAAGTGGTGCTGGGAAAACTGGTCAACCACTTGTAAAAGAATGAAACTAGAGAATAATTCTTAAACCTGACAATTTTTAAAAGTTAGTTTATTTAAGTTTGTGTTAGAAAAATTGAGAATAAAGTACAGAAAGTTCCCATATACTTCCCATCTCCCTCATATAGTTGCTTCTGTTGTTGATTTCAGGATTCCCTGGTGGCTCAGTGGTAAAAAAAAAAAAAAACCTCACCTGCCAGTGTAGCAGAAGCAGGAGGCACAGGCTTGATCCCTGGGTCAGGAAGATACCCTGGAGAAGGAAACAGCAGCCCACCTCAGGACTCTCACCTAGGAAGTCCCATGGACAGAGGAACCCAGGGGGCTACAGTCTGTGAGGTCACAAAAGAGTCACACATGACTGAGCACATTATTAATATCTTGCCTTAATGTGCTGCAATTCTTAAAACTGATTCCTATGGTACATTGTTTTTTCCTAAAATCCACAGTTTACATTAGGATTTATTCTTTGTCTTGTGATGTTCTGTAAGTTTTGACAAATGCAGGTATCCACAGTTGCATCATTCAGAGAATTTCATTGCCCTAAAAGTCTCCCCTGTTCATCCCTGTTCATCCCTTTCTCCATCCAACAAGCCCTTGGCAGTCACTGATAATTTAAAAAATTTTAATTTAATTTGACATAAAATGCACATACAACTTATCTCTCAAATATTTTTAGATATAAAGTAGCATTAAGTACATTTATATTATTATGTAGTCAATCTCCAGATTTCTTTTTCTTTTCATCTTGCAAAAATGAAAGTCTATACTCATTCAAAAAAGGAAAAAACAACTCCACATTCCTCCTTTCTCCCAGTGTCTTACAACCACCATTCTGCTTTCCCTTTCTATGAATCTGACTACTCTAAGTAGCTCATGTAAATGAAATAGTACAGTATATGTCTTTCTGTGACTGGCTTATTTCACAAAGCATAATATCCTCATGTTCATCCATACTGTAGCATATGTCAAAATGTCCTTCTGTATTAAGACTGAGTAATATATTATTGCATCTGTATATAATTTCTTTAATTCAATCATCCATCAATGGGCACTTGGATGCTTCCATTTTTTTTGGCTATTGTGAATAGTGTGACTATGGACATAGGTGTACAACTATCTCTTTAAGATTCTGCTGTCAACTCTTTTGTGTTTATACCTAGAAGGGGATGTGATGGTTTCATGGAAATCCTAGTTGTAATTTTTTGAAGAAACATCATCCTGTTTTCCATAGGATCACCCACAAGTCCAACAGTTTAGAGGGCTGTCATACAGGCTCCTTGTTTGATGCTTCTGCCCTGACACATGGGCCTCATGATCCAGTAGCCTCAATGCTGCTTTTAAATGGTTTATCACATATGGATGCTCCATGAAGCCTCCAGTTCTTCTAAGGTAGTCATCACAGCCTAGACGCCTATTGTTCGGGAGTAGAAACTGTTCCACTGTACAGACAGTTGCCTTCCTTTGAGAATGAGCTCCTGAGGCTCTGGTGGAAATGGAGTGCCTGACCACAGGACACCAAGAGAGTATGCTTGCTGAGCTTCCCAGCATGAGCTGGGTGTTCATCTCAATTTAAAAATCATAAAGGTGGATACACAGATGAGCATTCCATCCATAAACGGAAAGGATTTGTTTGAAGTCAGGCCCGAGAAGATCTGGAAATTATGGAGTAAATTGCATGAGCAGAGGACCCACATTCCCACAGCCTTTAGTCTTGCTGTTGCTCTGCTATTCTCCAGCCCACACCTGTGGCATCCTCAGGAGTTCTTCCTTTAGAGGCAGGTGTTTATATTCATTTGAAGTGCAACTGCATTGAGTCTGCTCTAAGGATGATGTCTTTAGCAAAGTACCTCAAATCAGAGTAGCTTAAAACAACTTTTGTTGTTACTGCTATCTCTCTTAGTGCTGGCAAGTTAGAGACTTCAGCCTAGGCTGTTGTCCATCAGTTTCTATTCTGTTTCAGTCTGGGGTTGGGCTCGTTAGGTCATTCAACATCTAGTAGTTGATGCTGGTTGTTGCTTCAAAATCTGGGGCTGAAACACAAGGGGACCCTTAAGCATGTCCTCCTGCATGGACTTCTCATGTGACAAGTCAAGGCACTACAGGCGTATTTCCAAAGAAAGACAGAAACTATATTCTTTGGATGACATAACCCCAGACAACGAAGGGCATCATTTCCACCACTGTCTCCTGATCAGACAAGTTACAAGCCCCCATCCAGTCTTAAAGAAGGAAACAGAGACCTAACCTCTTTATTATAATAGTGTCAGTTACATTTTAAGAAGAATTGAAGAAGATGAAGAAATATGTGTAACACACACAGACACACAGAGTCAGTTCTCAGTTTTTTGCAATAGCTTTGTCCTGTATAGCTGCCCCAGACATTGAATCATCTAATAATCAACTAGTGCTTCTAGGAAAATACTGTTAGTTTCCTGTGGGACTCTGGTCACATGTTTTGATCAAAAGACTAACACATAATAACACCGTTCTATAATATACACGTTTCTGTTTGAAGACACTTTTTAATAGCTACTGTTGATTTACTGAAATTGGATTCAGGGCCAGCAGCATCATAGCTCATGAAGCTTATTAAAAAGTTTTTTTTTTTTTTCTCCTGTAAGGTACATAACAGTCTACTTTTTGCTTAGGAAGAGTAGACAGTACTTTAGCACTACACTTGGGGCCCATTTAAAACAACAAAATTACCAAGAAAAAGCACAATCATGTGAAAAACAAAAGAGAACTATATAGATCACAAAAGATATCCTTACTTATAGTCTGGGAGCTGAAAATAAATTTAACAAGTAGACAAATTAACAAAAATGGGATCTGAGAATACTGAGGAGGAATTCTATATGAATGTATATTTATGTATATGTAAAATATAATCTGCTGCACTTCACAGGCAGGGGTGGCCCAGAAAATGTGATAAATGAAGTCTTCTTGGTGAGTGGCAGAACTTCTAGCAGCATCAGGCTACCCACTCTGCATGTAGTGAAGGACATTCTGCGTGATCAGAAACTTGTAAAGGATCTGATTAGATCATTGGTGATGAGGTGGTGTGCTGCACAACTACTGCTTACAGACTTGTCATAATAGAGACGGGGAACCCAACATTCCCCGAAGCTCAGCTCCACCCCAAAGATCTGAATGAGCAGGTGGGGATGGTGACACCATCTGTAAACACCAGTCTTTCCCCAGGTTTCCCGGCACCCGCTGTAGCGCCTGTGTGCAAACTGACCACAGAGACATGAGGATGCTGTACATGGACTCTACAATTTAGCTGCTAACGCGTGCCCAAACCAACAATAGCAGGGGCTAGAGTTGAGCCGGTGATAAAGTACTATGAGTAGATTAACCAACCTGGCGCCTGGAGACAGGTTGATGACATTGGTCCCCCTTCTGTCTCTGAGTGATCCGTCACAGGAACAGATACACTGGATATCTGTATTTTGGATGTGGACGTGCTTTTCCTCACTCAGATCTTTTGCCGTCATCACTACCGAAGGAAAGCCTTGTGTGTGCACGTGTTAGTCGCTTCAGTCGTGTCCGACTCTTTGTGACCCCATGGACAGTAGACCGCCAGGCTCCTCTCTCCATGGAATTCTCCAGGCAAGAATACTGGAGTGGGTTGCTATGCCCTCCTCCAGGGGATCTTCCCAACCCAAGGATCAAACCCAGGTCTCCTGCATTTCAGGCAGATTCTTTACCATCTGAGCCACCAGGGAAAGCCAGGGAAAGCCTTACTCACATTCATGTTCTTCCACTCAACATGGCTTCTTATCAAGGCAGAAAAGTTAGAAAATGAACTTATGCAATTATGCTTTTTTTTTTCATTTCCTGTGTATGATTACTTACAGGAATTATTTTGTTTACATTTTGACTCCTGTGTACAGATAAAGCAATAGTCTATTGAAATCTATTTAGATTTCTCTAGAATGGATGGAATTTAAAGGTTCTGTAAATTTTAACCTTAAAAGTAGGCAAGCCTTTTTTGTCAAGTTTCTCTCCAGGCAAGACTAGCAAACTAGTAGTAATTATTATCAGAAAGTTTTATATTTCTATACTTAGCCCTAAATTGTCAAACTCCAAATTAACAAACCCAACACCATGCTAGACAATTTCATTGTATATTGCAGACATTATAAACTCATTATATAGCACACCAGATTCATTATATCTCTTTTTTTTAGCCAATCCTATCCTACACCCCTAAAAATATTCAATTTGCTATGTTCTTAGAATCAAAATCTATCCCAGTTAGAAAAGAAGTTCCTCAACTTAATAAAGTATTCTACAGATTCAGTGTAATTTTTACGAAAGTGCCAAACAGTATGAAGGCTCCTCAAAAATTTAAAAACAGAACTGCCATCTGATCCAGCAATCCTACTTCTGGGTATATATCCAAAGGAACTTAAAATATGTACCTTGAAGATATATTTGCACCCCATGTTAACTGTGCCATTATTTACAATGGTCAAAATATGGGGAAAAGTTTGATTTTCCATCAGCAGATCCATCAACAGATGAGTGGATATAAAATTTGTATGTATATGATACGTGTATATATGATATATGTATATATGCATACATGTGTATATTTACATATATATGTTGAATATGTATGATAGTCATCCTTAAAAAGGAAGGCCATGCTGTCATTTACAAAACATAGATGAAACTGGAGGACATTAAGTGAGACAGACCACGCAAAGAAAGACAAATACTGCATGATCTCACTAAAATGTGAAATTGTCAAGCTCATGGTAGCCAAGAGTAGAAAGATGGTTTCCAGGGAGAGTGATGGGGAGAGGGAACAGAGGTGATGTTGGTCAAAGGTTACAAAGTTTCAGTTAAATAATATGAGATGAATGAGTTCTGGACAGCTAACATACAGTGTGATCACAAAACTTGACACCCCTGTGTTGTATCTTGGAGCTCTGTTTAAGAGGATAGATCTTGAATTTGCTCACCACACACACACATGCACGCACACACACACACAAAACTGGCAACAATGTAGAGTTGTTGAATATGTTTTATTTAGCTAGGCTGTGGTGCTCCTTCTACAATGTATGCATATATCAAAACATGAAGTTGTACACTTTGAATATATACAATTTTTATATGCCAAACTTATCTCAAAAAAGTTGTTAAAAATGTAATTACTACCTAAGTATAAAAATGTCTCTCAGTATCTATAGTCCTCTCATGCACAGTTAAACAAGCACTGTTGGATACTTAACTCTGTAGTGTTGCTTTGATCTTTCAGCAGGCCTGTTTACTGCCTTGATAGTGCACCCTTTTATAACACAAATCATTCTCTGGCTCTGGGTAGACATTACACTAAACCTCTTACCTCTAACAGCCAGCTGTCACCATCTCTACTACATAGCACTTAAAAACAAGGTAAGCTCTACAAGTCATCTGATTTTACTTTGCACAACATTAAAATTGCCTACCTTTAGACACAAAGAAGATTCAGTTTACACATTTGTCAAGTTTTGTGATATAGTTGAGAAAAAATTAAATTTAATGTTTCTCTTAGCACATAGGTAGAAAGCACTGCTTTAAGAAATATAATTCAACAACTTATTAGTTATTTTTCTGAATCTTTTTTTTCAATTATCTTCCTTGAGCATGTAAATAAGCTTAGAAGATGGAGTATATCTTTTTTGTGAAAAGTGAAGTGAACGTATTAGTCGCTCAGTTGTGTCTGACTCTTTGCGACCCCATAGACTGTAGCAAGCCAGGCTCCTCTGTCTATGGAATTCTCCAGGCAAGAGTACTAGAGTGGATAGCCGTTCCCTTCTCCAGAGGACCTTCCTGATACAGGGATTGAACACAGGTCTCCTGCACTGCAGACAGATTCTTTACTATCTGAGCCACCATGGCAACCCTTTTTTGTAATCAAGCCTAATAAAATTCAAGTGGCAAATCTGTGCTATATAAGTGTCCTGAATTACAAAGAAAGACAGCTGGAATCAAGTCCCACATTAGCTGTTTGGTCTCCATGCACTCCATTCATAAAATCATTCCTATTTCTTTACTGACAAAATGAATTAAACAGACTGAATTAAAAAGATCCTCCCAGCAGATCTAGAGAAAGTTGAGAAAGCCATCTAAAATGTAGGCTTATTAGCTTCAGTCAGGACTAGCCTGGGAGAGAGATGGTAGGCAAGTAGCTCATCAGTTTGGAAAACTAGTCGTAGGGTAAAGGATGAAGAGGAACAGTTACAGTCCAAGAAGCCCATAGCACTATGATTCGACATATTAGGAATGGGGAGGACAAATATTCAATACTCAGTTATGAACACTAACCAGAACACCATATTTTAGGATGCTTAGCCACCTAATGTACAAAGGACAAAATTGGGCAGTTTCTAAATTTCCATGTAAGATTTATAATTCTATATATAAATTTACCTTGAAAGCTAATATACACAGTTGACAAAAGTGAGGAACAGCCCCAGGTTTGAGACCCTTGTTAATAGTTTGCATGAATCACATCCATCTCATAAAATCATAACACAGTTGTTATGATATTAATACAGAAATTTTTAATTTCTGCTCCACTTAATTTGCATAAGTAATTGACAGCTCATTAGAAATGATAAAAGCATAATTATGAAAACAAATCTAGAAGAAAGGGCAAAGTCTTGATTGGTAAATTATGACTAAAAATATATTTTGTTCCATACTGTGGACTTGTTATTATGGACATTGACTACTTATTTTCCTCCAAGATTCCCACTCTTAGACATCAGAAAATGAGATGTAAACACATATAAGAAAAATGCTAAGCACTGTATCCATGGCCAAGCTCAAAGTCAAACCTTCAATTTAAATTTACCACCATTTCATCAATTCTAGGATATAGTAATTCTGTTATATTTGGCTAGAAAACCACAACTTCAACAGTAAATTGTGTTGAATTTTCTTGTAAGGATTAAAGGTGTCTACTAACTCCAAAGATTCTGTTTTATGAAACTAAGGTATCTCTGTTGACTCTAAAATGTATATTATACTTTGGATCAACTTATGTACTGATGCATTTATTCATTTAATTTATATTTGTGAAATGCCTGACACTCAAAATCCTGAAACAAGTCAAAAGAAAAAATAAGTTTGATACATTTAGGGCTGCCTCACTAATAAATAAGTACCTCCTATAATAAAAAAGAAGAGCAACCACCAGATAGAAAAATGAACAGTATAGAAACAGATAGTTCATGGAAGAATAAGTAAATTCCCTGTTGAATGTAGAAAACTGTTTTTTGTTTCTAATATTAAGAAAATGAAAATTAAAAGTACACTGAGAGACAGAGGTTTTCCAACAGCTATGTTTGGGTGTGAGAGTTGGACGGTAAAGAAGATAGAGCAGCGGAGAATTGATGCTTTTGAACTATGGTGCTGGAGAAGACTCTTGAGAGTCGCTTGGAATGAAAGGAGATCAAACCAGTCAATCCTAAAGGAAATCAACCCTGAATATTCATTGGAAGGACTGATGTTAAAGCTGAAGCCCCAATACTTTAGTCACCTAATGCAAACAGCTGACTCATTGGAAAAGACCCTGATGCTGGGAAAGATTGAAGGCAGGAGGAGAAGTGAGCAACAGAGGTTGAGATGGTATCACTGACTCGATGGACATGAGTTTGAGCAAACTCCAGGAAATAGTGATGGACCAGGAATCCTGGTGAGCACAGTCCATGGGATTGCAAGGAGTCAGACACGACTTAGTGACTGAACAACAACAAATGGTGAAGTATCTTCTAGAAGATTAATTATAACAGCTAATAAGTAAAGTAACAAATAGTAGCTCACATGGAGTGGTGCAAAGTAAGCAGAAACTAGAGGAGGCTTTTAATTTGGAAAGAGGGAAAGGTGTTTTTATAACTTTGGATTGACAGTAGTCTATACTGAGGGCATGAGGGCTATCTAGAACTTGGAAAGAAATCTGAAGTCTTTCTTTTTATAAACCCCAGTGAGCAGGATTCTAGACAGCTAGATGGCAAGAAATGTGTGACAATATGGCAGAAAGGAGAGTTAGAGGGATAATGCTTTAAATTCTGTACACAGCTCCTGCCCAAATCTTCTGCTGACTTTTTCACTACTCATGTGTTTGACAGACTCCAAGCATCCCAGCTAAAGTTACATATTTCCAGCCACGGCTCGCTGCACTAGCAGAGAAATTGGAATCTGAGTTTAGTCTAATTAGCTGACTGCTAAAGAAAGAAACAAATCAAACCAAAACCAAAAAGTAATACTGTTGAAATGAAACTAAAGGAAATCTCTAAAATAGATGTGTCATTCACAAAGTCCAGGATACAATTTAAAATCATCCAAATTATTAGCAATATTTAAAAAACAAACAACAAAATACACTTGACACTCATATAAGTGACAAGATAAGCAGTAAAGATCAACCCTGAAACGACTTGGAGGATGGAAATAGCAAATGACGATTTTAAAACAACCATTGCAACTATGCTCAAGAATAATAACAATATGATCATAGTGAATAAATATTAGCATAAAAAAGAGAACTATAAAACTAACTAAATGGGATTTCAAGATAAAAATGCAATATCTGAAATTCTAAAGATAGGAGAAGAAAAACATACATAATTTCATGTGGTTACCAACAGACTGAAAATATAAGAAGAAACAGCAAATTTGAAGATAAATCAGTTACTCAATTTGAAGAATTAAGAATGAATATAAAATTTTTTAAAGCCTCAGCTGTGTGTAGAACAATATGAAAAGTCTAACAGACATGCAATTGGAGGCCCAGAAAGGAGTTAAGAGAAATGGGTAAGATAAAATATCTTTGAAGAACTAGTGCTCTCAAATTTCCTCAAATTAGCAAAATGTATAAATTGAAAAAGTCAAACAGTTTAGTGTACCCTAAGGAAGTTACATTCAAAGCTAGAATAACATGGTCATATTGTTAGAAACCGAGTAAATTTTAAAAGAATCAAGGGAAAAGCAGATCTTCTTATAAGGTACAACAGTGATATGACAGTGTGCCAGCTTCTCAACCCAAGGAGACTAGAAGAGATTGAAAGAACCAGTCTAAATGTCAAATGAAAAAAATTTCTCTCAATGAAAAAAAATGTTATGTCAATATTCTTTAATAGTAAAGGTGAGATAAAGACATTACTGATAAGTGAAAAACCAGGATGTTTGCTAATAACATACCTACGTAAACTATTTGAAATACTAAAAGATTTTCTGGCTGGTGAGAGATTATACCAGCGAGATCTCAGAGTGTCCAAAGGGATCGAGAGTCTTAGAAAGAGTATACAGGTGTACAGGTAAATACATATGTGTTCTTTTTTGTCTTTATTTTATTTTATTATTTTTATTTTTTTAATTAATTTATTTTTTATTTTACTTTACAATTCTGTATTGGTTTTGCCATACATTGACATGAATCCACCACGGGTGTACATGCATTCCCAAACCTGAACCCCCCTCCCACCCCCCCTCCCCACCACATCTCTCTGGGTCATCCCCGCGTACCAGCCCCAAGCGTGCCATATCCTGCATCGGACATAGACTGGCTATTCGATTCTTACATGATATTATACATGTTTCAATACCATTCTCCCAAGTCATCTCACCCTCTCCCTCTCCCACTGAGTCCAAAAGTCTGCTATACACATCTGTGTCTTTTTTGCTGTCCTGCATACAGGGTCATCATTGCCATCTTTCTAAATTCCATATATATGTGTTAGTATACTGTATTGGTGTTTTTCTTTCTGGCTTACTTCACTCTGTATAATTGGCTCCAGTTTCATCCATCTCATCAGAACTGATTCAAATGTATTCTTTTTAACGGCTGAGTAATACTCCATTGTGTATATGTACCACAGTTTTCTTATCCATTCATCTGCTGATGGACATCTAGGTTGTTTCCATGTCCTGGCTATTATAAACAATGCTGCGATGAACATTGGGGTACATGTGTCTCTTTCAATTCTGGTTTCCTCAGTGTGTATGCCCAGTAGTGGGATTGCTGGGTCATAAGGTAGTTCTATTTGCAATTTTTTAAGGAATCTCCACACTGTTCTCCATAGTGGCTGTACTAGTTTGCATTCCCACCAACAGTGTAGGAGGGTTCCCTTCTCTCCACACCCTCTCCAGCATTTATTGCTTGCAGATTTTTGGATTGCAGACATTCTGACTGGTGTGAACTCAACATCACTCATTATTAGAGAAATGCAAATCTTTTTTGTCTTTAAAAATATAAAAAGTTGAAAACAAAAGAATGACATTGTCTTGTGAATTTCTATTGTACCATCAGTGTAATTTAGCCACAACTTTAGCATAAAGGAGAAAGAGGGTGGTAAATCAACCTTTTAATTTCCTGGTTCTCATATTTTATGTATAGTGCTTAAATACTAGCTCTGATATTGTGTTTCCTTGGAAAACCAATGAAAGTGCAAAGAGTCATAGCTAAAAGGGTAACTAGTAAAATTTTTTACATTGTAAAGCAATATTAAAACAATCACAAAAATTAAAAGGAAAATACAGAAATCTCCCTCTCCATTCCAAATATTTGGCAATTTAACATGCTTTAAAAATAAATAAATAAACCATGGATCAAAGAGAAAATAGCAATGACAAATTTAAAGTGTTTAAAATGTAGTGGTAATAAAACTAAAACATCAACATTTGTAGAACATGGATAAATCACTACTCAGTGGGAAATATGATTTTTAATGGCAATATTATGAGAAACAAGCTGTATAAAAACAATGACCTAAGATTCCTCTTCAAGAGTCTAGATAAAAATGAACAAAGTAAAAAAAATGGAAGAAAGGAAGTAATAATGACAGGATCAGAAATAAATAACAGAGAGCTTCAGTAACAAAGAAATTTAAGAATGCTAAATTTTGAAAATTGATTTTTTAAAATTAAAAACCATCTCAAACAAAAACTTCCAGGTCCATGGTTTCTCTAGTGGCTACTTTCAAATGAAATTAAAAGAAAGTGTCCACAAATTCTCTTAAAAAATAATAGAGAAGATAACACTTAGCATCTTGTTTTGTATCTTGTTTTGCATCTAAGTCTTACCAAAACTCAGCAAATAACACACATACACACACACAGACATTTATAGACCAGTCGGAGAAGGCAATGGCACCCCACTCCAGTACTCTTGCCTGGGAAATCTCATGGACAGAGGAGCCTGGTTGGAGGCCATGTATGGGGTCGCACAGAGTTGGACACGACTGAAGCGACTTAGCAGCAGCAGCAGCAGCAGTATCCTTCATGAATATATGCACAAGAGATCAACATATTCTTAACAACATATTAGCAAGTCAATCTTGGTCTATATACTTACCACTGAAGATATAAAAGACTCTTCATATTCAGAAAATTGAGAATTAAAGGGAGAACATTAAACATTTATCCTCTTTTCCTTTGATTAATGCATTTCAGTGAAATAGCTCCAGTTGATGAGGGTTAGTTCTTTATGCAATGATTACAGGTAATACAGAAAAGAGAGAATTATAGACTTAGAAAAATCACCTTATTGCCATTTTGACTTCCAGGCAACACATATCAATGAATGAAAACACTAGATGAAATATTCATTACAAAAAAGAGTATATCTACTCAGTTCATTTATCTGTCAGTCACTCTCTGAGATTTTGAGACCCCCTAATGAATAATAACTTAGAGTGGGATAGCAAAATATTTTATGACTTCTGTTTGAATATAGCATACAATACAATGTATTCTTGCCAAAAAACATAAATTCAAATCAAATCAACATGTAGTGCAAATTTTCTTTATTACCAAAAAATAAAACAAAAACAAAACAGCATAGTTCAATTCAGTTCAGTCGCTCAGTTGTGTCCAACTCTTTGCGACCCCATGAATCGCAGCACGCCAGGCCTCCCTGTCCATCACCAACTCCCGGAGTTCACTCAAATTCACGTCCATCGAGTCGTTGATGCCATCCAGCCATCCCATCCTCTGTCGTCCCCTTCTCCTCCTGCCCTCAATCGCTCCCAGCATCAAAGTCTTTTCCAATGAGTCAACTCTTCGCATGAGGTGGCCAAAGTACTGGAGTTTCAGCTTTAGCATCATTCCTTCCAAAGAAATCCCAGGGCTGATCTCCTTCAGAATGGACTGGTTGGATCTCCTTGCAGTCCAAGGGACTCTCAAGAGTCTTCTCCAACACCACAGTTCAAAAGCATCCATTCTTCAGTGCTCAACCTTCTTCACAGTCCCACTCTCACATCCATACATGACCACAGGAAAAACCATAGCCTTGACTAGATGGACCTTAGTCGGCAAAGTAATGTCTCTGCTTTTGAATATGCTGTCTAGGTTGGTCATAACTTTTCTTCCAAGGAGTAAGTGTCTTTTAATTTCATGGCTGCAGTCACCATCTGCAGTGATTTTGGAGCCCCCCAAAATAAAGTCTGACACTGTTTCCACTGTTTCTCCATCTGTTTCCCATGAAGTGATGGGACTGGATGCCATGATCTTTGTTTTCTGAATGTTGAGCTTTAAGCCAACTTTTTCACTCTCCTCTTTCACTTTCATCAAGAAGCTTTTTAGTTCCTCTTCACTTTCTGCCATAAGGGTGGTGTCATCTGCATATCTGAGGTTATTGATATTTCTCCCGGCAATCTTGATTCCAGCTTGTATTTCTTCCAGCCCAGCGTTTCTCATGATGTACTCTGCATAGAAGTTAAATAAGCAGGGTGACAATATACAGCCTTGACGTACTCCTTTTCCTATTTGGAACCAGTCTTTTGTTCCCTGTCCAGTTCTAACTGTTGCTTCCTGACCTGCATACAGATTTCTCAAGAGGCAGGGCAGGTGGCCTGGTATTCCCATCTCTCTCAGAATCTTCCATAGTTTATTGTGATCCACACAGTCAAAGGCTTTGGCATAGTCAATAAAGCAGAAATAGATGTTTTTCTGGAACTCTCTTGCTTTTTCATCAGTTTGAAATAGTACACATACCAATATAGAATATGGCACAGTAGTCAAAAATGTAGTTTTTTCTAAAAGCAATTCAGTGATTAAAATAAGTATATGAAAACTTGTGAGAGAGTCTGGTAATAAAAGAGGCAATTTTTTTTTAATGTAGCAAATAGAACTTTTTGAATTCTAATTGTGTAAAAAACACATTTTACGCTATTGGGAAAATTTGAATATAGCCCGGACATTAGATAATGTTAGAAATCTTAGAGATTTGTGATAAAACACAAATGAGTGAAATCACACAATATCTGTTCCTTTCTTCATAACACGTGCATGCGTGTGTGCTCAGTCATGCTGGACTCTTCACGATCCCAAGGACCGTAGCCTGCCAGGTTCCTCTGTCCATGACATTTCCCAGGCAAGAGTACTGGAGAGGGAAGCCATCCCCATGTCCAGAGTATCTTCACAACCCAGGAATCGAACCCCTGTCTGCTGCCTTACAGACGGATTCTGTACTCTCTAAGCCACCAGGGAAGCCCTTCTTTACAATACAACAGCATGTAAAAAAATAAAGTAAAATAAAAAATTTAAGAACCAAATGTACCAAAATCTTGATAATTTCTAGGTCTGGTTAAAAAATTATATAGAGGTGAATTAATATTCCCAAATGCATCCCCAAATACATTTGTTTGTAAATGCTTAAAACTGTTCCTAATTGAAAAATACATTCACAAACACGTACATATATACACACGCAGACTCACATCTATAATTTACAGACTCTTCTATATGCATATCAAGTCAAAAATAATTTGACATTGATTTTCACATATTGGAAAAGTTGTCATCTTTAATTTTCTCCACCAACAACAATTAGGCAAAAATTGTTAAAAAAAATGTTTAAAAAGTTCCTCAAACTGTATATTTTTATAGTTTTGTTTATTAAATTGAGAACATTTTTATTAAGCAAATGTTAAAATTAATTTTGAATTGAAAGATGAGCACAACTAGAAAAGAAAAGAACCCTCTCCAAGTTTTGTTTTGGTTCTGACTCTGCCCATGGTAACAAACAGACTTATTATCAGCTTCCAAGAGTGTCAGCTTTTATCTGTCGAATGGGTTACTAATTATTTGCTTTATAATTCACAAACGTCTATGTAAATCAGAGGAGCTGATGCAATTAAAATGCTTCCCTAGCCCATTCATCAAGTGGTATAAATGACTGTGCCTCCACCTTCATTTAGAAACCCTTCACTCTGGGCACATGGAATTTATTTGTACCATCTTCTGTGTCTTGGTGACACTGTCATTTACCCACTCCTAGTCACCCACCTTCACGCTCAGAAGGGTTTAGAAGCCAGCTCACAGATTCTGACACCACCACACATTGTGCCATCTTCTGTCTTTGCTCACACCTCTGGGTAAGAGGAAGGAGGAGAAAACAGCAGCGACAACCAAAACCTCCCCCAGAAGACGCCGAGGCGCTGGGGTGGGACCAAGCGGGAACCCGTGGCTACTCGCTAGGCTGGAGGATCAGGGAGACGGATCCTGACTCTGGAGGCCAGAGAGGACTGGCGTCAGGAGGATCCCTGCCAGGCAGACTCTCTGAACAGAGTTGCAGAAGGATGTCGCTGTTGGCAGAGAATGTGTGCCACGTCAGGAAGCACCAGAAACACCCCAGCCTCTCAGGGACTCGACCAAAACAGAAACCAGAAAACAGAGAGTCCACACGAGGCAAATGAGGATGGGGAAGCAAACTGAGAATTACTGCAGCACTTGAGTCCTGAGATTACCGGTCCTTCATGTTCATAAGCACAGAATATAGTTTTGGTTGTTTTTTTTTTCCCCCTTCCTTCTCCTTCTCGCTCTGTCACTGTCTCTATCAATTCTATGGAAACAAACAAATAAAAAATTATTCTACAGGAAATTCCTTACTTTCACTACATATGTCAAGATCACAGGACGAATTCTTGCCTCCTTTACTGCTCTGTCCCAAATAATCAAAGACACATATGATTGGATTCATAAATACTTGCTGAACAATGAATGAATGGGGTATATATCTTGTATATGAAACTTAAAGCCATTATTAAATGATATTACTAGAAAAATATTTTGAGAGAATTGTTATCAAACTATTTAAACTGGTTTGAGACTCTTTTAATTAAATTTAGAAAATAAATGCAATCACTTGCAAACTACCCAATAGCAGTAAACCAGTAAGACTGTAAATTAAGAAAACTGATTCTTTTGTCTACTTCTTAAAGAATTAAAACCAAAATTCTAGCTTATGATCAATTAGACTAAAAAAAAAAAAAAACTACTGCAAATCAATGCCAATTCCAAATAAGAGATGAATGGAGAACTCAAAATTAACAATTGAATGTGGGTACTTGGATGTAGAGGGCTTTGCATATTTCAGGCTCAATGGTAAAGAATCCATCCACCAATGCAGGAGACTCCGGAAATGTGAGTTCGATCTCTGGGTAGGGAAGCTCTCCTGGAGGAGGAAATGGCAACCCACTCCAGTATTCTTGCCTGGAGAATCTCATGGACAGAAGAGCCTGGCGGGCTACAATCCATGTGGTCCCAAAGAGTCGGATACAATTGAACACTATGTGTGTGTGTGCATGTACACACACATACACACACACGGAGTTTTGGAAAGTCAACAGCGATAATGTCAAACTCTAAGAAAAGAATAAAAAGAATAAAAGCCTAGATGATGAATGTGGTTTAGTCGTTAAGTCATGTCAGCTCTTGTGACACCACCAACTGTAGCCTGCCAGGTTCCTCTGTCCACAGGATTCTCCAGGCTAGAATACTGGGGTGGGTTGCCATTTCCTCCTCTAGGGGATCTTCCCAATCCAGGGATTGAACCAGGCAGATTCTTTACCAACTGAGCCACCAAGAAAGATAGATAATGAATAGGTCTAGGATTAATTTCCAAAATGTTCTTTATTAGCTTTATCTGTTTTTTGGTTATCGGCTCTAAAGATTTTTAAAATTTGTTATGTCTTGACAGAACTATGCAATCTATTTGTCAAGTAAAATAACACAAGCTGCTGTAACAAATAACACCCAAATACTGGCTTCTTTCAGCATAACACGTTTATTTTTGCTTAGGCAGAGTCTGTTATGGACATACATGGTTGAGCATATCTCCTTTGCAGCTTTCTTCTAGGTGGTAGTGATCGAGGCTCATTCTCACCTGTGGCGTTGGCAACTCAGAATCTCCTGCAGCCAGCTGTGCGGACATGGTGAGGTAGAGAGAGGACAGAGAGCCTCATAGAACAATTCAGCAGGCAGGCATGAAAGTAGCAAACACCTTCCCTTACCCTTAATAGCTAGCCTGGGTCTAACCCATATAAAAAAGAATTAGAAGCTGGGGTCTTTTTGTGTATCTAAATTAGAAAATAAAATGACTTGTTGAACACAGAACAATGACTCTGCCATTGAAGCTGATGTCCAACAATCCTACTGATCCCTTCTATGAGGTGTTCTGCAAGTCAACAGCCGTTTTTCTGTTTACGCATCTCCCTAAAAGAGAAGGGTGTTTATCTCTTTCGTTAAATCTCATACCATATTGAAATATGTAATTAAGAAAAAAAAAAACACCAAACTGTTGTCTATGTCAAATCAACATGGATTCTGTTTTGATTGTGCTCAGAAGATAACTATTTTGGTCCCTGCCCCATTTTGTTAATACTTACACAAGGAGATTCACGTTATACAAGAGAATGTTTGCCAGAAACTCTGTTTACATAGGTTCCCAGATTTTTCCTGAACTATTGTTTTTACCTACCCATTGCTCTCTGAAAATAACTCACTGTTTTTTGCTGTTCTCCAGGGAGGCTGGTTTTAGCCTGATACCTGAATCACTCTTCATAAGAATTTGAGTAAAATCAATTTGGGTTTCCTGGAGTTGTTTTTCAGTTACAGATTTAAAAGCAATATGATTGCTTACTGCATATGTATCTCCAAAACTGCTGAACGTCAATTTCTTTTTAGAAGTTGGAAACAGTGGAAAAATTATCTTAAAGTACAGCATTAAATCAAGAGGAAAACTTCCACTCCGTCTAAACTTGAGTGTTTCTGCCATCAGCTTTATCAGCAAGTTCATTTTAAGTTGGAGTAGCTATTTCTCAATGCCTATGACTGTTTTCTGAATCATTTCCCATCTCACATATTTGCACTGGAGTGGACATCAGGGGCATTCTAGCATAGCCCTCTCATTATGTGGGGAATGGAAGGGCACCAGGAAAGCTAGACTGCGCCAGGCTAGCCATATGCATCTCCACTACTCTGGATGGGAAATAACCTTGACATTGCTGGAAATCCAGACACTAAAATCATTTACCAAAGAAGTGATGGAAACAAAAATAATCGTGACACATACATCTTTCCGCAGGTGTTGTCTGCTCTGTTCTACTCAGATTTCTTGTCCCGAGAGTCTCTGAGCCTCTGGCGTTCATTTTCTTCCAAGTGTTTATGTAGCATATGTTCTTTCGACTCCCTGAGGGCAGCGACCGTTTATATTCTGAGTGTTACTGGGGACGCCAGCTCCCCTTGAATCTAGCAGTAACCTGTGCTGTGCTTTCTGCTCCATATACCGTCAGCTATTCTGATGTGCTCTCACTATCCTCAGCCCTCGTACTCTCCAATCCCCAAACCCGCTCAGGAGAACGATTGGTGTTGTCGTTGTTTAGCCACTAACTTTTATCCAACTCCTTGTGACTCTATGGATGATAGCTTGCCAGGTTCCTCTGTCCATGGGATTCTCCAGGCCAGCATACTGGAGTGGGTTGCCATTTCCTTCTCCAGGGGATCTCCCCGACCCAGGGATCAAACCTGTGGCTCCTGCATTGGCAGGTAGATTCTTCACCACTGAGTCACCTGGGTATAGTACTATCATATTGTATCGCAACATAAAGGTCACCCTTTGATATTATGGGATACAGTCTAGTATACTAAGAGCTACAAAAATTTGAATTAGAAAGTCCCAGATTTGAAGTCTAGCTCAGTTTTCATCAACAGTTTACTTATTATGCAAGTTTTAAAATGTCCTCAAGTTCAGTTTCTTAATGTAAAACAGAACAAATAGAACCTAGTTCTCATAGTTGTGGAGAGAATTAAATGAGATAATTTATCTAAATCTAGGTTGCTAAGTTTAGCAAATAAAACTACAGGATGTTCAGTTAAGTTTGAATTTTAGATAAAAAGCAATAATTTTTTGTGTGCCTGTACTGTTAGTTTCCTAGACCTTCGGAACAGTCACTGTGACAAAAATCTAGAGTAAAAATATTTTTTAAAAAGAGATGCAGGATACAGGATACTTGGGGCTGGTGCACTGGGATGACCCAGAGGGATGGTATGGGGAGGGAGGTGGGAGGGGGGTTCAGGATGGGGAACATGTGTACACCCATGGCAGATTCATGTTGATGTATGGCAAAACCAATACAATATTGTAAAGTAATTAGCCTCCAATTAAAATAAATAAATTTAAATTTTAAAAAGAGATATAAATAATAAACCAATATCAGACAACATGTAATCTTATATGATACATAATTTTAAAAGTAAATATAATCCAGTGTAAGATATAAAATGAAAAGTAAAGTCCACAGAACAAATGCTAAACAGCAAACAGGATGGTAGGTTTCATTCATTCACATCAGTAACTGCATTAAATATAGTGGAATCTCCATGCAATGCAGGAAACCTGGGTTCAATTCCTGGGTTGAGAAGATCCTCTGGAGAAGGAAATGGCAACCCACTCCAGTATTCTTGCCTGGAGAATCCCGTGGACAGAGGAACCTGGCTCGCTACAGTCCTTGGGAATCACAAAGTCGGACACAACTTAGCAACTAGAGCACCACCACCACCATAGTGGTATAAAAGCCACAATTAAACTAAAGAATTCTCACACTAAACAAAAATTAAGAATTTAACATATAATGTCTGAAAAAGGATTTTCTCTGTGTATAGTGATACAGATACATTACGAATGAGTAGAGGAAATACATATGGGCCATAAAAACACTATTCAAAAAAAGAAAGGCTGAGGGTGGGATGATTTGAGAGATAGCATTGAGACATGTATAGTACGATATATGAAACAGATTACCAGTCCAGGTTCAATGCATGAGACAGGGCGCTCAGGGCCGCTGCACTGGGACAACCCTGAGGGATGGGATGGGGGACATATGTACACCCATGGCTGATTCGCGTCAATGTATGGCAAAATCCACTACAATATTGAAAAGTAATTAGCCTCCAATTAAAATAAGTAAATTAATTTACCAAAAAAAAAGAGAAAAGCTGGGTGAATGCATCAGTATAAAACAGATCATTAGAATAAAGACTGTTATTGTTAAATAATCAGTTTACTTCAGTCACTCAGTCGTGTCCGACACTGCGACCCCATGAACTGCAGCACGCCAGGCGACCCTGTCCATCACCAACTCCCGGAGTCCACCCAAACCCATGTCCATTGAGTTGGTGATGCCATCCAGCAATCTCATCCTCTGCCATCCCCTTCTCCTGACCTCAATCTTTCCCAGCATCAGGGTCTTTTCCAATGAGTCAGCTCTCCCCATCAGGTGGCTAAAGTATTGGAAGTTCAGCATCAACATTAGTCCTTCCAATGAACACGCAGGACTGATCTCCTTTAGGATGGACTGGGTGGATCTCCTTGCAGTCCAACGGACTCTCAAGAGTCTTCTCCAACACCACAGTTCAAAAGCATTGATTCTTCGGCACTAAGGTTTCTTCACAGTCCAACTCTCACATCCATACATGACCACTGGGAAAACCATAGCCTTGACTAGATGGACCTTTCTTGACAAAGTAATGTCTCTGCTTTTTAATATGCTATCTAGGTTGGTCATAACTTTCCTTTCCAGGAGTAAGTGTCTTTTAATTTCATGGCTGCAATCACCATCTGCAGTGATTTTGGAGTCCAGAAAAATAAAATCTGTTTCCACTGTTTCCCCATCTATTTCCATGAAGTGATGGGACCAGAGGTCATGATATTGTCTGAATGCTAAGTTTTAAGCCAACTTTTTCACTCTCTTCTTTCACTGTCATCAAGAGGCTTTTTAGTTCCTCTTCACTTTCTGCCATAAGTGTGGTATCATCTGCATATCTGAGGTTATTGATATTTCTCCCAGCAATCTTGATTCCAGCTTGTGTTTCTTCCAGTCCAGCGTTTCTCATGATGTACTCTGCATAGAAGTTAAATAACCAGGGTGACAATATACAGCATTGATGTACTCCTTTTCCTATTTGGAACCAGTCTGTTGTGCCATGTCCAGTTCTAACTGTTGCTTCCTGACCTGTATATAGGTTTCTCAAGAGGCAGGTCAGGTGGTCTGGTATTCCCATCTCTTGAAGAATTTTTGCAAAGTTTATTGTGATCCACATAGTCAAAGGCTGTGGCATAGTCAATAAAGTAGAAATAGATGTTTTCCTGGAACTCTCTTGCTTTTTTGATGATCCAGCAGATGTTGGCAATTTGATCTCTGGTTCCTCTGCCTTTTCTAAAACCAGCTTGAACATATGGAAGTTCACAGTTCATGTATTGCTTAAGTCTGGCTTGGAGAATTTTGAGCATTACTTTACTAGCGTGTGAGATGAGTGCAATTGTTCGGTAGTTTGAGCATTCTTAGGCATTGCCTTTCTTTGGGATTAGAATGAAAACTGACCTTTTCCAGTCCTGTGGCCACTACTGAGTTTTCCAAACTTGCTGGCATATTAAGCGCAGCACTTTCAAAGCATCATCTTTCAGGATTTGAAATAGCTCTACTGGAATTCCATCACCTCCACTAGCTTTGTTTGTAGTGATGCTTTCTAAGGCCCATTTGACTTCACATTCCATATGTCTGGCTCTAGATGAGTGATCACACCATCATGTTTATCTGGATCATGAAGCTCTTTGTGTACAGTTCTACTATGTATTCTTGCCACCTCTTCTTAATATCTTCTGCTTCTGTCAGGTCCATACAATTTCTGTCATTTATTGAGCCCATCTTTGCATGAAATATTCCCTTGATATCTCTAATTTTCTTGAAGAGATCTCTAGTCTTTCCCATTCTATTGTTTTCCTCTATTTCTTTGCACTGATCACTGAGGAAGGCTTTCTAATCTCTCCTTGCTGTTCTTTGGAACTCTGCATTCAGATGCTTATATATTTCCTTTTCTTCTTTGCTTTTTGCTTCTCTTCTTTTCACAGCTATTTGTACACCTCCTCAGACAGCCATTTTGTTTTTTTGCATTTCTTTTCTGTGAGGATGATCTTGATCCCTGTCTCCTGTACAATGTCATGAACCTCTGTCCATAGTTCATCAGACACTCTTCTATCAGATATAGTCCCTTAAACCTATTTCTCACTTCCACTGTATAAACATAAGAGATTTGACTTATTAGGTCATACCTAAATGGTCTAGTGGTTTTCCCTACTTTCTTCAACTTAAGTCTGAATTTGGCAATAAGGAGTTCATTATCTGAGCCACAGTCAGCTCCCAGTCTTGTTTTTGCTGACTGTTTAGAGCTTCTCCATCTTTGGCTGCAAAGAATATAATCAATCTGATTACAGTATTGACCATCTGGTGATGTCCATGTGTAGAGTCTTCTCTTGTGTTGTTGGAAGAGGGTCTTTGCTATGACCAGTGCGTTCTTTTGGCAAAACTCTATTAGCCTTTGCCCTGCTTCATTCTGTATTCCAAGGCCAAATTTGCCTGTTATTCCAGGTGTTTCTTGACTTCCTACTTTTGCATTCCAATCCCTATAATGGAAAGGACATCTTTTTTGGGTGTTAGTTCTAAAAGGTCTTTTAGGTCTTCATAGAACCGTTCAGTGCCTGCTTCTTCAGCGTTACTGGTTGGGGCATATGCTTGGATTACCATAATATTGAATGGTTTGCCTTGGAAAAGAACAGAGATCATTCTGTTGTTTTTGAAATTGCATCCAAGTACTGCATTTTGGACTCTTTTGTTGACCATGATGGCTACTCCATTTCTTCTAAGGGATTCCTGCCTGCAGTAGTAGATATAATGGTCATCTGAGTTAAATTCACCCATTCCAGTCCCTTTTAGTTCGCTGATTCCTAGAATGTCGACATTCACCCTTGCCATCTCCTGTTTGACCACTTCCAATTTGCCTTGATTCATGGACCTAACATTCCAAGTTCCTATGCAATATTGCTGTTTTCAGCATCAGACCTTTCTTCTATCACCAGTCACATCCATATCAGGGTATTATTTTTGCTTTGGCTCCATCCCTTCATTCTTTTCTGGAGTTATTTCTCCACTGATCTCCAGTAGCATATTAGGCACCTACCAACTTGGGGAGTTTCTCTTTCAGTATCCTATCGTTTTGCCTTTTCATACTGTTCATGGGGTTCTCAAGGCAAGAATACTGAAGTGGTTTGCCATTCCCTTATCCAGTGGACCACATTCTGACAGACCTCTCTGCCATGACCTATCCGTCTTGGGTGGCCCCTCACAGCATATCTTAGTTTCATTGAGTTAGACAAGGCTGTGGTCTGTGTGATCAGATTGGCTAGTTTTCTGTGATTATGGTTTTATTGTGTCTGCCCTCTGATGCCCTCTCTCAACCCCTACCGCCCTTACATAATTATACAAGAATCAAGTTCTTTAAAATACATAAATAACCCAACAACAATTCAAAATACTTGAAGCTAAAATAGATAGAATTGCAAGAGGAAACAGTAAAGCCCATAATTATAGTTGGAATTTTGCCTTCCTTCACTATGAAAGAAGTGCACAAGACAATCAGTAAAAATATAGAGTATTTGAAGAACTATTGATAAAATCATTCATATTGTCGTTCATAGGACATTTCATCCAAGAAAAGCAAAATAAAATTATTTTATGGCACTTGAAATATTCACCAAGGTAGGACATTTTCTGGACAATAAAGCAAGCTTTAGTTATTTTAATTAAATTGGAATCATTCAATGTATGTTCAAAAGTAGCTAATTACCAAAAGTAAATAACAGAAAGATTTCTGGGAAAATGCCACATCTTTGAAAAGAGAAGACTACACTTTTAAATAACCTGATGGAACAAAGATGGAGTGATTAAGGAATATATTTTGGGTTTAAAAAGGATTAGAATATATTTTGGATTTAAAAAGTAAAAGTGCAACATATCAAAATTTGTAGTATGTAGCTAATGTCCTGTGTCAAGAGGTTTCAAAACGTTAAATTCTTACATCATAAAAGAAATAAATCCTCAAATCAATCATTTAAGCTTATACCTTAAGAAACAAAATGAAGTGTGAATTAAAAAAATAAACAGAAAAGGGATATAATAAAGATCAGAACAAGAATCCATAAAATTGAAAAAAAAATAGAGAAAATCAGTGAAATCAGTTAGTTTCAGAGAAGATCCAACTGGTAAACCATTAGCCAGGCTGACCAAGAAAAGTATAAAGAGATAAGACCCATATTTCTGATCTCAGGATTAAAGAACTGTAGTAAAAAAACTCTACAGACTTTAGCAGTCTGATAGAGAAATATTATGTAAATATTATGCACATAAGTTGGCAACTTATCAAATGGACAAATTTCTTGAAAGACAGATACTGTCAAATCTCACTGAGGAAGAACTAAATAATTTGACTATTGTTAAATCTATTAAAGACACTGAATTTGTAGTTGAAATGTCTCCAGTGGTGAAAGACCCAGATACTTTTTCGGGCAAATTCTACCCCATATTTAGTAGTTTGCAAGGTCCAGAGCTTCCTAGGTGAAATCTGAAACTGGCCCCTTAGACTGAAATCAGGGAGAGACAGAAGAGGCAGATCTCTGCAGATTGGTAGGCGGCAGGTTGAATCAGCAGGGCGCTTACATACATGCTGTTTTTTTGTTAGCAAAGCCACAGGATTTCAGTTCCTGCCAGCCAGAACCTTGAAGTTTACACAGTGGCCTTAACGGGATTTAGTCATATATACCATCCGGAAGATCTTTTACAATTGCATCCTTAGAAACAGCTTCCACCATGAGAATGGGGAAGAGAGTACAAGTTCCAGAACCGTAGGAAGGAATGAGGTGCCTCTAACTGCCAGGGTCCTACTTTGGGGGTCAACAGTCACACCCTCTTGATGACCTCCTCCAGCAATATTTAAGGGAGAAATAATACCAATTCTGCCCAAAGTGCTCAAAGCAGTCCAAAGGGTTGACCATTTTTAAAATGTGATTGATATTTGGTAACGATGAGAGAGAACACAGGTTGTCATCCTCAAGTATTTTTTCTTTTTTTTTTTTTAAATGTAATTAAGACTACCCATTTGTATACATTTTTGCAGTACCTACATTTGTGTATGTATAAATATATTTGTAAATTTTGACAAGTCTGACTTTCATTGATAGACTGAGTGAAACCTGTTCAATGCCTGTTCAGGTTATTCACTATACAAGGGATTATTTGATTTTACAGCACAGTCAATTTCTGATCTGTTGATTTCTTAATTTGGTAAGAATGTTGCTTTTATTATACAATGTGCTCCACCAAAGTTGTTTTTATATTTTTACCACAAAACACATGATTTGTATATTCTTTTGTAAAAATTTGGACTGAATTTGCAGAACATTCATAATAATGTCATATGAATGTTCACCCTTAACATAATGAACTTCCAGATGGTTTACTTTGACTCCATGAATTAGATGTAAAAAATAAAATACAAAACCAGTATTGGAAATAACAGATATCATATTTAAGGCATCTAATGACATCAATTTAAAACCATCATTTAACTGTCTGCAAAGATCTTTCTCAGCTAATGGAACAGACACATTAACGATTTTTTTTCAGCTTTTCATAGTGCATGAAAAAACTTGAAATAGAAAAATAAACAAGTTAATTTAAAACAGTAGGCATTTAATCCAAAGTAAAAACCCTGCTCCATGCTGTGATAAATAAAAACAGTATAGGTAAAATTGTCTTCTTCAGGCATAGACTTGTTAAAATTACTTAAAATTTAAGAAGATGTTGAGATAGATTATTATTTTTTTGTTTTGTTTTGTTTTCATGTGGTCGGTATTTAGTGGGTAAAAACCATCAAATATTTTGTACAAGTTTCATATTCATCATCAATTTCATTAAGCGACATAAATATGTTGCTTGATATTTTTTACTAAACTGCTATTGCAGCTGTTTAAGGCCTCATTTAAAATAAAACATTACCAAGGGGATCAGCAGATTTTCCTATAAAGGCAGGATATTTTAGGTTTTTCAATAATTGTCTCTGTCACAACTGCTTAATTCTGCCCTTATAACACAAAAGCAGCCAGAGACTGTATATTTTGTTTAATATTGTTTAATATTTTTTAAGGATACAGGTTTATAACTAGCAGATAAATAAATTCTGCAGATCTAATATACAACACTTTGACTATGATTGGTAATATTGTATTAATAATCGTCAATGTTGCTAAGATACTAGATCTTACTTGCTCTCATCATAAAAGGAAATAATAAGTAATGTGATAGAGTCATTTGCTAATGCTACGGTAGTCACATTGCAATATATAAATGTATCAAATCAACACATTGCACACCATGTAGCGTTACATGTTGATAATATCTCAAAAAAAGTTTAAATAGAGTGAGCATAGGTGTGTTCCAATAAACCTTTATTTATGGACACAGAAATTGATTCTATGCAATTATTGCATGTCAGGAAATATTCTTCTTTTGATTTTTTTGCAACTCTTTGTAGAGGCATAGGCCGTTTTTGGTTGTACTAAAATTTTCAGCAGGCCAGACTTAGCCCACGGGTGGTAATTGGCAGACCCCATTGCTTAAAATCTCTAGAGCATATGTTTATTTTCCCAGCTATTTATCCTGAGTAGATCAGGAGAGATGGCTATGATAATTGGTGGCCAGCATTGACAGCACTGCCCAGGAAGCAGAATTTGGGGATGCTGGGATAGTAAGTTATGACAGAGTATCAGAAGTGAACGCTTACATCTAGCAGTTTGGGGGCATCAGGAGATGGCAAGAAGATATCTCATGATGGGCAAGGGCATCGTGAGGTTTCTTCCCACAGGTTTGCAGGCTTGGGCTGTGGATAAGTGGGAGTCAGAGCATGTAAGAGAGAACTGGGCTGTCTGGGATGTGCCTGGTGGTTTCCACTGCTAAGGAAATGGTTTATTGGACCTCTATGTGTCTCTCAGAAATACCAGGGGGATTTTTATCTCAGATACTCTTGCTCTCATGCCAGTGGACATACACAGATGTCTGTTTCTCTGGGGAGTTTTCTAGTTCACTCTATGGACTTTATTACTCCTTCTGACCTACTTCTGCACTCACTATATAATTATTATAGCAGATCTTACAGGTTATTGTCTTCATTTACTTCGTGACAGTCCCTCCAACCAGGCTGAGCTCCTTAAAGCTATGAGCAGGGCTTTATTGATCTCTGGAACTCCAGGGCCTAGGACAATGCTTGACACAGAGTTAAGAACTCCATAAATATATGTTGTGCAAAACCTAACTATAGCATAGACACAATTTTGCATTCTGCCTTTGTCACTCTCTATTTTATTATAAGCATTTCATTTTGCTTTATAGCATTCATAATTGTCATTTTATTGGCTGCATTAAAGTCCATCAAGTTTGTGTGTCTTAATTTGCTATATTATTTCGACTTTGTATGTTGACATTATCTCCACAATTTTACTATTCATTAAATATTTAATTAGATATTACTTTGTTTTGAATTTTAAAAGTTTGAAGCCATGATTTGGAATGACTCATATCTCTTAAAAACTCTTTATGATAGAATGACTGCTTTTCCATAAACACATTTTCTTGTCATTCAAAGTAACATCTAATATTTTAAGTAAGAATATGGGTATATGAGCAAATATTATATAACATGTACAAATAAATATGTGATATGTAAATTTAAAATATGAACTGTAGATAGAAATTAAAAAAAAATATTTAGTTAGTTACTTGCATCTGGTCTTGATTGCAGCACACGGATCTTTGTTGCATCATGCAGGATCTTTTGTTTTGGTGCAGGAACTCTCTAGTTGTGGTCAAAGGCTTTGTCGCTCTATGGCATGAGGGATCTTAGTTCCCCGACTAGGACTCGAACCCATGTCCCCTTCATTGCAAGGCAGATTCTTAACCACCGGATCACCAAGGAAGTCCCAGAAATATTTTTGATAGGAATATTTTTAACTGAAGTATAATTTTGTAAGAAATGTTTAACTATATACATGAATATAAGAGATATTTGTCATTTAAATTGGGAAAAAAAATATGAGAAATGAAAGACCTTAAACTCAAGTTGAAAAACTTTAAAGCAAAACATTTAGTTTGACAGACCTCTGCAGAGATATACTGAGCATAGATAAGAAAGATTTGGTAGCCTTTGGAACATAGATCCCCAACAATTATACCCTGAATTCCAAGGGCCAACTGAGGGATATATAATTTTCTAATTCTTTTCTAATCCATTTAATGCAAATATAATCGACTAGAAATTTTAAATGTTTAAATATAACATGGATCAAATTTTTAAAATCATTGCCGAAGGAAAGTTTCACTGCTCAAAATAGCCTGGAGTTAAAACTCCCCTCTAGATCCTCCCCGCCATTCAATGCAAAACAAAGAACTTTATCACCCGAAGAAAAAAATGGACATTAAGGTTGATTATACCCAGCTCCCAGTCGGTCCCAGCCTCTGGCTGATCTCAAGAATTCCTTGCCCCAGCCGTTTAAGAGATAACTACTCCAAACAATCTTAGAGAAGAACAGGTCCCCATAAGACAGTAGATTTCCACATATATGCCTATATATAGTTTACTCTTTTCTTGGGTTAGTGCTGCTGATGCTAAGTCACTTCAGTTGTGTCCAACTCTGTGTGACCCCGTAGACGGCAGCCCACCAGGCTCCCCCGTCCCTGGGATTCTCCAGGCAAGAACACTGGAGTGGGTTACCACCTCCTTCTCCAATGCATGAAAGTGAAACTGAAGTCTCTCAGTCGTGTCTGACTCCCAGCGACCCGACGGACTGCAGCCCTCCAGGCTCCCCTGTCCATGGGATTTCCCAGGCAAGAGTACTGGAGTGGGGTGCTATTGCCTTCTCCATGGGTTAGTGCAGCAGCTCACTAATCTGACTGCTGCCCCTTCTCGCCTCATTAAAGATGATCTGTTCCTGTAAAGGGTCAGTCTCATCTTTTTCCAAACCTTGCCTTATCTAACTCCCTTACCCTATAATTGCCAATAATTTATTTTTTAAATAATCTTATTAATATATAATTTATATACAATAAACCACATGTTCTATTAAAAATGTACAAACCAATAAGTCTTGTGTTAGGTATAAATTTTGAAATCATAGTCAAGACTGAACACTCTCATTCAGTTCAGTTCAGTTCAGTCGCTCAGTCGTGTCTGACTTTGCGACCACATGAATTGCAGCACTCCAGGCCTCCCTGTCCATCACCAACTCCCAAAGTTCACTCAAACTCATGTCCATCGAGTCAGTGATGCCATCCAGCCATCTCGTCCTCTGTTGTCCCCTTCTCTTCCTGCCCCCAATCCCTCCCAGCATCACGGTCTTTTCCAGTGAATCAACTCTTCATAGCAGGTGGCCAAAGTATTGGAGTTTCAGCATTAGCATCAGTCCTTCCAAAGAACACCCAGGACTGATCTCCTTTAGAATGGATGGGGTGGATCTCCTTGCAGTCCAAGGGACTCTCAAGAGTCTTCTCCAACACCACAGTTCAAAAGCATCAATTCTTTGGTGCTCAGCTTTCTTCACAATCCAACTCTCACATCCATACATGACCACAGGAAAAACCATAGCCTTGACTAGATGGACCTTTGTTGGCAAAGTAATGTCTCTGTTTTTGAATATGCTATCTAGGTTGGTCATAACTTTTCTTCCAAGGAGTAAGTGTCTTTTAATTTCATGGCTGTAATCACCATCTGCAGTGATTTTGGAGCCCAAAAAATTAAAGTCTGACAGTTTCCACTGTTTCCCCATCTATTTCCCATGAAGTGATGGGACCAGATGCTATGATCTAAGATTTATGAATGCTGAGCTTTAAGCCAACTTTTTCACTCTCCTCTTTCACTTTCATCAAGAGGTTTTTTAGTTCCTCTTCACTTTGTGCCATAAGGGTGGTGTCATCTGCATATCTGAGATTATTGATATTTCTCCTGGCAATTGTGATTCCAGCTTGTGCTTCTTCCAGCCCAGCATTTCTCATGATGACTCTCATTACACCCCATAATTCCTTGTTCTTTTATTTTCTCCCCTTCTAACCTCTCCTAACCCAATAAAGGACAGAAATGGTATGGACCTAACAGGAGCAGAAGATATTAAGAAGAGGTGGCAAGAATACACAGAAGTACTATACAAAAAAGATCTTCATGACCCAGATAATCACAATGCTGTGAACACTTACTTAGAGCCAGACATCCTGGAATGTGAAGTCAAATGGGCCTTAGAAAGCATCACTACGAACAAAGCTAGAGGAGGTGATGAAATTCCAGTTGAGCTATTTCAAATCCTGAAAGATGATGCTGTGAAAGTGTTGCACTCAATATGCCAACAAATTTGGAAAACTCAGCAGTGGCCACAGGACTGGAAAAGGTCAGTCTTCATTGCAATCCCA
Source organism: Oryx dammah (assembly GCF_014754425.2). NCBI lineage: Eukaryota > Metazoa > Chordata > Mammalia > Artiodactyla > Bovidae > Oryx > Oryx dammah. The sequence continues at coordinate 18,122,577 of NW_024070203.1, read as the reverse complement.
AAGAAAGGCAATGCCAAAGAATGCTCAAACTACCGCACAATTGCACTCATCTCACACACCAGTAAAGTAATGTTCAAAATTCTCCAAGCCAGTCTTAAGCAATACGTGATCCATGAACTTCCAGATGTTCAAGCTGGTTTTAGAAAAGGCAGAGGAACCAGAGATCAAATTTCCAACATCCGTTGGATCATCTAAAAAGCAAGAGAGTTGAAGAAAAACATCTATTTCTGCTTTATTGACTATGCCAAAGACTTTGACTGCGTGGATCATAATAAACTGTGGAAAATTCTTCAAGTGATGGGGATACCAGACCACCTGACCTGCCTCTTGAGAAACCTATATACAGGTCAGGAAGCAACAGTTAGAACTGGACATGGCACAACAGACTGTTTCCAAATAGGAAAAGGAGTACGTCAAGGCTGTATATTGTCACCCTGCTTATTTAACTTCTATGCAGAGTACATCATGACAAACACTGGGCTGGATTAAGCACAAGCTGGAATCAAGATTGCCGGGAGAAATATCAATAATCTCAGATATGCAGATGACACCACCCTTATGGCAGAAAGTGAAGAGGAACTAAAAAGCCTCTTGATGAAAGTGAAAGAGGAGAGTGAAAAAGTTGGCTTAAAGCTCAACATTCAGAAAACTAAGATCACGGCATCTGGTCCCACACTCCATGTCAAATAGATATGGAAACAGTGGCTGACTTTATTTTTCTGGGCTCCAAAATCACTGCAGATGGTGACTGCAGCCATGAAAAGACACTTACTCCTTGGAAGGAAAGGTATGACCAACCTAGATAGCATATTCAAAAGCAAAGACATTGCTTTGCCAACAAAGGTCCGTCTTGTCAAGGCTATGGTTTTACCAGTGGTCATGTATGGATGTGAGAGTTGGACTATAAAGAAAGCTGAGCAGCAAAGAATTGATTCTTTTGAACTGTGGTGTTGGAGAAGACTCTTGAGAGTCCCTTGGACTGCAAGGAGATCCACCCAGTCCATTCTAAAGGAGATCAGTCCTGGGTATTCATTGGAAGGACTGATGTTGAAGCTGAAACTGCAATACTTTGGCCACCTGATGCGGAGAGCTGACTCATTGGAAAAGACCTTGATGCTGGGAAAGATTGAGGGCAGGAGGAGAACGGGATGACAGTGGTTGAGATGGCTGGATGGCATCACTAACTCGATGGATATGGGTTTGGGTGGACTCCGGGAGTTGGTGATGGACATGGAGGCCTGGCGTGCTACGGTTCATGGGGTCGCAAAGAGTCAGACACGACTGAGTGACTGAATTGAACTGAACCCCTCCCTGGGTTAGACCACCCTGAACATAGATCCTCAAACAGACCACACTGTACCTGCCTTCTGTCACCATAGATTGGTTTGTTTTTTCAAGAATTTCATATAAACAGACTCTTACAGTGCATAGTCTGTCTGGTTGCCTGTGTTGCAGGCAATTATAGTAAACATTTTTATATATGGAACCCATGTCATTGATTTTAAAGTGTCAGATTCTTTAGATGACCTGTGACATACGAAAAGAGACAGGTTTGACATTCTGCCCTGAATCTGAGAGTCTCACCTGAATTCTGGTCTTACTTTATGTCCTTTTTACCCTCAGACTATGAAAACAGGGAAAAGTCTGACCCATCTGATTGCATGACACTTATCCTAAAACCTTGCATCTTTCCTTACAAATCATGCTTGTGTTGATTGGAGCCAAACTGATGTGAATGGAATTTAGAGAAGCAGATAGACTGGGATTCAACAACTCATGAATTCCCAGTTTAAAAAAATGTAATAATTAGCCACATTGATTTATCTTGATTTTCTACAAACCTGGAAACAGGAACTCAGAAGTTGGTCCCCAAAGTATATGGTAGAACTTACTTATGTAAGTCATCACTCAAGGGATCCAGAATATTTTTTCAGTAATATTTTTGTTAACATTGAAATTTTTTAAAACAATTGAAAAGTAGAACTTTTGGGACCCTGAGAATATGTTTGTGTACTCAGATTTTGGAAACACTGGTGTAGAGAGGGTCATCCTGAACAATGTCAAAATGCAAGGGTTCAACCCACTTGTAACATTTCTTACTATGTGATCTCAACTGTTGTTTTTTGTTTTTTTTTGAATTCCAGTTGCCAATTCACAGAGTGATTGTGAAGATTGAATAAAAATAGGAAATACACATAATCATCAAGCGTGTGTTTTGTATATTGTCTTTGATGACTAAGAGTGAGCATAGCCGATTAACAGTTAAATGGGTTCTGGGCACTTAAATCTGAAAACGCTAACAGGACACCAGGAGCCAGATGTAATATCAGAGAGCACTGGAAGCTTGACCCCCTTTAGTCAGTGGTTTTGACTGTGGAAAAATCTACATCATTATGGACTTAGAACTATGAAAGCTATGTTCAAGTCAGCATAAATCAATGGCTAGCTATTAAACCTTGGGCAAGCTATTCAGTCTACATCAATCTAGATAGACTTACTTATAAAATGATATTAATTTACCTACTTGTCTTATCTCTCAGCATTGTTTTGAGGAAAAAGTAGGATAATATATGTGAAAGTTGTTTGCAAATCACCATGGATACTACCAGGAAATCATCAAGGCATGGTTATTGAGCTCTGGAGTAGTCATCTGGGTGGTTGGCTTTATTTTGCATCCACTCTTTCTGAGTCAGGTATCTTTGGTTCCACTGAGAAGGGTTTACAGCATTTGATTGACTGTGTCCTTTAGTCCTAAGAGCCATCCTGATACATGGCTTAACCTGAGGTCAGGCTGGAAACTGACATGAAAGGAAAGGCTTTGGTTACTGTCTGAACCGTCACAGCAGCTCCTAGCCTTCCCACCACCCAGAAGGCTGTCATCACAGACAATACCCCTTGGAGCTCCATCTCCAGTTCTGCCTCTGCCCCTGAGCAGAGGCCTTTCTGTTCTTATTATGCAGTTGTCAAGGGCGCTGACAGGCAGCATCACCTGAATGAAACAAAGGATGTCAGAACGTCCTAAAAAGATTTGTAAGTTTGTCGACAACTGTCATCTCATTACAGGTGCCACCGCCCTCTGAGGGCCTTCTTTCATTGGGTCACACTCTCGAAGCCATTTTCTGATGATATTCTCTGCCAGGGCTTCTTTCAAAGGAGAAGGGAGCAGCATAGTCAGTCGTCACAGTGATGATCAAGCGTAAGTCCTGTGCTCTCCTCCTGGAACAAATTAATCAAATATAGCTGGGCAGAAAGTTCTGTGCTTAGTCATCTGGTGACATAGGCAACAAAAAGCCTAGTATGTCAGGATAATATTACAAACATAAAATGAAGGAAAAGAAGGGATGCTTATCACCAAGAAGTATAAGTAAAATAATGCGGAATTTTAGTGGTAGAAAGGACTTGATTTATTTACTGCTATTTGAATAGTAATATTACATTTTGAAAAATACATTCTAATGACTACAAAAGCAAGTGTCTAGCTCTCTGTTGTTCTGAGTGATGAGTGGAACAGAAATGGCCGCTGTTTCCTTGAAACTGATACCCTGGTAAAGACACTGCACGTAGATAGCATACACAAATAAATATACATAAGGAATGCATACCTTTTTGATGGAGTCATGACCCCTTCCCCACTCAGTTCACTAAAAATGCAAAAACAAATTATCTAAACAAGAAAAATCGTTCACTTGAGCCAAATAGTGATTTATGGCAAAATTTAAGAACAGAGCCTAGAACTATAATTCCCTTCTACTTTCTCACTAACCTTTCTATGAAAGAAATCATCCTCTTTTGTTCTAAGAACCTGAGAAGAAAACACACTGTAGTCAAGAGTCCCTGCGTTCTCTTGATTATTGCAAGTTCCAAAAATGACTTTAAAATGTCAGCGACTGTAAAATACGACCAGGCATCTCATAGGAACAGGAGACTGGGCTGGGGTGGGACTTAGAGCTGCTGGTATTCATGTGTGTGACAGAGGGTAGAAAGGGTTGGAGGTGAGGCAATCAGGCTCTTGCCAATCCCTCCTGACTTTTCTTTTCAAGGTATAGACAATACATCAGCTACTAACAGGTCCAGCCTCTCCTCCACTATCCACGTCACTGATGTTTTCCTGGAATTCCAGGTAGAATCAGGATGTATACTGAGGTGGGGCATTAGGTTTAGGTAACTCCTGCTGTATTCTTCCAGACAGAAAAAGAAAAATAGCATCCCAAGGCCATGGGTATTCAGAATGTTCAGGATTAAACAAGTGAGTGTAGCAGCTCAGGCAAAAACATCAGGATTCAACTTTCTTCTCTTAGTGTCTCTCTCTATGATTTCTTCTGGGTTCACCTCATGTTAAAGTGAGCCCTTGGGGCAGACTTCAAAGATTAATTTGGATAAAAAATAAAACTAAGTAAAAGAGGAGAAATAGACAAAGAGATATAAAGAGACTCTTGAGTCCAAAACACTAGGCAATCTGTCTATAGCGAATCAGTCAGTAAATTGATAAATCTGAAGTATCAATAAATCAATAACATTAATACTATTGCAAGACTGTTACACACCCAGAATGAACCCATGCATGGAAAATTCTCTAGTGTGTTAATGCCAGCATATAATAGATGCTCTGTGAATATTGGTTAGCTAAATCTAAATTCAATGAATACCTGTTCAGGAATCAAAATAACGTTTATTCATAGCCCAGTACCTTTCTGTTGCAGATGTAAGAAATACTATAAGAATGGCTAATAAGAAATGGCCACTATGTTACTGAACGTAAATCCATGTGCCTGATGCACAGAGAGGCCAAATAATACTCCCAAACATCAGAGTCTGAGGCAGGGAAAAGTTTATTGAAGGGTCATGCAAGAAGAATGGCTCATGCCCCTCAAAGTCTCAAACTCTCCTGAGAATTTCAACAAAACGTTTTTAAAGGCAAGGGTGAAGGAGGAGAATTGTTGGTTGTTGCCAACTTCTTGGCATTGGAATCCTTTGTTCTTGCAGTCATCTACAAAGGTCAAGTCGTGACGTTCCTGTAAATCTCCAACAAGGCAGCAAGGCTATTCCCTGTTCTACAACTTTTTTTTTTATCTCTGTATGAATGGAAATGTCATACCCTTAAAGGTCAGAGCCTTGAGAAGGGTTATACTGTATATTTCAGGCTATAGCCAATGTTCTTAATTCAAAGTAAAAGTAATAGAATGCCAAGGTTAATGAAACATACCCAGTATGGAGTCAGAGTTGTTCTTCCAGTACTCTTGCCTGGAGAATCCCATGGACGGAGGAGCCTGGTGGGCTACAGTCCTCGGGGTCGCAAAGAGTTGGACACGACTGAGCGACTTCACTTTCACTTTCACTTTCTATTGCGAATAGACTTTCAGAGCTGGCTAAGACAGAAAGCTGTGTGCACTAGGCCAGTGGAGCTTCTAGTTCCCTGTTGTACCCACACAAATTAGATTCACACTGGTTCCTTTTTCCATCAATATATGTTCAAATTATTTTGTGCTGAAATTTTTAAGTGCAGTAGAATGACAGTCATCACATTGAGAATCATATATGCTAGTTTTAATCCTGGGTCAACCTATTTCCTTTCTCTGTGACTCTAACCAAATTACTAGCTCCTCTGAGCAGATTTATGTAATCAGTACAGTGAGGACGGTATCACTTCACCACTTCATCAGGGTGACTAATTTTGAGAGTGCAGTGCAGTACAGTGGCTGGGATATACCTGTTTCTATATAAATAGATGTTATGTATAAATCTAAATGACAGGGAGGCATTGAGCTGAACTCTCTAATTTTCTCACTTACTTTGATTCAATTGATTTGCATGATCTTAGGGTGCTACCTTCCCAGAGGTTGATTAAGAAATTTTAAGTGTCTATACTTTCCTTTAACATTGGCCAAACAACTTGTTAATGATGTTATTTTAAATGAGCCTGCCTTTATGAGCCTTCATAAATTATTTCACGAATCATGATTTAATTCAGAATGATACAGCATAAGGTTGGTAAAAACATTCTCTTTGGTGGGAATTAAATTCTGACTTTAACAAAGAGACATGTTAAGGTGAGTTGATTGCTAATCCCCATCCCCTTGCTTATCATTATGTACTTCAGTTTTTGACTTCAATAAAGTCAATTCATCACAGACTGGAAGACTCGTGAGTATGGTGATCACGAGAAGGGATCCTGTCAGTAGAGTTCCTGCATTCACATTCCAGCATCCCCACTTACTGTTTCTGTAATCATGAGCAAGTTAAACGTAAGGTTTTTCTAAACACTTTCAGGTCCTCCCCTCCCATGGCTTGAATTAGATGCCATGTCTCTGTACTCTTCTTCCTCTCTGTAAATAATTTTGGAAGTATTATAACATTGTGCTTTGTGTAGGAAACAGGATTTGATTCTTGTTTCTATTTCTGCAGTAGGCAAGAAGGTCCCCAAAGGGGTGACCTACATCTTCCAGTTTGCCACAGAAAAGGTGCTTGGTAAATAATTATTGAGTGAATGAATGTGCCTTACACTTGAAAAAAGTCATGATAAAGCAGTTACTGTAGTGATAGGAGGATAAATCATAGTAATAATAATAATGTTTACTAAAACAATTAACATTTAATTAATGTTAAACACTTGAAATGTATTCTAAGGGCTTCATATTTATTTAATCATGTCTCAATTACAACCACTCTGTGAGGTATTTACCTTTGTTTTTAATTTTATAGATAAGGAATCTGGTACAAAGGAAACTTTATAAATCTGCCTGAGGTGACACAGCTAGTGAGTGGAGAAGCTGGGGTCAAACTCAAACGGCCCGCAACTTAGGATGGTTCCACTTAGGATTTTGAGATATTATGATGGTGTGAGAAGCATGCACATTTGTTGGAAACTGTACTTCATGTTTTAAATTTGGACACGTGGGCATGCAGACTCCTCTCAGAGTCTCCATGCAGACTCTGAACAGAGGCCCATCAGTCACTAGATCACCAGGGTAAGCAGCCGATACACCTACAACCGTCCTATACCCAGACGACTGTTCTGTCCTTCACTCTCAGTGAAATATTCAACACATTACATGAGATGTTCAGCACTTTATTATAAAACAGACGTTGTATTAGATGACTGCCCACCTTCGGCTCATGCTAGTGTTCTGAGCACATTTAAGGCAGGCTAGGTTAAGTGTCTGTTCTGTAGCCTCAGTTCAGTTCACTCAGTCGAGTCCGACTCTTTGCGACCCCATGAATCACAGCACGCCAGGCCTCCCTGTCCATCACCAACTCCCAAAGTTCACTCAAACTCATGTCCATTGAGTCGGTGATGCCATCCAGCCATCTCATCCTCTGTTGTCCCCTTCTCCTCCTGCCCCCAATCCCTCCCAGCATCAGGGTCTTTGCCAATGAGTCAACTCTTTACATGAGGTGGCCAAAGTATTGGAGTTTCAGCTTTAGCATCAGGCCTTCCAATGAACACCCAGAACTGATCTCCTTCAGAATGGACTGGTTGGATCTCCTTGCAGTCCAAGGGACTCTCAAGAGTCTTCTCCAACACCACAGTTCAAAAGCATCAATTCTTCAGCACTCAGCTTTCTTCACAGTCCAACTCTCACATCCATACATGACCACTGGAAAAAAAATAGCCTGGACTAGACGGACCTTTGTTGACAAAGTAATGTCTCTGCTTTTTAATATGTTATCTAGGTTGGTCATAACTTTCTTTCCAAGGAGTAAGCGTCTTTTAATTTCCTGGCTGCAATCACCATCTGCAGTGATTTTGGAGCCCAAAAAACTAAAGTCTGACACTGTTTCCACTGTTTCCCCATCTATTTCTCATGAAGTGATGGGACCAGATGCCATAATCTAAGATTTATGAATGTTGAGCTTTAAGCCAACTTTTTCACTCTCCTCTTTCACTTTCACCAAGAGGCTTTTTAGTTCCTGTTCACTTTCTGCCATAACGGTGGTATCATGTGTATATCTGAGGTTATTGATATTTCTCCCAGCAATCTTGACTCCAGCTTGTGCTTCTTCCAGCCCAGTGTTTCTCATGATGTACTCTGCATATAAGTTAAATAAGCAGGGTGACAATATACAGCATTGATGTACTCCTTTTCCTATTTGGAACCAGTCTCTTATTCCATGTCTAGTTCTAACAGTTTCTTCCTGACCTGCATATAGGTTTCTCAAGAGGCAGGTCAGGGGGTCTGGTATTTCCATCTCTTTCAGAATTTTCCACAGTTTATTGTGATCCACACAGTCAAAGGCTTTGGCATAGTCAATAAAGTAGAAATAGATGTTTTTCTGGAACTCTCTTGCTTTTTTGATGATCCAGCAGATGTTGGCAATTTGATCTCTGGTTCCTCTGCCTTTTCTAAAACCAGCTTGAATATCTGGAAGTTCACGGTTCATGTATTGCTGAAGCCTGGCCTGGAAAAATTTGAGCATTACTTTACTAGCATGTGAGATGAGTGTAATTGTGGGGTAGTTTGAGCATTCTTTGCTATTGCCTTTCTTTGGGATTGCAACGAAGACTGATTTTTTCCAGCCCTGTGGCCACTGCAGAGTTTTCCAAATTTGTTGGCATATTGAGTGCAACACTTTCACAGCATCATCTTTCAGGATTTGAAATAGCTCAATTGGAATTCCATCACCTCCACTAGCTTTGTTCGTAGTGATGCTTTCTAAGGTCCACTTGACTTCACATTCCAGGATGTCTGGCTCTAGGTGAGTGTTCACACCATCGTGATTATCTGGGTCATGAAGTTCTTTTTTGTACAGTTCTCCTGTGTATCCTTGCCGCCTCTGCTTAATATATTATGCTTCTGTTAGGTCCAGACCATTTCTGTCCTTTATCGAGCCCATCTTTGCATGAAATGTTCCCTTGGTATTTCTAATTTTCTTGAAGTGATCTCTAGTCTTTCCCATTCTATTGTTTTCCTGTATTTCTTTGCATTGATCACTGAGGAAGGCTTTCTTATCTCTCCTTGCTATTCTTTGGAACTCTGCATTCAGATGCTTATATCTTTCCTTTTCTCCCTTGCTTTTCGCTTCTCTTCTTTTCACAGCTATTTGTAAGGCCTCCCCAGACAGCCATTTTGCTTTTTTGCATTTCTTTTCCATGGGGATGGTCTTGATCCCTGTCTCCTGTACAATGTCACGAACCTCCGTACATAGTTCATCAGGCACTCTGTCTATCAGATCTAGTCCCTTAAATCTATTTCTCACTTCCACTGTATAATCATAAGGGATTTGATTTAGGTCATACCTGAATGGGCTAGTGGTTTTCCCTACTTTCTTCAATTTGAGTCTGAATTTGGCAATAAGGAGTTCATGATCTGAGCCACAGTCAGCCCCCTGTCTTGTTTTTGCTGACTGTATAGAGTTTCTCCATCTTTGGCTGCAAAGAATATAATCAATCTGCTTTTGGTGTTGACCATCTGGTGATGTCCATGTGTGGAGTCTTCTCTTGTGTTGTTGGAAGAGAGTGTTTGCTATGATCAGTGTGTTCTCTTAGCAAAACTCTTATTAGTTTTTGCCCTGCTTCATTCTGTACTCCAAGGTCAAATTTGCCTGTTACTCCAGATGTTTCTTGACTTCTTACTTTTGCATTCCAGTCCCCTATAATGCAAAGGACATCTTTTTTGGGTGTTAGTTCTAAAACGTCCTGTAGGTCTTCATAGAACCGTTCAACTTCAGCTTCTTCAGCGTTACTGGTTGGGGCATAGACTTAGATTACTGTGGTATTGAATGGTTTGCCTTGGAAAAGAACAGAGATCATTCTGTCGCTTTTGAGATTGCATCCAAGTACTGCATTTTGGACTCTTTCATTGACCATCATGCTACTCCATTTCCTCTAAGGGATTCCTCCCCACAGTAGTAGATATAATGGTCATCTGAGTTAAATTCACCCATTTCAGTCCATTTTAGTTAGCTGATTCCTAGAATGTCGATATTCTGTAGGCTAGCTGTGTTAAATACATTTTCTCTTTATACTGTTTTCAACTTGTGATGGGCTTCTTGGAACATGACCCCTTCAAAAGTCAAGGAAGATTTATATCCTCACCTCAGCTCTCTGAGAATCCTAAATTGTCCAAGGGCAGATGTAGTGCTTGGTGTGTATATTTGTATTTCTTGGTCTTTTTCTCCAGTGAGGAAATTGGACTCTATCATCTCTAAGATACAGACTGACTTTAATTCTATTATTCTGCCGTTTATTCCTTATCTCTGACTCCATTTCTCTTATGGGCCCCCTCTACCCCATCTCTTGCCTTCCTTCCCACAGTCACACTTGTAGTCAGGGTCTCTGGTCCCATTGGGTTCAGACTCCTGTGCTACGTGACTGAGGTTCCAGATCCTCCTGCTTATTCCCCACCTAAAGGGCAAATCAACTGTAGTCAAGGGAATAATTAGCCACTGATTACTGCTGATCTATTAATTGGGAAATGCCGTAGGCCCTATTTAGACTGATCTGACTAATGAAATCACAGTAGCTTTAATCAAGATTTCACTAATGCTTCTGGCTAGAGGATGGAAATTGGATATATTTTACTGGCGAAAATACTCCTCCCTTTCCACCAAAATGTTTGTTGGGTGAAGCTTCCCATTCAAATTCTTAACCTCTAAGCCTATGGAAGTCCCTTGTGGATTCACTGAATTATATCTGCCACTAGACGGTTAGTGTCATAAGGGCATGTTGTTGCTAAATTGTGTCCAACTCTTCTGGGACCCTATGGACCATAGCCTGCCAGGCTCCTCTGTCCATGGGATTTCCCAAGCAAGAACACTAGAGTGAGTTGCCATTTCTCCTCCAGGGGAATCTTCCTAACTCAGGGATTGAATCTGGCTCTCCTGTGTCTCCTGCATTAGCAGACAGATTCTTTACCACTGAGCCACCAAGCAAGCCCCATAAGGGCAGGTATTCTGCGCATTTTATTCTTGAGTCCCCAGGTTCTGGCTCATAGTCTTATACATGGTAAGAACTGAATAATTTAGATAGAATAAATAAATGGATTGTTCTAAGCTTCTGATTATACACTGTGTACAAGGAAAATAATAAAGCTACCTTGTTGCATTATTAGATGTATTTCAAAGAGCATATATAATGAACTTGGCTGTGGCTAGCATCTAAAAAGCACATAACTGAAGATATATACTCTTGATATCATGATTATGTTTTTAAAGTATACTCTTCACATCATGATTATGTTTTCTAAATAAACTGTAATAATTGTAAAAGTCTAACAATGAATGAATGAATAAAAGAATGGTTTATTGAATGGAAGGCAAGATAAATTAATTCAGGGGTGATGTATAAGTCTGATCTCTCTAGTTATTAAAAATATTAATTACAGCTAATTAGTTATTCTCTTTTTAAATAAAACTTGCACGACTTACTCTCATTTTAGTTCACCTTTCTAATTTGTATTCTGCCTTAAGGGAACATCATGTATACCTTGCTTCTCTCTCTCTTTTTTTTTTGCCTCTCATGGCAGTTACTAATTTACATTTATCAATGAAAACAAATATTTGTTGAGATGCTACTCTGTGCAGTCATGTGTTAAATTGTTTTCCATTTGTTTACCGATAGAGGAGAAGCTAGTATTCTTAGTCTGTGGACTGGTTGCTTTCATCTTTTTTTCAATCTCTTTATAGCCAAACAAGTTAAAAAAATTTAAATGACATATTACTGACTTCTTTCAAAATGGATTCTGAATATAAAACACTTTTTATCAAAAAAATACACTTGTGTGATATTTGGTGAAAAAAGCAGATCAAATATCGTGCGTGCGAATGTGCTCAGTCTCTCAGTCATATCCAGCTCTGTGCGATCCCATGGACTGTAGCCCTCCAGGCTTCTCTGTCCATGGGATTCTCCAGGCAAGAGTACTGGAGTGGGTTGCCAGTTCCTCCCCCAGGGGATCTTCCTGACCCAGGGATCAAACCTGTGTCTCTTACTTCTCTTGCATTGGCAGGCAATTTCTTTACCACTAGTGCCACATAGGAAACCCCATCAAAGACCATATTTCAATGTATTTTTTTTTTAATGTCAAGCTTAAACATCAAAATGTGAGGTATTGAGTGGCCTCTTCACTAGAGTTGATTATCCACCTTCTTGGCATAGGAGAACGTTGTAAAAACTTCAGTGACAACAGTGTCTTCTTGATTCTCAGCTTGAGCTGTTAGCATGAGTCCAGTGATTGCCTCAGAGATACCGTCCCCTCGCGGGTCACTTCTGTTTTGGTTTGGGTGGCTCAGATGGCAGCCTGCAATGCAGGAGACCTGAGTTAGACCCCTGGGTTGGGAAGATCCCCCAGAGAAGGAAATGACAACCAACTCCAGTATTCTTGGCTGGAAAACCCCATGGACAGAGGAGACTAGTGAGCTTCAGTCCATGGGGTTGCAAAGATTTGGACACGACTGAGCAAATAACGCTTAAGACACTAATTCTAGGCCAGGAAGCCTATGACCTACTCTTTCAGCCCTAATTCCCTGTGTTAAATTGCTTCCTGCTTAAAAGATCTAGAGCATTTTTTTTCTTTCTTGCTCTAAACACTGACCAAAATGGAAAATATTATTCCCATTTTACAGATTCCAAACCTGTTTCATTAATTTGAATGAATATGTCAAATATATTTCTGAATGAATATGTCAAATATAATATTTCTTCTGAGGTTCGCAGAAGCATGGAAGTGAGTATTTGAGAGTAGATCTCTGTGACTCCAGATTTCTTCTGTGCTTCTTTATCAAAATGCCATGTTAGCAAAACAACATGCAATAATGTAATTATCCTTAATCTTTTCACAAGAGATAGACAAACATGTTTGTAGAAGTTCTAAGCAGAAAGCTTCACAAAATTGTAATTCTGGTAGCTGAGTAATCTTTTATTCAATTGAAAACCAGTGCTTACTTAGCCAAGCCCTTATTGGTAGACACTTTTTTGTCTTTCTGATGTTAATAAAATAATCAGGAAAACACTAAATATTTTTAATATATCACTCTTCCCCTTTTATTTTTTCTCTTTAAGATAAAAGCCTGTAAAAGTTTATCAGGCTAAAATGTGACCAGTAATTGATTTGAAAATAAAATGACTTCCATTATTCTTGGCCCTCTAACTTAACAATCACTCTGTGATGGAGAGAAAAATGTATTAATCTCTAAATTGCACAATCTCACTGCAAATCTCCACAATCCTCTTCTCTCCCCTTGTAGCCTTGTTCCCTGGGGACAAATCCTCAGGTAAAAGATATTGCAAGAAAAAACCACCTTTTTCTGAAAACATCAGTTGGATTCAGTGGAAGTAAAATTTTCTGTTACCAAGAGGATATCTTGCAATTTTTAAAATTAATTTGTCATCATAAATGTCTATAGGATAGCTGTGGTTTTATACATTCAATGTAGTTACTTGTTTTTCTCTAATGTTCTATATAATAAAAAAAATTCTATTTGTGATTCCCCTTAGATTAGATCTTGTTATCGTGATGTCATAAACTCTTGGTCTGTAGAACCACTGTTCAAATAAAATTGGTTGGTGAGTTTCGCAGAAGCAGGATACGAATGAGGGCAGAGCGTGCCTGATGTGGATGGCATTTGCTTCCCTTTGGCAGGTCAAGAATGAATGCGTAGATAGCTTACAGAAGTGCCCACTGTGACACAGATAAGTCCTGAAGGAATCAAGGACCGTAAGGTAATGCTTTAAAGAAAGAGGGTGGGAGAAAGAGAGAGACTGACTGGCATGAAAGAAAAAACAGTTTAGTTTTTTAAAAAACTGATTTTCCATGACTATACTCCGACATTTTGTTAGGTTTTTAACATCAGTCCATTATACTTGGAGATACAAGATGGGTTTGGGCCAAAGGGGCTGGAGTTGGTACAGAATGCTTGGTTAAGCTTCTAGTATCTTTGCACTACCCTCTCATCAACAGGCCAACATATCACTTAAAATGTTGGAAAAAATGATCTCTTCTGGAGAATGTGCTGAAGACATCACTGCTCCTGTGACAGACGCTCTCCCAGTGCAGTGCAGCTAAACAAGTGACTGAATACATGGGTTTCCTGTGCTTGCAAGCTGTGTTATGTTTTCTTTCCTCGTGCTCAGAGGCTCAGTCGTATCCCACTCTTTCTACCCCATGGACTGTAGCCTGCCTGGCTCCTCTGTCTGTGGGATTCTTCCAGGCAGGAACACTGGAGTGGGTAACTATTTCTTCCTCCAGGGGATCTTCCCAATTCAGGGATCAAACCTGTGTCTCCTGCATGGGCGGGTGCATTCCTTATCATTAACGCCCCCTGGGAAGCCTCTTCCTTTCCTAAATTAAAGCCAAAAGCAACAATTCTTTTCTTCTCAACTGTTCACGGCTGACACATCTGCTTCTCGTAGCCTCTTTGACCCCTGGAAAGTTCTATCTGGGTTGAATTTCTTGGAACACAAAGGTATAGCTTCTGCCCTAAAGTTCTTTCTGGATGTAGGAAGGAAGCTAGGATGAGGCTGTATTCTGGCCAAATACCCAGAAGCAGAGCATGGAGGCAGCCTGGAGGTGGGAGGGTCCCCTGTCCTGGTGAGCAGACCAGGATTCTCAAGGCACTGATTCTGGGGCTGTATTTGAAGGTGGAGAGAAGTGGTCTGGCTGGCAAGGTGGGGAGGAAATCCTGTATGAGTGAGAGCAAAAGGAAAGTGTGGAAAGGGGAGTGTTGGTGAGATGCTGTGTCATACCAGGGATTATGGGTAGTCAGGGTCAAGTGACCTCAGGGATTATGGGTAGTCAGGGTCAAGTGACCTCAGGGATTATGGGTAGTCAGGGTCAAGT
>NW_024070203.1:18071922-18107796 GCF_014754425.2 Oryx dammah | reverse complement strand
AGTCAGGGTCAAGTGACCTCAGGGATTATGGGTAGTCAGGGTCAAGTAAAGCAGAGAAGGGATGGTTCCCAAAGGGTGAAGAACAAGTGCTGGTCAGGCACTTTCTCCTTTTCACCTGTTTCCCCCCTTCATTTGAAATGTTAACCTCTTCTAATTTCAATTGCTTTTGTAATCTGTCTGATAGCATATCTTTAGGACCCTACAACCCAAACATAATCAGGAACTTATTTGGTTCTGAGCACTGCTGATTTTAAACTCCGGTTTAATGTAATAATCCATACATATTTAATATTCAAAGGCTCTGCTTCCCTCTCTCTGTTGTATTGCTAGCCAAGTGAATAATTACCCCTTCCCTGAATACCATGAAATTGAAGTGCAACCTCTAACAGAAACTACAGGTTCTTGACAAAGGATTCCAATGCACCACTCGAGGGGGGAGATTGGAGGGACAGGGAAAAACTGTGGAAGGGAGATAATGGAACATAATTTTCTCAGTCCTAGGAATTTCAGAGTTTGAAAGTGAAAGCCAGCAGGCATTTAAAGACTCAGTTAGTTAAAAGGAAAGCACTACAGGGACTGATTCCGTTCTTTGTATCGTATAATCTCATTTTAAGAAAGTGACAGCTGCAGGTTCACTTTGGCACTAATTGCCTTTTTCTGATCAAGCCCTGCTGTCTCTAACCCTGACAGTCTGTCTACGGTCAAGTTTTTTTCTCTATCTGTATTCCATAGCCCTGACGAAATGCTTGTCTGTGTTCAGTGGTTACATTTGTCTCTGAGAGGAGTGAGTATCTTGCTACAGTATCTGTGTCTTGAATCATTTTTCCTTCAGAAAGGTGGATTCCTTAATTGTAGTATATTGCATTTTGGAAAATTCTGTGTTCTCTTTTTAATGGATTTGATAATGCTTTGTGCAAAAAGGAAAAAAAATACAGGAAATTGTTATAAAAATAATGAGAAACAGTACAGGATATGAGCTGGCATCAAATGAGAATTTTTAAGCAGCCTGATGAATATGAGTTTTCACTCTTCCCCCTAATCAGTCAGACAGTCATGGGTTTGAATCTCAACTTGCTATTTAATTAGGCAAATTAACCTTCTTGTTTTTATGGCACCCTGTTCTTGCTTTCATCTCCCCCAACTGCCTTTTCAGTTTTGGGCTGTGTCTGCCTTGTCCACTAGACTGTGGTCTTTCTAAGGAGAAGGATGGTGTCCTATTCATTTTGTTAACTATCACTCAGCCCAAAGCCTGCCCAGAAACATCCACAAGATGTATGTTTCATAAATGAACAAATCTTCATATCCTGTTCCTCCCATTCAGTTTCAAATACATTAGAAAGCTATCGATCCCATGCCTCAATTTTATTGAATATGTTCTTCTTCCCTCTCATCACTCCAGCATACTCAGGAAATAGCACTTTGCAAGTTCTTTCACGGATCTTCAAAAAGAGAAGAATTTTATCTAACTCCCAACATTATTTATCAAGCAAAGGGTGAAATATGGTTAGACAAATGTAGCAGTCTCATCTCAATCAGGAAAAAATGTAGGAAGCTGTTCTGCTCTGTAACATTTGAGGCACCAGTACAGTTTAGAGTTAGTCATGAACACAGACATGGTTATTAAGTAGTAGCTCTAATGGGGTTGATTTTTCAACAGGATGGCAATTTGCTTCCTGAAACGTGCAGCTCTTATTTAATATGAAAAAGAGATGATCTGCTTACCCTTCGTAGTGTTTATCATCAACTTCAATTTTTATTTCTAGCAAGGTCTCAGTACTTCATCTTAATTGCCACTGATGAAGCCAGTGATAGAAGAGGGCTAGCTTGATTTTTGCATAACTGATTGGCTCTGTCAAAATCATAAAACACTCTCATTTTGGCAGTTATGAAATGTTTAATTAGGGGTCACAGAAGGGAGATACATGTATGAAAATACGTAAACTTTATTTTACTGTCAAGAAGAGTATATATTAAATGTTGGACAAAGCACTACCCTGAAGATTCTGAGATCAATAGGATATAGCTTAGAGGAGCTTACCAGCTAATTAGGAAGACATATATTTAAAACAGTGATTGCAAAGGAATGTGAATAAAAGCCTTGGTTGCTGACTGTGTAAGGCCCAAGGATCACACAAAGTCTTTGAGCAACTATGCTCAGGGAGCTGGAGGCCAATAAGGCTTCACAGAGAAGAAGCAGCTGAGACTTTAGAATCATAAGATGACTTTCAAGTACAGAGAGAGCCCAGAGCTTTCCTTGTAGCTCAGTTGGCAAAGAATCTGCCTGCAATGCAGGAGATCCGGGTTCAATCCCTGGATCAGGAAGATCCCCTGGAGAAGGAAATGGCAACCCACTCCAGTATTCTTTCCTGGAGAATCCCATGGACAGAGGTGTCTGGCAGGCTATAGTCTATGGGGTCTCAAGAGTCAGACAGGACTTAGCAAACTAAACCACCAGGATGTTTCAGGAAGAGAAACAAATGTTTTCTGGTACCAGGATAAGAAAAGCATGTGTGTTCTGGAAGTTTGAACAACTGGAGTCAGAGTATAGGGGACATACTCTAGTCAGAGTATAGGGGACATGCAGACAAAGGAATTTAATTGTGGGAAGTAGATAGGCTACAGATCATAAAGGGATTTGAACAATACATCAAAGAGTTACAATATACACTGATGAAGAAGAGCACACTTATTCCCTGCTTTCATGTAAAAGGTTGAATCCCTCATCCTTGTAGGTGTAACTAATAAAAACACTCAAGTTTCTAAATAGAGTTCCTAGTCAATGAAGACTTTTCTGTAAGACTGTTCAATTAGCTTTTTCACATCCCTTCCTTGACCTGGTTTGAGCTTAGCCTACTGGACAGCCTTGATGTAGCCATGGACAGTGAGAATGTATTGAACACATTGCTAGTTGCTGAGAGACCAGAGTTAGTTTCATGGCCTTAGAAGTCAAAAAATTAGAAGTCAAAAAAAAAAGAATAAATCACTCCACGTAGAGACTGCAAAATTGCAATGAAGTTAATGCAACTTTGCAATAACTCTGCAGTTTAAAAAATCATTTCCCAACATTTAAAATCTTGGAGAGTTAACAAAAAGAGCCTGAGAGTAGGCCTCTCTTGGGTAAATTCCTAGTAAGATGGAAGCAGATGCTCTCCAGGCCACAGTGGAAAGGCCTGAGGTGGAACAGCCAGTGTAGACAAAGCATAGACGCTCAGTTTGCCACAACCCCCCTCCCCCAACACACACACACTTCCTGCTAAAAGCTCCTGCTCAAGTCAAAAGTCAAGCGCCACTTGTCATCACTGAAGCATTGTCGATTTTCTTAATTTGGAGTTACAATTCCAGAGAAGTAAATGCTGAACTCAATCCTCCATTAAATGTGGAGAGGTGAGGAGAAATTTCTGAATGTGCTTGATATTTTTTTAAAAAAAGCATCATGTACATTTTTTGTTAAAGTAAGAAATATTTATCAGATTTAAACCTATGAACTGTGTTCAACTGCCCATGTAGATGTCTCACATATATACTGTATATATCATACATATCTATATCTATATATGATCACATATTATAGTTAAATTGTGATAAAGATCACATATATCTCACTGTCCTTGGGCCTCAGTTCAGTTCAGTTCAGTTCAGTTGCTCAGTCGTGTCCAACTGTTTGCGACCCCATGGACTGCAGCACGCCAGGCTTCCCTGTCCATCACCAGCTCCCAGAGTTTACCCAAACTCATGTCCATTGAGTTGGTGATGCCATCCAACCATCTCATCCTCTGTTGTCCCCTTCTCCTCCTGCTTTCAATCTTTCCCAGCTTCAGGGTCTTTTCCAATGAGTCAGTTCTTCTCATCAGGTGGCCAAAGGATTGGAGTTTCAGCTTCAGCTCAGTCCTTCCAATGAATATTCAGGATTGATTTCTTTTAGGATGGACTGGTTTGATCTCCTTGCAGTCCAAGAGACTCTCAAGACTCTTCTCCAACACCACAGTTCAAATAATGGAACTGTGAATTTATTGGAATATTTTATTAATAAGGTCAGAACTGTTAAGTATTGCATAGACCTTATTATTTTATCAAAATAAGTGTGTGGTTCTAGCTTTTTTTTTTCCTTATATTTATACATGAGGAAATTGAGAACCAGAATGAATTAACTTAAAATTCCACATTATATTTTAGATCATTAACTTAAAATTCAACATCTGTCCTACTGTAAATTATGTGGTCTTTTAGTCATGTTAAATGTATCCTTGACACAAGACTAGTAAATAATGGGGCAGGATTTAGAATTGAATACAAATCTAAAACTTACAGTGTTAGTCATAAATCTAGGACTTGATTTTATATTTCTTTGGGCCTAGAATTTCTATGAAATAACAGAATCTAACATATGAATAAAGAAGCATTTATTGGATACATGGATGGACTATACATACAAAACATAAAAATTTGTACATACTATATTATAAATAAGCACACACTAAATGTATAGATGCACATGTATAAATACTATATGTATAAATATACATACATACTTTTTTATGAATACACCAATGATAATTTTTGGCAAATATTCTAGATTTTGACATAACTAGGAAAACTGTCTGTTTTATGTATAATGTCAATGAACTGTCATAATAACTTATTGTTCATGTAATTTTGAGTAGAAAAATACAATTTCAAACACACTTAAGGGTTATAATAAGAATAATCTTACATTAACAATTTACAATAGCCACCATTCACTCAGGCAATATGAAAGTCATGCATAGCTAGGGATAATTTATATATGAATTACTTTATGAAGCATGTCTTCATTTCTGTTTTATAGAAAGGAAACTGAGGTTCATCATCCTTGGCCCATTTACTCAACTCTCACAGTTTAAAACTTTCAGAATTTTATCTTTAACTCCAAAGATATCATACTTCCACTTCAGTGCACACATTGCCTGCATCAATGCTGACCTGTCTCCTCAGGAAGGTAAACGTCCATTCTGTGACATAGATTTGTTGTTTGTAATGTCCAGGTGCCATTTGGAGACCAGTCTATTTATAAACAAGCTTGGTCAAGCCAGTCCCAAAGAAAGATATGACTATAGAAATAGAGATATTCTAGTGTGGCTTTAAAAGTGTTTTCTGTATGTAATCTACTCTCTTAACCCACTTTCCAGCTCATAAGCTCTCAGATTTTCAGACCACAGGAAGATTGTAATAATAAATCCTGATATATCCATCTGATCTGGGCTGGAGCAATGAAGCAAGCAGACATTCAATTCCCCTTCTTTCTGTCTTCTATCTTTCCCATTCCCCTTCAGCTGAAAATTCCCAGCTCGATTTAACTGGAGGCTGCTCTGGGAGAATAAGGTCAAGTCATGGGTAGCTCAGTGCTTGATATGAATGATGGCAGGTCTTTGATGAATTGAACAAATGAAACACTCCACTCTTTGAGGGAACTCCCATCCAAACTTGCAGAGCAGCTGTAGGAGGGATGGCTTTAGCTCGTTCACGGCTTCCTGAGACTTCAGCAACTCCATGTAGTGATGAAAGAGGAGAAGGCTCTGAGATTAACCAAAGGAAGGTGTTTCAGAACCAAAGCTCTAAGAGACAAGTGATGCCTGGCGACACAGCTGTGCAGACTTTACACACGATGTCCACCAGTCAGTGCTTTCCTGAGACTCAGCTTTCTTCTCTGCTCAGTGAAGACTAAAATATCTGCTTCTGAGAATCACTGGGATAAGATGAAAAAATAATGGTTTTAAAGGTCCAATTCAATAAGCAAAATCATAGGAGATACCATAAGGCGTGCATGCTCAGTTACTCAGTCATGTCCAACTATTTGTGACCCCATGGGCTGCAGCCTGCCAGGCTCCTCTGTTCATGGGATTCTCCAAGCAAGAATACTGGAATCGGGTGCCATTTTCTACTCCAGAGAATCTTCTGGACTCAGGGATCAAACCCCTGTTCCTGGTGTCTCCTGCATTAACAGATGATCCTTTACCACTAGTTCTACCTGAAAGGCACCAGACAAGACTCTGT
This sequence comes from Oryx dammah, assembly GCF_014754425.2. NCBI lineage: Eukaryota > Metazoa > Chordata > Mammalia > Artiodactyla > Bovidae > Oryx > Oryx dammah. The sequence continues at coordinate 18,101,766 of NW_024070203.1, read as the reverse complement.
ACCAAGTGCAATGTGGTGGGTGATAGTATACCATCAGAACCACGAAGCAAGAAAAAACAAGCACAAGAATTGTGTGGTGGCAGAGAGCTAGGACTCAAGTTAGTCACATCTTAATTTTTGCCATTAGCAGCTAAATAAGTTCATTCAAGCTATTTAGATTTTAATCCTCAGTTTCTCTGTCTTTGAACTGGCCACAGTAATAATTCTTATCCCATAGATTTTAATAAAGCATTGGTTTGGCCTAAACATTTTGTTCAGCTTTTTCTTTAAGATGTTACAAATGAAAATTGTGGTCAACACAGTATCAGTTCAGTTCAGTTCAGTTCAGTTCAGTTCAGTTCAGTTGCTCAGTCATGTCCGACTCTTTGCAACCCCAAGAATCGCAGCATGCCAGGCCTCCCTGTCCATCACCAACTCCCGGAGTTCACTCAGACTCACATCCATCTAGTCAGTGATGCCATCCAGCCATCTCATCCTCTGTTGTCCCCTTCTCCTCCTTCCCCCAGTCTCTCCCAGCATCAAAGTCTTTTCCAATGAGTCAACTCTTCACATGAGGGAGCCAAAGTACTGGAGTTTCAGCTTTAGCATCATTCCTTCCAAAGAAATCCCGGGGCTGATCTCCTTCAGAATGGACTGGTTAGATCTTGCAGTCCAAGGGATTCTCAAGAGTCTTCTCCAACACTACAGTTCAAAAGCATCAATTCTTCAGCACTCAGCCTTCTTCACAGTCCAACTCTCACATCCATACATGACCACTGGAAAAAACATAGCCTTGACTAGACGGACCTTTCTTGGCAAAGTAATGTCTCTGCTTTTCAATATGCTATCTAGGTTGGTCACAACTTTTCTTCCAAGGAGTAAGCGTCTTTTAATACAATTGCTGCAGTCACCATCTGCAGTGATTTTAGAATCCAAAAAAATAAAGTCTGACACTTTCCCCATCTATTTCCCATGAAGTGATGGGACCAGATGCCATGATCTTCGTTTTCTGAATGTTGAGATTTAAGCCAACATTTTCACTCTCCTCTTTCACTTTCATCAAGAGGCTTTTTAGTTCCCGCCATAAGGATGGAACAATTTTTTCTACCATAAGGGTGGTGTCATCTAGATATCTGAGGTTATTGATATTTCTCCCAGCAATCTTGATTCCAGCTTGTGCTTCCTCCAGCCCAGCATTTCTCATGATGTACTCTGCATATAAGTTAAATAAGCAGGGTGACAATATACAACCTTGACATACTCCTTTTCCTATTTGGAACCAGTCTTTTGTTCCCTGTCCAGTTCTAACTGTTGCTTCCTGACCTGCATATATGTTTCTCAAGAGGCATGTCAGGGGGTCTGGTATTCCCATCTCTTTCAGAATTTTCCACAGTTTATTGTGATCCACACAGTCAAAGGCTTTGGCATAGTCAATAAAGCAGAAATAGATGTTTTTCTGGAACTCTATTGCTTTTTCCATGATCCAGCAGATGTTGGCAATTTGATTTCTGGTTCCTCTGCCTTTTCTAAAACCAGCTTGAACATCTGGGAGTTCATGGTTCACGTATTGCTGAAGCCTGGCTTGGAGAATTTTGAGCATTACTTTACTAGCATGTGAGATGAGTGCAATTGTGGGGTAGTTTGAGCATTCTTTGGCATTGCCTTTCTTTGGGATCGCAACGAAGACTGACCTTTTCCAGTCCTGTGGCCACTGCTGAGTTTTCCAAATTTGCTGGCATATTGAGTGCAGCACTTTCACAGCATCATCTTTCAGGATTTGAAATAGCTCTACTAGAATTCCATCACCTCCACTAGCTTTGTTCATAGTGATGCTTTCTAAGGCCCACCTGACTTCACATTCCAGGATGTCTGGCTATATATATATATATATATATATATATATATATATATATAAAATTTGTGTATTTATTTTACAAAGGCCTATTCAAGTCACCTAATTAATCTCTGACACACATTGAATCTCACTCCATATTAGACATTACCATCATTGTTATTTTTTATTAAGTAACACATAATACTTGATACTTCCTCACAAAATCTAACCTAATTCCTTCCACTGTCTACATCTTTAAATCCATGGTGTTTTTCCCTAAGCCAGGGTAGTTTACCTTGTTACATGGTGGCTAGGTTCCCCCAGAGTGAGTATTCCAGAAGAAACTGGGAGAAAACTACAAGGCTTCTTCTTATGGTCAAGCTTGGAAAGTTCCAGAACATCACTTCTTTTGCATCTCACTTACCGAACAAGTTACTAAGGCAAGCTCAGGCTCAAGAGGATGGAAACTCTATTCCAGTTGTCAGTGGGAGTGATGGCTAACAATCTGTAATGATCTTTAAACTATCACAAGGAATAAACACATAATGAAAAGCTCTGTTAACCAGCTCAGGCTGCCATAAAGAACAATACCATATCCTTCTTGGCTTAAACAACAGAAATTTATTTTTTCACAGTTGTGGAGGCTGGAGACCTGAAATCAGGGGGCCAGAGCAGTCAGGTTCTAGTGAGAACTCTCTTCCTGGTTCAGAGGCTACCCTCCCATGTGACCTCATATAGCCTTTCCTGAGGCGAAAGAATGAGGCACAGTGAGAGAGTGAGAGACCTCTCTTCCTCTTCTCAGAAGAATATCAATTGTATCAGATTAGGACCCAAGCCTTAGGACCTCGTTTAACCTCAGTTACCTCCTGAATGCCAAATCCAGTCACACTGGGGGTTAGGGCTTTAATTTGAATTTTGAAAGGGCATGATTCAAGACAAATGAATAAGATCCACAGAGCATCTTTTGAGCACCTCTTGAATGCCAAATCCAGTCACACTGGGGGTTAGGGCTTTAATTTGAATTTTGAAAGGGCATGATTCAAGAAAATGAATAAGATCCACAGAGCATCTTTTGAGCACCTGGACCAATCATGCCTGAAACTAAGTCTACTTAGTCACTCCTCAATAATGAGAAAAATACATTACATATTGCTTCATATATGACAGTTTTGATCAGATCTTCTATTTGTAACCAAAAAAAATGGCCTGGCTGACAGAACTCCAATTATTTAATGCCACATTATAAGGTCACCAAAAGGCAAGAATGGGATTTCTAACGAGGACTTTGAGTCCTGAAATGGAAGCACGAACAAGAAATGATGGCATCAATAAGTCTGCAGGACCTGAGCACTTAAGGTACAACTTGATCATTCCCTCAGAGTATTGCTGGCTTGGGGTTATCTTTAGAAAACAAGGTATAAACTCTTTAATTTACCATAGAGAACCAAAGTACCTGAGAAACAACAGCAGAAATAAGCCACAATCGAATCAAAACACCTTCCGGGATGTAGCACAGATGTCACAAAGAGGCTCTTGAGTTTGATTAGAAAAGCATTTATTCACATAAGTGATTATTTCAGTTCCTTCACTTTATGGAAGAGAAAACCAGAGGCCAGAGAGAAAGCAGTGTTTACATGGGGACTGCAAGAACACTAGCTTTCACAATGAAGAGCTTGAGTCATATTTAACGCAAGCATGAGGTTTCCTGCTTCTCAGAAATCAGCAGCTCCTTATTTATCACTGCCCCCTCCTCTCTCTGACCGTTCACTTCAAATGAAGGACAGTGAGGGTGAATCGATGGCTCCAAAGGCAGAGACTGGTGTCATCAAGGGCGGGGAGTGTCTGCAAACAACAAAGGTGACCTCAGGTTCAGTAAAGGATGGTGCCCAGAATAGATGCCCATTAATCCCCGTCACACGGGTCACAAGCACCTCTATCAACCAAACCGTGTGGCTGCCTACCTGCCTAACGGTGTGCGTTCAGGCAGGACGTTACTGCCGGACAGCAATGCATCTCCTGGCAGCCCCTCCAGCCCCTTCTGAATGGATTAGGCCCACATCTCACTTTCACTGCAGAGGGGAAAATGGCCCTCAGGTAGACCAACATGGAGACGAAACGAGATCAGATGACCACAGACGAGGAAGGGCTTCCCTGGTGGCTCAGATCATAAAGCGTCTGCTTGCAATGCAGGAGACCCATCCAGGTTCAATCCCTGGGTGGGGAAGACCCCCTGGAGAAGGAAATGGCAACCCACTACAGTATTCTTGCCTGGAGAAGCCTGCATGGACAGTGGATCTGGAGGGCTACAATCTACAGGGTCACAAAGAGACACTACTGGCAATTTGGCAAGCACTGGGTGTTTGGGCTTCCCTGGAGGCTCAGACAGTAAAGAATCTGCCTGCAATGCAGGAGATTCAGCTTTGATCCCACGGTCAGGAAGATCCCATGGAGAAGGAAATGGCAACCCACTCCAGTATTCTTGCCTGGAGAATTCCATGGACAGAGGAGCCTGGTCCAATACAGTCCATGGGGTCACAGAAGAGTCAGACACTACTGAACGACAAACACACACACACACACAGATGAGGAAAGAAATGACTTTGTATAATGTGTTTAAGAAGAGAGTGATTCAGCAGGTGAATCTCCCTGAAGCTTCAATTAATTTACTGAGAATTAATGATCTTAATGTTGCCCATATTTCAGGCTCTTTCTCTTGGAAGGATACTTTTAGCTACTTCATTCTCCATACTTCCTTTTAAAAAATCACTGAGGATATTGCATAGGACCTATTGATTAATCCAGCCCTCTCCCCCTGCAACCTGCATTCCTATTTCAGTAGGCAATAATCTGTCTTTATAGAAGGGAGTGTTTCCTTTAAAACCATGTTTCTTGCTGTTACTGCTGCTGCTAAGTTGCTTCAGTCGTGTCCAACTCTGTGCGACCCCATAGATGGCAGCCTACCAGGCTCCCCAGTCCCTGGGATTCTCCGGGCAAGAACACTGGAGTGGGTTGCCATTTCCTTCTCTAATGCATGAAAGTGAAAAGTGAAAGTGAAGTTGCTCAGTTGTGTCCGACTCTTAGCGACCCCATGGACTGCAGCACACCAGCCTCATCCATCCATGGGATTTTCCAGGCAAGAGTACTGGAGTGGGGTGCCATTGCCTTCTCCAATATGTGTCTTAGGATAGGCATAAACTATCTGTGCAATTGCATTATGGAAGGTTCAGTTCAGTTCAGTTCAGTTCATTCACTCAGTCGCATCCAACTTTTTGCAATCCCATGGAACTGTAATATGCCAGGCTTCTCTGTCCATTACCAACTCCCAGAGCTTGCTCAAACTCATGTCCATCAAGTTGGTGATGCCATCCAACCATCTCATCCTCTGTAGTCCCCTTCTCCTCCTGCCTTCAATCTTTTCCAGCATCAGGGTCTTTTCCAATGAGTTAGTTCTTCTTATCAGGTGGCCAAAGTATTGGAATTTCAGCTTCAGCATCAGTCTTTCCAATGAATATTCAGGACTGATTTCCTTTATGATGGACTGGTTGGATCTCCTTGCAATCCAAGGGACTCTTAAGAGTCTTCTCCAACACCACAGTTCAAAAGCATCATTCTTCGGCTTTTTTTTTTTTTTAGTGGAAGGTTACAGAGCCAAGTAAAGCTCAAAGGAAGAATTGTTTATGACAGAGCATCTTGCTTCCTGGCTTACATGTGATACCAGCCCTCTCTGTTCCAACACACACACAAACACACCCATGACAATATGTGCAAGTATTTTGACAGCAAGGTTTTGTCAAATTTCACTTAAGTTTTAGCAGTGAAAAAGTGCAGGCACAAACTGTTACGTGAATGAAGAAACAGATGAATAGAATCAATAAAATAAACAAAGTGTTTAAATGTTTGTATATTTTGATCTTACCAGTTGGTAGTCTCTGACTAGACTAAACAAACAGTGAAGTTCCTTTATGCATTTCACTTATGAGTGTTTTCCCAATTTTCCTCAGCTTCTTCACCCTCAGATAGATCATCTTAAAATTTAAAAAAAAAATGTTTCTTTCTCATCTTAGAGGAGCATTAATATATTTTAAAAAATAGAAATAATATATATGAAATAAGTGCAAAAGAAATTAAGAAGTACACTGTATAAATATGCACTGTCATAAGCAAGCCTATCCTCCTTTATTTTTGCCCTATGTTATTTATCTCTGTTAAAACACTGACTCAAAAGTTGTCAAAATTTTTACAGTTTAAAAGGCTTTGTCTATGAACAAAAAGATGAAATAGAAATGGCTGGAAGGGGTTGATGGTGGGCGGAAGTCTGCATATATAAATAAGAAATTGAATTTACTGGAATTGGGACTCTGGAGAGTTGGATTTTCTGTAGGTGAACCTTTTATTTCAGCTGTTATCGAAATGATTGCAAATATTTAAGTCCCCAGATTTCCTTCATCAGTCTAAAGTGATTACAACTTTGCTTAATGACTTCAAGTTCTTCCAGATCTCAGACTCATCAGTGTTCACCATGTGGAATTTGATGTTAATATAAATGTTTTAAGAGGTTGAGTTACTCTCTTCTGAGTATAGAATACACAAATCTGTATGGTTTTGATAAAATCCCAATATACTTACAAAATAGCTGAGGTATCAGAAAATATTGGAGAAATGAGATAATATAATGTGTGTTGTTACTATGGTATAGTATATTTCAGGCATTGTAACATGCATTCAACTTGCACTAGTACATTTATTCCTGAAAACCACCCTGGGAAGTTGACGCTGTGAGTCCCTGTTACAGATGATGGACTGCTGAGTTAGAGCAGATACTCTTTACCATTGATATGCCTACAAATCACCTGGAGGTCTTAGGACAAAGCCGGGTCTGATTTACATGCCTGGTGTAAAGCCTGAAATTCAGCGTTTCCAACAGGCTGCTAGGTGTTGTCAATGACAAACACTTGGAGTAACAGGAACTTTGAGACATCTGGCCTCCTAGTTAGTTGGCAGTCTAGGTTGCCACGTGTGGCTTCAGATCATGTTACCTTGGACCACCATCACGCTCAGCCAGGATTCCTTTCTTGTTTACAGTGGACACTCCCGGCATTCTTTTCTGTCCAGCCTGACAGGCACTCACATTTCTTCTCAATTTAAAGCTTCAGAAACTTCACTGGCAATTAATCCATCAGGTTTGGTTTGTGAATGAAACTTGTGCTGTCACGGCACTATGGTTTCTATTTTGACCAAGACACATGTCAGTCTTCCTTGAAAAACTGTAAATTCAATTGTTTCTAAAATTATGTTAAAATGAATTCCATTAGCATAAATTATCTTGCTAATGCATTAAAAAGGAAAAATATATCTATAATACCGTATCCAAAGACTTCATCCACTTTTCCTGTCAGTCATTATCTTGATCGGGACATTATCTTATCTTTGCATAAATTTGATTAGGTAATACAGAAACTTTTGTGTTCTGACAAATTACATTATTTGCCTTTTTAAAATGAGTGCATACTACTTAATAAAGAATATATATAATAATTTATATAAACATTTTCGAAGTGAGCTTTGCCCTCCAAATGTTACTATTAATTGCTTTTTTACTCTTATTAATAATACTTTGAACAACATATTCTTGCTAGGCTTTTTGTGTGTGTCTGTGTGTCAATATTATGCCAGGTTATTGATCTGAAAATTCTAAAGCCATTCACTCTGTTCTTATAGTTTGTGCTTCAAAAGTAGTATCAACTCCCTTGGAGATCTGCATTTGCTATAAATATAAGATCATATATATTTCCATTGATCAGGCGGCATACACAATTTTCACCCCCTCCCCTCTGATTCACAATTCCAAACATGGGCTTCCCCTGTGGTTCAGACTGCCTGCAATGCAGGAGACCAGGGTTTGATCCTTGGGTCAGAAAGGTCCCTTGGAGAAGGGAATGGTTACCCACTCCAGTATTACTGCATGGAGAATCCTGTGGACAGAGGAGCCTAGCGTGCTACAGTCAATGGGGTCACAGAGAGTCAGACAGAACTGAGTGACTAACACTTTTTTATACCCAAACATATGTCCTATCTCAGAAGTTGTTCTTTAACACAAAAACTCCTGTTTGAAGAGAATTTCAAGTTAACAGAAGTAAAATAATTGATAATTATCCTTTTCAAACCTTCAGTTAAAAAAGACTTTACCACAAAATGAATTCTCTACATGAGTTGTACTTCACCATCTTTCCCTGCTGCCCACGGCTTGATTAAAACACAAGAATGTAATTATCTGCTAATTTGGAGTCTCAACTGATTAAAATAGAACTCGCACAGGTCAGAGGTTATCGTGGCGCATAATTAATTGTCCAACATCATCTTAATCAACATCTCTTCAGTTTGAGAATCCAGCATTTCTTGGACGGCAAGGAGGAGGAGATGTGTGCGATTTAATCAACTGCCTGAACTGTCAGAAAAGGATTTGGGGAGGCGGCCTCTCCCGGCTATTAGAGAAGGAGCTTAGATATTCCAGCCTTCAGTCATGGGTCAAGCATTACCAGGTTCCTAAGACACTAAGTATGTTATTGAATACAGGGCTTCTAGTGTGCGGCTCACTGCAACTTGATTAATAAATTACAGTATTAGATCTGAGAAGGAAAGTAATGCACATATGAATGTAATCTAACATGACACAGACCACTGGCCACAAAAAACCATTAATTTTCACCAGTGCCAAATTGGTTGTACTATAACCAATGTGTGATAAAATATAGACTCTGTTCTTTTATAGAAAATCACAATAATGTGACTTGTCACATTTTCACAGAGATGCAACAGAACAAGTCAAAAAGCAAATATATTTCAGGCAAGGTCTGAGCTTATTCACTCAGAGAACAAAACAGACTCCTATGTCGTTCTAAAATAGAACGTGGGATAGGCACTGATTTTCAGCACTGGGATAGGAAATCAACATGCATTTTTATTTTATCTAATCAGCATAACAATGTGGTAAGACAAAGATTACTGTTTCCACATTACAGATGAGGAAACTGAGATTCAGAACGATTCACTGTCTTTCTTATTGATGTTGAGCTAGGAAGTAGCAAGGCCAAACATTGAGCTTCTGCTCTCTGCTCTCTGCCAGTCCTGGATATGGGCTTCCCAGACGGCTCGGTGGTAAAGAGTCTGCCTTCCAATGCAGGAGCTTCAGGAGGCTTTCTGGTTTGGGAAGATCCCATGGAGGAGGAGATGGAAATCTACTCTGGTATTCTTGCTGGGACAATCCCATGGACAGAGGACCCTGGAGGGCTACAGTCCATTGAGTCACAAAAGAGTCAGACACGACTTAGTGACTGGGCGCACATGCTGTCCTGGATATGACGGGCAGTTTCCTGCTGTAGGAAATGTTTCTGCTTTGCTACTGTTCATTGCTGTTCAGTCACTAAATCACGTCCAGCTCTTTGTGACCCCATGAACTGGAGCACACCAGGCTTCCCTTCTTTCCCTCTCTCCCTGAGTTTGCTCAAACTCATGTCCATTGAGTTGGTGAAACCATCCAACCGTCTCATCCTCTGTCACCCCCTTCTCCTCCTGCCCTCAATCTTTCCCAGCATCAGGGTCTTTTCCAATGAGTTGGCTCTTCATTTTAGGTGGCCAAAGTATTGGAGCTTCAGCTTCAGCATCAGTCCTTCCATGAATATCCCCTTTAGGATTGACTGGTTTGATCTCCTTGCTGTCCAAGGAGATCTGGTTTGCTGGATCATCTTTATGCTACAGTTTTCATGAGCTTCTTCTCTCTTCTCTCTGCTTTTCAAACTTGCTATTCTTTATCATAGAGTCTTTGAACAACAGTGCCCTTGGAGTTTGGGGGTCATATTTTTTTTTTTAGAATTTGCCCTGAACATTGTTACAGTTGTGTGACCAGCACAGAGCACTGGATGAAGATTTCCTAAAGATCCTGTTTACACCACATTCCCATGTCTGAGTTTTGTCACTACCCAAAGTAGACACCCAAGTATTTTTGGTTTCATTAATTGATTAGTGAGTGAGTTGATTTATATCTGGCAATATTAGTATTAAATATTATTTATATATTTATCTAAATATTAATAAACCTTCAGCCTCTATCTGTCACTGTCGGTACACAGCTCTGCCCTACAGCTCTTCTCATGACCACCTTCTTAGCTTTCATTTAACCAAATTGCCCACCCTGCCATTTTATATTTTATAGTCTCATCACTTTAATACACCACCATCTCTTTAATACACTCCCTACATCTAATGGTATTTACTTGTTTCAATGGTTAGAAACCCTACTGAAACTAGAAATCAGTCATTTATCAAATATTTACTGGGTACCTGTAAAGTGGTACAGAAGATACAGCAGTGAGAAAGCAGCGAAGGTGTTTGGGAGCCTTCTTTTCATCAGGGAGCACTAGAACTTGTTGTTCAAAATGAAAAATAAACTTAAGTTCAAAGAAGTGAGCAATTATAGAAGGGGGATAAAATTATGAAACATCTGGTGGACCACCAGAGAAGTAGCTAAGAAGTAAATCGTGGAGCATCTGGGGAAATGAGTCTCTGCAAAGGGACAAAATGCTCCAGTTTCAAATGCAATAAGTAAAACCAAGCCAAGATCTTCAAGTCCAAGGAAGGAATTTGGATTATGTTTTAAAAATACAGGATGTATGTCCTTTAAAGTTCATACTGTTAGCAAAGTTAGGGCTATTGGGGCCCTAGGTGAGACTTCGTTTATATGATGTTTGTTGCTGTAACTGTAATGGCTAGTATGGTGCCAAGCTGAAAAAATGCTCACTACTACTTGTTGAATAAAATGAATTGGTAAATTAGTATAAGGAAGTTGATTCACTGTCATTGCAGGTCATCCATACTCATAAAATTTATGTTTTTGCTTCTTAAAGCGACCCCATGGACTGAACCTATCAGGCTCCTCTGTCCATGGGATTTTCCAGGCAATAGCACTGGAGTGGATTGCCATTTCCTTCTCCAGTGGATCTTCCCGACCCAGGGATTGAACCCAGGTCTCCCGCATTGTAGACAGACGCTTTACCGTCTGAGCCGCCAGGGAAGTCCCAACCTTAACTCAGTAGTTTTTGCAAAAAAGACATCAGAATATATTAAGAATCATAGAGCACTTTCTGGAAGTTTCTCCTATCTTTCCCATTCAGAATTCCACTCGTCCTTAAAACTTAGCAGCACCACTGTTTTCCTGCCATAAACATTTCTCGTTCATTTATTAAAGCATCTGATAATAAAACATAGCAAAATAACTGCCATCATACACACAACTTGGTTATAACTAACAGAACTTGCAGTATTATATTTCTCCTGTTTTTTGTTTAATAAAATGCTCTGAATGCAGGTTAACTTTATTCCCCCAGTATCTGTTGTTGTTTTACCTGCCTGCAAACACAAACTGAAGGTTCTTTGCTAAATGATCATAAAACTCACTGGGTTCCCATTTATTGTTGGCAACTTCCTCTGTTTTCTCACTCAAAACACAGTTGTATAATCTTCAGCAGTACAGCTCCACAGAACTCAGCTAGTCCCTATATCTACGAGCTTCTGCTCAAGTTGACTACATAAATAATAAGTTAAATAAAGACACAAACTCTGTAGTCATTCTGTTCATCCCTTTAATTTTCATAGTCTGTCATGTAATTGAATAAATGAAGTCAAAAGCCCTCCGTGATTCAGAGAACCAATATAGTGTATCTGCTGCTGCTAAGTCGCTTCAGTCATGTCAGACTCTGTGCGACCCCATAGACGGCAGCCCATCAGGCTCCCCCGTCCCTGGGACTCTCCAGGCAAGAACACTGGAGTGGGTTGCCACCTCCTTCTCCAATGAATGAAAGTTAAAAGTGAAAGTGAAGTCATTCAGTCGTGTCCTACTCTTAGCAACCCCATGGACTGCAGCCTTCCAGGCTCCTCTGTCCATGGGATTTTCCAGGCAAGAGTACTGGAGTGGGGTGCCATTGCCTTCTCCTATAGGGTGTCTAGTGAAGTGAAATGGAAGTGGCTCAATCATGTTTAACTCTTTGTGACCCCATGGACTATACCGTCCATGGAATTCTCCAGGCCGGAATACTGGAGCGGGTAGCCTTTCCCTTCTCCAGGGGATCTTCCCAACCCAGCGATCAAATCCAGATCACCCACATTGCAGGTGCATTCTTTACCACCTGAGCACAAGGGAAGCCCAAGAATACTGGAGTGGGTAGCCCATCCCTTCTCCAGCCGATCAAACTGGGGTTCTTACATTGCAGGAAGATTCTTTACCAGCTGAGCTACCAGGGAAGTCCAGAGGTTGTCTAAAGTTTCTCCAAATGAGCTAGTTTTTCCGTGGTCCTTGCACTTGCTCTGTTATCTAAAACATTAAGATTAACACATTCATCTATGAGCTATGGGCAACAGAGGACTGAGCGTAGAACAGAGAGATTGCACAGAAGCGGAGACATTTGATTTTATTCAACACTAGATTAAGATGAGTTTTTTCTTTAAGAACATATTAGCTTTCAAATTTATCTGCTTTGGGAAATTCCAGTCTGAATTCAGAAACTTAATCCACTTAGGTCTGTTGTGAGAGTTACATTTGGCAATGTATACAAAGCCTTCAGTTGAACAGAGAGACACCAGCCACTTTTAGAGGACTGAGAAGAAGGTACATGATTCTTTCATTTGTATTTTTGCACTTGTTTCTCATCTTTTTTTTATTTCCAGAGCTTAACCCAGCAAGTTCAAAATAACCATTTTGTAAATAAATAAATAAGTGTAAAAATAAATGGACAGGTGGTTGGATGGCAAAGTAGGGGAAAAGGGTCTAAATTAACTGAGGTTATTCTGAGACAGCTATTTATGTTCAAGCTATCATAGGGAGAAAAGGTTTGATTAGGACGAGATTGAGTAGACCTCTTGACTTTGTAGATTCCCTGAGAATTAACATGTGACCTTCTCTCTCTAATTTTCTCTGGCTTCCTTATGCAGGCCTGGTGCTCACTTGAGCAGAGTCCAGGTTACACCCATCCCCATTTTGCTCCCAGCTGGAAATTGTCCTCTCATGATTTCCCTGCTATTAAAAATTTCTTGCTGAAGCTCACAGATCCAGTATAATCTGGATCAAAATGCTCAGACATGCGGAATGGTGCCAGTGTCCTCCAAGCTAAGCCAAGAACACCGCAGCAATCCCTGTGCAGGTAGGGATCATAGTTTCCTCAGAAGCCATGTGACCTGGGTGTCATCCTCCGCCTGTTGGTCCTCTCCCTGTAATTGAATGCTGACCTTCTTCCAGGCAGCCTTTGGAGCACCTCTCAAAAATTGTTTTGGCCTCTCTGTGCTCTCTGCAAGTTTTTTTTTTTTTTTCTTCCCTGACATTTGTCACACATTCAACAAATATTTACTAGCATATGTTGTTTTCTGGGTTTTGTGTTAACATATTAGCCCCCCAAAAAATACAATTTTGATTCTCCATGTCCTCTTGGATAGGATGAAAACAAGAGCTAAAAACAGATGTTACAAATATGGCACGATCATTAATACAAGAGAAGGATAACATTGATTCATTATTATGTCAATCTTTATTTCTTATATTAAAATAACTGCTAGTCACATATTAGTTTTAACCTTTAAAGAACAATATAATTAGTTTTGGATCGGGGATGCTCAAAATATAAAAGGACTACTATTACCTCTCTATTTTTTCACATGAGAATATAGTTTTAGAGCAGGTCTGTGAATTACCCACCAGTAATTCACAACCTGAATCAAATCCTTTATGATTATACAGTGGAAGTGACAAATAGATTTCAGGGACTAGTTCTGATAGACAGAGTGCCTGATGAACTATGGATAGAGGTTCCTGACATTGTACAGGAGACAGGCATCAAGACCATCCCCAGGAAAAAGAAAAGCAAAAAAGCAAAATGGCTGTCTAACGAGGCCTTACAAATATCTGTGAAAAGAAGAAAAGTGAAAAGCAAAGGAGGAAAAAAAAAGATATACCCATTTGACTGCAGAGTTCCAAAGAATAGCAAGGAGAGATTAGAAAGCCTTCCTCAGTGATCAATGCAAAGAAATAGAGGAAAACAACAGAATGGGAAAGACTAGAGACCTCTTCAAAAAAATTAGATACCAAAGGAACATTTCATGCAAAGATGGGCTCAATAAAGGACAGAAATGGTATGGACCTCACAGAAGCAGAAGATATTAAGAAGAGATGGAAAGAATACACAGAAGAACTGCACAAAAAAGATCTTCATGACCCAGATAATTACGATGGTGTGATCACTCACCTAGAGGCAGACATATGGAATGTGAAGTCAAGTGGGCCTTAGAAAGCATCACTATGAACAAAGCTAGTGGAGGTGATGGAATTCCAGTTGAGCTATTTCAAATCCTGAAAGATGATGCTGTGAAAGTGCTGCACTCAATATGCCAGCAAGTTTGGAAAACTCAGCAGTGGCCACAGGACTGGAAAAGGTCAGTTTTCATTCCAATCCCAAAGAAAGGCAATGCCAAAGAATGCTCAAACTACCGCACAACTGCACTCATCTCACACACTAGTAAAGGAATGCTCAGAATTCTCCAAGTCAGGCTTCAGCAATATGTGAACCGTGAACTTCCAGATGTTCAAGCTGGCTTTAGAAAAGGCAGAGGAACCAGAGATCAAATTTCCAACGTCCGCTGGATCATGGAAAAAGCAAGAGAGTTCCAGAAAAAACATCTATTTCTACTTTATTGACTATGCCAAAGCCTTTGACTGCATAGATCACAACAAACTGTGGAAAATTCTGAAAGAGATGGGAATACTAGACCACCTGACCTGCCTCTTGAGAAACCTATATGCAGGTCAGGAAGCAACATTTAGAATTGGACATGGAACAAGAGACTGGTTCCAAATAAGAAAAGGAGTACATCAAGGCTGTATAATATCACCTTGCTTATTTAACTTCTATGCAGAGTACATCATGAGAAACGCTGGGCTGGAGGAAGCACAAGTTGGAATCAAGATTGCTGGGAGAAATATCAATAACCTTAGATATGCAGATGACACCACCCTTATGGCAGAAAGTGAAGAGGAACTAAAGATCCTCTTGATGAAAGTGAAAGAGGAGAGTGAAAAAGTTGACTTAAAGCTCAACATTCAGAAAACGAAGATCATGGCATCTGGTCCCATCACTTCATGGCAAATAGATGGGGAAACGGTGGCAAGAGTGAGAAACTTTATTTTGGGGGGCTCCAAAATCACTGCAGATGGTGACTGCAGCCGTGAAATTAAAAGACACTTACTCCTTGGAAGGAAAGTTATGACCAACCTAGATAGCATATTACAAAGCAGAGACATTACTTTGCCAACAAAGGTCCGACTAGTCAAGGCTATGGTTTTTCCAGTAGTCATGTATGGATGTGAGAGTTGGACTATAAAGAAAGCTGAGCGCCGAAGAATTGATGCTTTTGAACTGTGGTGTTGGAGAAGACTCTTGAGAGTCCCTTGGACTGCAAGGAAATCCAACCAGTCCATTCTAAAAGAGATCAGTCCTGGGTGTTCATTGGAAGGACTGATGTTGAAGCTGAAACTCCAATACTTTGGCCACTTGATGCGAAGAACTGACTCATTTGGAAAGACCCTGATGCCGGGAAAGATTGTGGGCAGGAGGAGAAGGGGACGACAAAAGATGAGATGGCTGGATGGCATCACTGACTCAATGGACATGGGTTTGGGTGGGCTCTGGGAGTTGGTTGTGGACAGGAAGGCCTAGCGTGCTGCAGTTCATGGAGCTGCAAAGAATCAAACATGACTGAGCGACTGAACTGAACTGAACCCACAGCTGAGTTCAAAACCATGTCTCTAGGACTTCCTTCATACTGCAGTGTTTAAAACTCTGCCTTTCCAGGGCAGGGGTGCACAGGTTTGATCTCTGGTTGGGGAACTATGATACAACATACCACATGCCCAAAAGGGAAAAAGGAAAAAAAAAAAAAAAAACACACAACAGCTCCCCCAAAACCCATGTCTCTGACTCTAAATTCAGTGCTCTGTTCATGGTTCTCTATTTCTCTGTGATTTTCTATTTTGAGGACTCCCTCCACGCCAGTACTCAGCACTGTGCCTTTCAAGTGTGTAAAATATGCACCAATCCTGTGGTTTTTAGGTTCTATGAGGTCTAATTTGGAATCTGATGGGTCTGACCAGGAAGACTCATTTGTAAATGAGTTGTGCCTCTGGTCCTTTATCATCAAGATGCAGGTAAGAATATACATCTCATCATACTCTGATGATTAAATGCCCAAAATATGCAAACACTTAATCATACCTCTATTGTTGATGGAGAGAACTCTGCAGACTTTCATTTCCTTTATTTTCCTTGGTACCTTTTCCTTTCAAATTGAGGGCAATGTGTTCTGAACAGTCTCAATGTTTTCAATTCCATGATATTAATTTTGTTCTGTTATTTCCCCAAGAAAGACTAGGAGTGTGCATAATTTGAGAGACTCAAGGTCAGAGAGCTGGTCAGTGCTTGAGCTGGAAACAGCCCTCCTAACTGGGAGACCTCCAGATTCCCAGACCACTGTGCTTCATCCAGGGCAACATGAGAGGAATCGATTCTTTCTAAAACAAGCCCATACCTTTCCCCAGCTTGCTCCAAGCCTCCCTGAGAAGCCAATGGTCCAGAGGTGATTAAGTGATTGATGGTGGCAGTGCTTGACTCACAGCCCTTTACATTTCTTCCTATTTCTTTTTCTGCTGACAGTCTGTACAGCCTGATCCCAAGATTGCCAAGGCAGTGACAATTTTTTTTTAGAAGCCTTTTCTTGAGAAACTCAAACCTTCCTGTGCTGAATGACTTGACTGTCTCTGGGAAACGTGAGAGCATTTTTTCCCAATTTGCCCATGTCTGTTAATTTGTCCCTTCTGTCTGTGAGATACTTTGCAGAGAGGCAAGAAGATTAGATCTTCCCAAGTTTGCTGTTTGTTAGGCACTGCTCCAGCATAGAGACATTGTGCACAGTCCAGTGTCAAGTATATAAATGATTCATTTAATGCACAGCACACGCAATCTGGTATCTTTCTATTTCTTTAAACACACTTGATCATCTGTCTAATCAGTATATACTAAACGGCCCTCTTGAGTATTACCATCCACACTGACACCTAGACCAGGAGCTGATTCAACCACTTGGCATGCTCTTGGGGGTGATTAATAACAAGCATGGGACACCAGCTTAGTTTGTTGAGTAGGAAGGTCTTCCTAACCCACACCTGTCCTCTGCACACACACTCAGCACTTCTGTGCTCACCCTCCTTCACTGACTCTGGCATTCAGCAACCCTCCCTATAGCCCTGACTAGACTGGCAGCATCCCTTAGGGTATTGTCTTAGCTGTGTACACCCTGTGCACCCACTTATGCTACTCCTCAGTAGTGCCCACTGCCTATCGAGTCTTGCCCAGTTCTCAGAATGCAAAAATTTCAATAAGAAAATGCAGCCAGCCCTCTGTACCCCTCCGGGTTCTGCATTCACAGATTTAACCAATGTTGCATCAGTACTCTGCCATTAATGGGCTTGAGCATCCCAGACGGATGACTGTGGATGGGAAAGACTTTTGAATAATGACAGTTTCTCCTTCTTTTGCTTCACCCTCAGCTCCTCCTCCTTTCTCTCTGGCCTTTCCCTCCTCCTCTCTACCTTCTCTGGTCAGTTGCTGGTATTAGTAGCAGCTGCAACAATAGAAGTAGCAATAGAAAGCTTTACTCTCAAACAGTTCTGGGGTCATATCTTACTCTATCACTGTTTGTTTATATAAATCAGTGATTTACCCAAACCAGTGAATTTTGATCTGAAAAATAAGAATGATGCATATCTCAAAAAGGCTGTTTTGAAGAATAAATAGAAACATAAATTCTTATTAGTACCATTTTGGCACATCACAATATTTCAACAAAAGGAAGCTGCTGTTATTCCTGACATCATCATTCTTATCCACCACTCAAGTATTCTCAGGAGAAACATTCCTGCAATTCTGAATCGAGTCAGCTTGAAGTACAGCAGAAATCTTCTTGCTGAATCAGTATGAGGAAACCTATCCACAACAAATCTGAAGGCTCAGTGCTGGAACATTAAAGAATTGAGTTTGATTAAGACAAAATAATGGGGGAGAAAATCTTTGTGTGTGCATTGCTCTGAAAAGCAACAGAAGATACACTATAGAAGAAAAGAAATTCTAGAAAATATTTAGAGAATTCAAAAGAAAATTAAGTTGAAAGCCTTTGCACTGTTTCACATTTCCTGCTTTCCTTATTTTTACCTTCTGCAGTTTTAATGTATTTCCATGAAACAGCACCATAATATGCATTGAACAGATTTTGGTGACAAACTCAAAAAAAAAACAAGTAATAAAACTAGATTCTTATTATCAAACTATCTTTCATATTTTTTGAAAATTTTTATTCATTGAGTCTAAACACTATAAATTTTGTATTAAGATCCCCTGTCCACTTCACTCCTACCCTTCCCCAGCAAGAAACATAGAGCTTGGGGGATTGACTCTCTGGTTTTGAGTCTTGTTCTTAAGCTTATCTTCTTTATGAACTTTGGCACAGCACTACCATCATCTGTGCTGTGGGTGTTCTCCAAGTGATGGCAACTGTCCTGCCAACAAATTGACCATCCAAATATAGAGAAGCAGTTCATATTTATTGGAGTTAAGACATTTATTTTAGCCCTTTTTGTCAATGGGTACTTGAATGGAAGCAAAAAATGAAGACACAATATCTATAGATCTCTATGTACCCTTATCTTGAGAGTCCCTTGGACAGCAAGGAGATTAAACCAGGCCATCTTAAAGGAAATCAGTCCTGAATATCCATTGGAAGGACTGATGCTGAAGCTGAAGCTCCAGTACTTTGGCCACCTGGTGCGAAGAGATGACACACTAGAAAAGACCCTGATGCTGGGAAAGATTGAGGGCAGGAGGAGAAGGTGGAGGACAGAGGATGAGATGGTGGGATGGCATCACTGACTCAATGGACATGAGTTTGAGCAAACTCAGGGATATAGTGAAGAACAGGGACGCCTGACATGTTGCAGTCCATGGGGTTACAAAGAGTCGGACATGATTTAGCAGCTGAACAATGACAATCTTTATCTTAGGGGAAAAAACTAAATCAAAGTTATTTCAGATATTGATCATGTACTAAAATCATAACCTTTAAACATTTCAGTTAGAGGAATGGGACTGGCAGCATGAGAGACCTCTTTCCCTCTGAAGGACATGACTCTTTCAGAATAAGCCTTCCCAACATTGAGGAAGCCTACATGAATGCTAAATAACCTAACGGTTGATCTCCAGTGCTTTCCAAAGAGAAACCTCCATCAAAAGAGGGAAATGTGAAAGTAAAGTCAAGATGGAGTTGGTACTGCTAAGAGAGCTCTCTGAGATGGAGTGGAGAGGCCACACAAGAAAAATGATTTATGAAGAAATATGAAGTTTTGGCCACTCATTTTCTTAATGAAGGTATCCAGAACATCTGCAGGAAACTCAAGACATTTACTGGAATTTTATCCTAAAATAACTCATGACTGTCTATCTATATGTTGGATGCACACTCCAAAACAACCCTTGACAGCCATCCTGTGAGGACAGGCAGCTCCTCTCCTGCATCAGAAAACAGACTCTTGGCTTTGCCTTTCTAAGTCCTTGACTCTTTCTCTTTCCTGAACATTCTTTTGGTTTTGCCCAAATCTCTGTCTCCCAAATTGCAATTCTTAAGATCTCAAGTAAAACTCTCTTTTTTGCAGACTCAAATATTCATTTTCATTCAACAGGGAGCAAATTCAGGACAAACATTAAGAAATAAACAAGAAAGATGATAGTAGCTACCTCTTAGGGCAATAGCTTGGTAGATAATAGAAATGGCAGGATTCAGGGCATACCCTGAAGATCCTATCTACAGGATTTATTGATGTACTGGTTATGACAACAAAGAAAGATAATTTTTAGTCCATTTCTTTATTGTCCTTCTTTTCAGTCACAGTTTTCTTGGATACTGAGGGGAGGTTGCACTTGGTTTTGAAGGAGAAGAGCAACCTGAGCCTCAGTTTATGAAGTGAAATTGAAAGTATTAGTGGCTCAGTCCGGTCTGACTCTTTGGAGTCCCATGGACTGTAGCCCGCCAGGCTCCTCTGTCCAGGGGATTCTCCAGGCCAGAACACTGGAGTGGGTTGCCATTCCCTTCTCCAGGGGATCTTCTTGCCCAGGGATTGAACCCAGGTCTCCCACATTGCAGGCAGATTCTTTACTGTCTGAATCAGCGGGGAAGCCCATACTTACCAAGCATTCCTTCAGGATCACTCTGTGCAACACAGCACAATCTTCTAACCTCACTCTCTCATCAATATGAGCTGGTGGAATAGAGACAGAGTTATTCTGGTCTGGTTCTCGTCTGCTGGGGTGTTCCTTTGGGGACCACCCCTACCACCACCTAGGATGAAAACAAACAAACAATGCAGCATGGCTAATCTACAGGGTCTTACCACCCTCCTTTCTAGTGTGAACTACTCTCATTGGATGAGGGGCAAATCTTATGGACTAATGAAGACGGCGTGCTCTCTAGTGAGGAGACTGAGCCAAGACAGGGGGTGCCTCATTTGCTGCCAGGTTAGGGTCAGAGACTGACCAAAGTCTCTTTCTTTCTATTTACCTCCAGTGTCATAGATTATTTCTATGCAGATATCAAACACACGTATTTTCTTTTATCTGTTTCTAGTTGAAAGATAATTACTTTACAGTATTGTGTTGATTTCTGCCATACATCAGCATGAATCAGCCATAGGTATACATATGGCACCTCCCTCTTGAACCTCCCTCCCATCTCCACCCCATCCCGTCCCTCTAGGTTGCCACAGAGCCCTGGTTTGAGCTCCCTGAGGCATACACCAAATCCCCACCGGCTCTTTTTCACATGTGATAGTGTATATGTCTCCATGCTACCCTCTGCATTCGTCCCACCCTTTCCATCCCCCCGTCCCCGGATCCATGAGTCTGTTCTCTGCGTCTGCGTCTCCACTGCTGCCCTGCAGATAGCTTCATCACTATCATCCTTTTAGATTCCATATATATACATTAATATATGATATTTGTTTTCTCTTTCTGACTATTTCAGTCTGTATAATAGGCTCTAGGTTCATCCACCTTGTTAGCACTGACTCAAATGCACTCCTTTTTATGACTGAGTTAAAATCCATTGTACCTATGTAACAAAGCTTCTTTATCCATTTATCTGTCAATGGACATATAGGTTTCTTCCATGTCCTAGCTATTTTAAATAATGCTGCAATGAACATTGGGTTTCATGTGTCTTTTTCAATTATGGTTTTCTCAGGGTATATGCCCAGAAGGTGCATTGTTGCGTCATATAGTAGTTTTATTCATAGTTTTTTAAGGAATCTCCATACTGTCTTCCATCAGTTTGCACTCCACCAACAGTGCAAGAGAGCTCCCTTTTCTCCGCATCCTCTCCAGCATTTATTGTTTGTAGATTTTTTGATGATGGTCATCAAACACACATACATTTACATACCTGCATTTACATACATGCGTTTAATTATTCTTGGTCCTGGCAATTTCAATCTAATCTCTACATTTCCTTTTTAATGTTATTATTTTATTTTTAAAATCTCATGCATATATTTTATGGGGAAGACAAAAAATTCTGAATTAAAGTCTATTATTGAACTTTCTGTGGGCAGATACTTGTGGTACTCAACTCTGAACCTCCGTGAAGCACCAGAAGTAGAGGCTAGCCTGGTTCAAAACAAACTTGCTACAAATAATTATTTCCTTTAATAAGTCATTTAGAGCCTGCTAAAATTATTATCTTCATTAATTAAGCATCAACATACTAGCCAAATCTGAGAGAGGCAGCACACATTTAAAGTACATTACATTTCTTGATTTTTTAATTAAAAATAATTATTCACTCAGTGCAGAGACAAATACAAAACCTAATTTTAATTAAAACCAGTGCAAGTGCATTTGTGTAAAAGTAGACTCACTTTGAAAAGATGACTTTGAATTTTAAATAGAGAAACTAAATGAAACATGCTATTACTCTTCTGGTGATAAAATATGTAAGCTTGTAGTCAGAAAACACATTTTTAAAAATATTCCACTTAAAATCTCCACAGACATTTTGATTTGTAAACAGTCTTACCACAAAGGAAATCTGGTATCTGCTATTCTCCTAGATTTTACTGTATTCTTTTAGCTGATGCAATCTTTCATTGTGTATTATATTATCTGATTTTTATAACAACCTTGTGAAGTAGATCAGAAAGTATCTTTGTCCTCATTTCATATGAAACTGGCTTATCCAAGGCTGACATAGCATGGAGGCAGCAAAGCCAACACATTAATCTTAGGATCCTGTGGGCATTTTTCCCCCCAATCCTTTTATGGGTTTCCCAAGTGGCTCAGTGGTAAAGAATTCACCTGCCAACGCAGGAGATAAGGGTTCAGTCCCTGGGTCAGGAAGGTCTCCTGGAGAAGAAAATGGCAACCCATTCCAATATTCTTGCCTGGGAAATCCCATGGACAGAGGAGCCTGGTGGGCTACAGTCCATGAGGTCACAAAGAGCTGGACATGACTGAGCGCCTCAACAACAACAGCTATCCCTTTACATTCTAGTTTAGTCACTGTATGCATGTAATCTAGCATGCTTAGTAGCTTCAGTCATGTCCGACTCTAGGACTATAGTCCAAGCAACCCCATGGACTATAGTCACCAGGTTTCTCTGTCCATGGAATTCTCGAAGCAGGAATACTGGAGTGGGTTGCAATTTCCTACTCCAGGGGATGGATCTTCCCAACCCAGGGACTGATTTCCACATCTCGTGTCCTGCATTTGCAGGTGGATTCTTTCCCTCTAATGTCACCTGGGAAACCCCTTTATAGTCTGGGTAATACCATAGCATGTACCCTGGATTTTGGGGGTAAAATTTTATGGTCTTTATCACTTTTGCCACTTGAATTTTCTATGCATGTGCATACTTGAAGTTACATTTTTACATTAGAAACTATGGTGACTATGATAAACTGCTGACAAGTAGCATTAATTTAATTAGTAACATCCTTTCTTTTTTACCCTAAAATCATAGACTGAGCAATTACAAAGTTGCAGGCCTCACAGATCAAAGATAGAACACCGCTTCAAAAAAAAAAAAAAAAGGGCGACTTATAAGCTAGTGTTGTCCATCTCAGTTGATCAATTGGCTTTTCTTGTTTCACTTGGAGAAATGCTCTTTCTACATAATTCTACAGAAAAGACTAACAATTTAACGTATCAGCAACTCGATGAGATAAGCTGTAACCTTTGAATAATCACCCTGTCACCTGGCTTCTCAATGCTCGAATGCTAGAAATATTAACAAAGATTTAATTTCCACATTAAAATTCTTGTTTGAAATAGTTTTATATTTGATTCTATCCATTTGAAAAGATTAATATTTACTATAATCTGCTTCATCTTGAAATCCAATACACTGCGTTCTGAGGACATTATAATTTAGTCGCATTTGACGTGCCCAGAGAAGGATGCAGATTAAATCCCTGATGTGAGGCATTAAACATGAAAGTAGCCGATATTCCTGAGAGAGAAGAATACCCAGCTATGATTTGTTATTAAAAGAACAGCAATTTACAAATGCACTGCTATTGTCTGTGAAGACACAGAAAAAACACACAGCTGAGCAATAATCTGCTGTGAAAGCAAGCAACCTTTGAAACTTAGCCCTAGGAGGCATTAATTCCTACTGCTTCACCATCCTGTGGATGCGAGGGGCAGGCTGAGCAATTCCAGAGCATGGAGCCGTGTGAGGCTTGCGGCAGGGGGGCCGTGAGTGTCAAGGTCCTGACATCACTCTCTTTTCCTCTCCGTGACATGCACTCCTGTGAATGTCTCCATCCAGCCTTCCCAGGATACCTTAGGATCGGGTATCTGTGTGTTTCCTCCTCACTTACTCCTTACTCCTTCAGAGCAAGTGGACAACACCTGCGCATGTTTTAGAGGCTCAAAGGAGATTTGTTGAAGGAGTGAAATGTGAGTGAACTCAAAGTCTGAGATCCTCCTGAGACCTAGACTATTTTAATATGAAAGAGCAGTTGCAGAACAACCAGCACAATGGCAAGGGCTAAATCTCCAAAATGGCCAATCCCTTTCCCCATCCTGTGTTCTTCTAAAGCCTTTCATACCTTCCTTTGCACTCATGTAATAGTTGTCTGTAAAAAAGTCTTCCCTGGTCTGACCAACTGTGCATGTTGAGACGGCAAGTTGCAACTTTCCTCATTAATCATTGTGCCCCCAGTCCTAATTCAGTGTCTGAACTAAAGAACTTAGTATATAGTCAACAGTGGGGCTCAGTGGTAAAGAATCCACCTGCAACGCAGAAGACACAGGAGACATGGGTTTGATCCCTAGGTAGGAAGATTCCTTGGAGAAGGAAATTGCACCCACTCCAATATTCTTGCCTGGGAAATCCCATGAACAGAGGAGCCCGGTGGACTACAGTCTATGGGGTCGCACAGAATCGGACACAACTGAGCTCACACACACATACACACACACACACGCGCACACACACACACACAGAGTCAACACCAGTTTAGTGAGTGAGGATTCAGAGGTATGAATGGGATGCCCTGTTTCAGTCACTTCTCTTAAATGCTGTTGGGTATAATAAGGCATCCTGGGTGGAGAGGTCACAGAGGGTCTTTTTGTGTATGTGTGTATGTGTGTATGTGTGTGTGCGTGTGTGGACAGGAAGAATAACTGGCATGCTCCTATGTGATATACAAAACAAAGTAAAATGAATACAAACACAAACCACAAGTGTGGGA
Organism: Oryx dammah; assembly: GCF_014754425.2. NCBI lineage: Eukaryota > Metazoa > Chordata > Mammalia > Artiodactyla > Bovidae > Oryx > Oryx dammah. The sequence goes on along the minus strand of NW_024070203.1, from coordinate 18,077,067 downwards.
ACAGGAAGAATGAAATGTGCTAACCAAGAGCACGAATAGAGCACCAGTTTAGTCTCCACACTCCCTGGTTACCATGGCAAAGAGTAAAACACAGTGGCTAAATATCTCTGATTATCAGGAAGGAAGACATCTACCTAAAATTTTCCTGGCACCTAATTATAAAGATATGTCATAACAAGGGCCTGTCAGATGCCAAACTCAGAGGAAGGCATCTTTAGAGAACTAGCGGCTCAAACGCAGACCCGGCTCCCTGGAGATCCCCTCAAAGCACTTCCGTGAGAATCACAGTGCATCCCCTGTCTAACCTCCAAGTGAGCCTTCTCATCTCTCTTAAGAAACACTGACCGCCTCACCTCTTACTCTCATAGACTGACTCTGGCACTCGATCCACTTAGAATCTTCCCTCTCGGACTCCCCTGGCAAGGGGCTCATCGTCCAAGTCCTCACCACTGCTCTGTTCAGATTCTCCCAGCATCCTCTTTCTTCACCCAGGTATCTGATGTCCTCCTTCTGCCTGGGAAGGTGACTGACAGCCCTCCTTTAGAGATTGCAAATACTTGCTCAATCTTGTGCCCACAGCTGCCTTCTTTGAAAGACTACCAGAGGCAATACCCATTTTCATATTTGATACAATGTATCTTTACAATCCAGCATGGTACCTGTCACAGAGCAGGTGCTCAGGAAATGGAAATAAGCGTGATTCAGGGTTCTAGGCTTGTGAAATGGCTGAAATTGCCCAGGATTTTATAGACAGGACATAGCCCTATTTAATGGGCAGTTTTCTCAGGAAAGAGCCATGATTTGACTGCCAAGGGATGAATGCAAACTCAGACACCAAGAAGTACATAGAACCCAAGTTGAGAGAGGAAATCTCTCACCTTCATTCTGCCCAAAGAATAAACATCAGGCTTCTAAACCTGATATTCAAATCCATGCGGAAGGCCCCAAAATATCTGTTTAGTCTCCTTTAACACCATTTCTGTTCCAGCACCCAAGACTCTAGACATAACAGACTGATCATTGAGAAATTTTTATTTCCCTCTGCTTTTTATGCCATCTGTTCACACAGCCTTGAAAGATCTTCCTTTTTTTTATTGTCCGGTATCTTCAAGACATCTAAATGACACTTAATGAAGATTTCCTTCATTTATTGTTAAAATCAACTTCTTCTGGGTTCTTATTTTGCTTATACTTATGTGACGGTCTTATTTCAATATGCTTTATCTGACTTCATTCTCCTGGATTTAATAATCTTAACAACAAACGCCAAGTAGTATGAAAAAGAAAACAAAAACAAAAATGTATCCTGGCTTTCTTTCGCAGCTCAGTGATAAGCTTGGAGACATGAAAACACTCAGGAGACCATCACCACTATCTATGATGTAAATATATTAATCATCTCTGAAAGTTTCCTCCTTCCCTCCTTTATCTGTTATCATCATTGTTGTGATTATTTTGTGATGAGAAACTTCACATGATATATCCTTTTAGTACATTTTAAAGTATGAAATACAGCATAGTTTACTATTGACCCAGGTTGTACAGTAGATCTCTAGGGCTCTGTTCATTTCTGCCCAGTCTTCTTGGTGGCATCTTTGTCTCTACTTAACCCTTGATATTGGGGCACCCTGGCACCCAAAGAAGCTCAGGGCTCCCATACTTGCTCCTCACCTGACCCACACTCTCTGGAGGATCATTTTCATTTTCTATTATTAGTCCTTTCTCTGGTTGCAAATGTCTCACTTAGCTTCCTGAGTGAAAAAGGTAAAAGTAAGAGAAGGGAAAGGAGGGGAGAGGAGAGAAGAGGGGGAAGGGAAGGACCTACAGTTGGGAAGGGACAGACTTAGGAGAATTCCTCATTCAAGATAGAAAGCCAGCTAGTTCTCCGGAAGGATCTGGGACCAGGCATCGGATTCATGTTGGAAGCCCAATCCTGTATTATTCTCCATTTCTTTTCTCTGTTTCTTTTTTTACATATGATTTATTCTCTTTCCGTGATCACAGTGCATACAAAGCAATCCAACATTCACCGTTCCTTATTTTTATATATATCTAGTCACATTGAACGGAGAAGGCAATGGCACCCCACTCCAGTGCTCTTGCCTGGAAAATCCCATGGGCGGAGGAGCCTGGTGGGCTGCAGCCCATGGGGTCACTAAGAGTGGGACACGACTGAGCGACTTTACTTTCACCTTTCACTTTCATGCATTGGAGAAGGAAATGGAAACCCACTCCAGTGTTCTTGCGTGGAGAATCCCAGGGATGGGGGAGCCTGGTGGGCTGCGGTCTATGGGGTCGCACAGAGTCGGACACGACTGAAGTGACTTAGCAGCAGCAGCAGCAGTCACATTGAAAGTGATTTCTCTTTGGTCCTTCTTGTCATTCTTAAGAGACTCGTGCCGGGGGGATCAGCTGCCCACCTGTCGTTCAGTCAGTCCTGACCAGGCTCATGGCCTCAGTCTACACACAAGCCTTCTGGGAGCCACTCCTGTGAACCGGAGACATTTAAGAACTCCTGATGAGCTGGGAAGACACTCCCAAATCATTATGACATCAGCAGTTTCCAGTGTCATCCATAGGCTCTTATCTGTCATCCTCAGGTTGTTAGCAAAACTCACCGACTCATCCTTTCATCATCCTGGATATACTGACTGAGATACCATATAGCACATGAGCCAAAAATGTTTAAAACCTATCTCAGTTTATTTCCCTCTAACCTGTTCTCTTTCTCTGATGTAACCAAGAAATCGGGAGATTATCTTTTAAGCTCTTACTATTCTTTTGTAATTCAAATGTCTACTCAGTTGAGTCTTTTTAAAATATATACCTATACCTTTCATTGATTTATTTCTTTGAGTTCTCAGGATTAGGCTACCCTTATCTCTAGCTTAACTTCAATAGTTAAACACATTCTTTTCCCCCAATCTCTTTGCTCTGATGTATTTTTTTATTATACATGCTTTAGAACAGGTTTTTAAAGCTAAAGATATTTGCAGCTGAAAACTACCATGCGTTTCTCTTTGTCTTGTTTGCAATTTACAACAATCCTTTGAAGAAGGTAGAAAAGAAACTCCATTTTATAGACAAGAGAATGGAGTCTCTGAGAGATGAACTTCCTGGTGGTCATGTGGCCAATAGAAAGATGAGTGTGGGTGCAGACAGTAACTGAAGACATAAAATGTCAAAATATTGTTGCCTTAGGTGCAGAGTTCTGAAGGGGAGTAACTGGTGGGGGGGAAGCAGGAGATTTATTATCAATAAAAATAACTGAGCCTCCCACAACATACATATTCAACCTTTGTTAAATTTCAGTTTCCAATAAAGCTTGATCTATGTCTAAATGACTGATGAAGATGTTTTCTACTATTAATTTTTATACGACTTATCTAAGTTCATGGCCCTGAAATTAAAAAAAAAAAAACAACTGCAAAGCTGTTCTTTTTTCTTGACATTCATTGTGTGGAACAATTGGCTTAAACTTAGAGTAGTTTGAGAGCATCCCTGATAGCTCAGTTGGTAAAGAATCTGCCTGCAATGCAGGAAACCCTGGTCTGATTCCTGGGTCAGGGAGATCTGCTGGAGAAGGGATAGGCTACCCATTCCAGTATCCTGGCCTTGAGAATTTTATGGACAGGCCATGGGCTCTCAAAGAGTTGGACATGACTCAGCAACTTTCATTTTCACTTTAGGGTAATTTGACTCTAGTCTGATACACTCTGCTAATCTTATCCATTACTTTAGGTAGATTTCCTGAACTTTCTAGAATTGAGTTTCCTTGTTTGTTAAAAATGGAGGAACTGCCTCTTTACTGGCTGTGACCCTCAGCTTGTATGTTTCCATTATTCCATTCAACTCATGAAGTAGCTCACAGGCTTCCCTGGTGGCTCAGACTGTAAAGAATCTGCCTGCAGTGCAGAAGACCTGGGTTCAATCCCTGGCTTGGGAAGATTCCCTGGAGAAGGGCATGGATACTCACTCCAGTATTCTTGCCTGGAGAATCCCATGGACAGAGGAGCCTGGTAGGCTAGAGTCCATAGGGTCCCAAAGAGTTGAACACGGTTGAGTGACTAACATTTTCATTTTCATGAATTAGAGGTATTGGCTGAGAGGTGACTTCTTTTTCTTCATATGACTCATTTTTCCCAATAAATGATTCATTCGGTCTAGTTCCTAACAAGAGTATTTATTTCAGTCTGATGATGGACAGTATGCATTTTACCAGTGATATGAGTTTCAATAGTTAATGAGCTGTGGCTATTTCTAAGAGTGATATGTCTTCATCTTTCTGCAGCTTCAGCAAGAGAGCACCTTGCGATAATGAAACCTGACTTAAAAATGAGGTGGTCCCCCACTTTTCATTTACAGCAAAGTTTCTTGAGCCTTAAAATCTAGTAGAAATTGGCTTAATATTAGAGATATTTTAATGCTGTGTGCTACTTTCAACTCTTAAAGGTGTTTGTAATATGACACTGAAATGATCAAACCTCATTCCTACTTACAGTAAATGATGAGAAATACTGTATGTCCCCAACCCTGGACTTCTAACTCAGATCAATATATACACATGTTTCGTCATGGCGACTGATACATCAGGGTAGTGGTTGGCCTACGGGACCCCAGCTCAGGATAGAACATGGAGTCATCTTTCCTCAGTCTGCCTTTTTGCCCTGTTCCTTTACCCCATCATCTGCTTGTCTCTCTCATGACCTCTGTTTCTGAATAATCTATTCATTCTTTGGCCCGAAGACATATTTAGCTTTCCTGGAATAATTGTATGTTCTTTATCTTGTGCCCGGTTTTGTTTTCATAATCACCCCAGGAAATTACTCTAACTGCTTAACCCTTGTAATAGACAGTGCTCCTGGTCCTGGCCTGCCTGGCTAGGCTCGCGCCAGGTATTCCACGACCTTATTAAGGAGGACACAGTGACTACAGCCCTGAGGGAGCAGATCCAAATTGTCTGTGTGCATGAGACAATGGTTCTGAGAACATGTGTAAGCTATAGAGGATTGACCAAGTGTTATTCGATTAATAAAACAATCTCTGACTCTTCTGAATATATGTATGTGTGGGTGCATACATGCATGTGCATAAAAACGTATACCTGGCATGTATGCATATTTATGTACATGCATATGCAAGACT